>NC_088169.1:101554456-101862279 GCF_028769735.1 Zonotrichia leucophrys gambelii
ACCAAAGGGCCAATGCTGGCCCTGCCTGCTACAATTGCTTTGGACAAGCTCGGGTAGATCCATAATTGGCAGTGGCTCACAGAGTTATACCTTCCTTTATATAAACCAAAAGTTAATTTTCCCCTGGGGCAGAGGCTTTTCCAGCACTTTAAATCACATCCATCCTGTTTTCTCTCTCCTGCCTTTATCTCATTTGTTCAGCAAAACATCTCTCTGTCCATGCCCTCTGGCTCCACAGGTATCCAGCGAGCCAGGGGGAAATAATCCAGCAAAATGAAGTCATGGGCTCTATCTGGCTGTGGGTCTCTGTTCCCCACCTTCCCCCAATAATATGTTTTGTGATGTGGATTTCTGTCGACAGAGCACGATGCCTGACTCTCTCCTCCTGATGAACGTGTCCCACGAGGACAATGATGGAGTTCCTGCGAAATTTTTACCACTGACCTTTTCTCCACTGTGGAGCAGGAATGCATCTCCCAGTGAAAGCTGGGGACAGCAGAGAGCATGTTATAATCCTGGAAAATGTGACTCCGTCTTTGTGGAATGCCATTTCCCACTCCCCCCTCCCCTTCCCTTCTCTTTCGTCTCTCCCTTAGAAAAATGTTGGACAGAAACCTTGAAAAAGTAAGGCAAAAAATTGCCACCTCCTCCTCCTCCCCTCCCTCTCTCAGCTCTGTCTGAGCAAGCAGCCAAGCTGTTAAATGCTTTAACCTGCTGTGTCCAAGTCAAAAGTTAAATAATGTGTGAATCAATGTGGAAGGAAAACAAAAGGCAGCAAGGGAGCACTGGAGAGAGCCCCTCTTACAACAAGATAATTGCTACATTATGAGAAACAAATAATATGCTGCTCCTCTCCAGGACTGTGTCTGTGACATCTTGACAGGTACATCTGAAGTTAATTATGTTGCATTTTGTTGAATTCTGCCCCGCTCCTGGGGCTGGATCCTGCATACACGAGTTCCAGAGCGTCTCGCCCTGGCAGCCAGTGCTCATTTTTCAGAGGTTCAGAGTGGGTTTGAACAGGTCAGTTGACTTTCCATGAGCCATCACAGCTACAAAATGCCTTTGCCAAGAGATTGGGATTTCCCAACCAGCCATGCATGGCGAGGTAGATGCTGGAGTTGTGGGACCTGCCTTTCACCCATGCCCAGAAAGGGAAATATATGACTCCTGCCAACAGGAAAGCAGTGTATTATTCTTTCTACTTACATAGTGCCGTTGCCACAACTTTTCTTCCTGCAGCTTGTTTACTGCCCCTTGATGCTGGAAAGCTTTTGCTCAGACAATGCATTGTTCTTTGCATAGAGATGCTGGTTTAACCCTGCACATTTCCTCTGTTGCTTACTGTCCTTCACTGCATCTCAAGTCTAGCACACCCTGCTTCTGCATATATTCCACAGGCTCACCTATCCCACCTTCATCCATGTAATGGAGTGTCTTGGGTGCCTAAGAGTTATTTTAAGTGCTTGTGTTGAGGCAATATTGTAAATGTAAGGGTTCTTGGTTCCTTCTGGACATGGATTCTTCTCGCCTTCATTAGTAACCAGATGTCTTTGGCTTGGAGAGTTTCTTGGAGAGCAGTTCATCTACCTTGTCTCAACACTGCATGTCAGAGAAAATGTGTGTCAATGTCCCTCTTTCTATGTTGCCTTCAAGGTAAGCTGGACATGACTAGCTCAAATACAAGGGGACATGATGATGACTGTGTCTGGTCAGATGTCTCTTACCCCATGTCTGGTGCACTCACTAAGGATGCTAATGTAGTGTCCCCTTTGTTATAATATTGGTTTTATTGTGGTTCATGTTCAAGGAGATGAGAAATTTGATGAGTGGAGGAGTAATGTGGGTTTTCCTTCAAACTCTTTCCCCAGACCTGAATTTGCCACATTGCATTTCAGTTTCTTAAAGGTTGGGAGCAAAAGGAGGAAGCTGTATGTACAAGGTGCAAAAGGCACAATGCCTCTTTCATCTGCACATAATACATGGCTAACCCAGCAAAAAGAGTTTGTCTGCATTGCTGAGCAGGAGAACACCAAAAGATGAGCCTGAGACCATCCTGATGGTCCACATTGCTCACTCCTTTGCCACATAATCAGCCCGAGTTTAATCAAGAGTCCTCATGGGCAGTCATATCAATCTGACCCTGTTTGGGCCTTGTTGGTCCCATGCAGCGTATCTGAAGAGGCTTCACACCAGCCTGCTAGAAAACACCCCTCCAGTGGCCTGCAGCACACCTCACATATTATTGCAGACAATTTACCTTGGCAAAACCACACAAAACAGTTCTGTTGTCTTAGGGCCAGAGGGGCAACACCGGGGGGTGTGCTCAAGACAGTGACAGCCCTGAGCAATGTGGATGGTGGTCCATACCCCTTGGTCTCAGGGTCAGGGACACTCACTAGACTTTGTTATTTGGCAGTATAGACATGGCTATGAATTCAACTGCTGAGAGCTTCTGCATCTCTTTACATGGCCTTCAGCCATACCCCAACATTAACCACAGCTCTTTAGTGAAGGTGCCTGGCTGTATCCACACCACCAGGCTATGCAGAGTGAAAAAGTGCTGATGACTTGCCATCCACAGTTCAGAGAGCTTTTTTTTTTTTTTTAATTAGCTATAGCCAGTCCTGAGGCCCAGTCTTGAACTGCATGTGATAGGTGCTCACCTGGAGCTCACCTCTCCAGTTTTGGGTTTGTTGTGAACTGAAATATGAATGCAGATGCAGACCCCTCCATCAGAGAAATGCCGTGATGAAGGCCATGAAAAACTCTGCTGCACAAGCCCAAGTTCTTTGACTTTTGATTCCACTTTGAAGTTTAAATAATTAAAACTTGAAAGCAAACCTCATCCCAAAGCTTCCCAGAGGCAGCTTCACCATTGCAGCTGTAGTGAGGCCACAGGCTCTTTGCTTGGCGTGGGGTACCTTGGCCTGCTCCTGTGCTGACACTCAGAAGAGCCTCATCTCCATCTCAAATCCCAAGTCCAGATGTTCTTTGTTTTCCCAGAGTTTTGCTTTTTTGTTTGTAACCCTCTAATAATGACATTATTATTCCCCTGGTCATCTTCATTGATGCAAATCATATAATCATTAAGTAATAGGTGGTTTAGGTTGGAAGGGACGTTAAAGGTCATCCAGTTTCACACCCTGCCATGGGCAAGGCACCTTCCACTAGACCAGGTTGCTCCAGGACACGCCCAACCTGGCCTGGAACATTTCCAGGGATGGGGTAGTTACAGCTTCTCTGGACAATCTGTGCCAGGGCCTCACCACCCTCACAGCCAAGAATTTCTTCCCGGCATCCCATCTAACCCTGCCCTGTAGCAGTGGGAAGCCATTTCCCTTGTCCTGTCCTTTTAGGCCCTTGTAATTTGCCTCTTTCTGTCTTTCTTGCAGGTTCCCTTCAGTTACTGGAAGACCACAATTCCACATCCCTGGAGCCTTCTCTTCTCCAGGCTGGACACCCCCAGCTCTCCCAGCCTGTCTCCAGAGCAGAGGGGCTCCAGCTCTCAGAGCATCTCCATGGCCTCCTCTGGACTCTCCTCAGCAGCTCCACATCCTTCTGATGTTGGACCCCAGAGCCAGAGGCAGCTCTGCAGGTGGGACCTCACCTGAACAGAGAAAGGGGCAGAATCCACACCCCCCACCCCGTCTGCCCAAGATGTGGGATCAGCTCAGGATGGTTGAATGAATGTCTCTGATATATTTTTTTTCTGAGGACAAGTTTTGGTGAGTACCTTCAGCTGTTACTTAAAGGTATGTTATGGATTTTCTATGATCAGCACTTTCTGGCTTTCTAACTTGGCTGAAAAGCTTCCACAAAGAAAACAATCAATTGGGAGTAAATAAGTATTGCCACACACCCCAAAACAAATTTATAATCTGGATAGCCTTAGGACTTCTAAGTAAAGAGCACATTTTTTTTTTCAATTGTTTTATTTTGGCATGTGTTCCTGGAAGACCAGGGCTCAGTGGTGGGGTTAGGAGCTGACTAAACAAGACCTGTAGTCATGCTTAGGAGATTGCCAACATTTTTAAGGCTCTTTGAGAGAACACGAAACAAATTAGTTTGAAATTAAGTTGAAGGTAATTTATCAACATTTTTTTCCCACCAGAGGCAAAAATATTTCACACAAGACTCTTGACCTTTTATTGTTCACTGATAAAAAGGTGGGGAACTCACTGGATGTTCACTCCTCTGAGCAGACCGGCCTCTAGTCTACCATACACTTTTAATATTAGTCCTAAAAAGAGTCCAGGTACGGATCTAGATACTGGAGGGATTTCAGAAATGCTTTTGTGCTGCATGCCAAAATGCTAAGAGCAGGGAGATATTGTGTCATCAGTTTTCAGTCAAGGCCCTCTGTGCCTCTTTTTCGAAGTTGCCAAGAAAGTTACACATAAAATCATGAGCAAAGATTTTCCATACAGCTTAAAAAATGGGATTTCTCTTCACAATGGCTGTAGGTGGTTTGGGGTGTTCTGATGAAGGACCTGGTCCTGTCTGGCTTCATGTGACAGTGGCAAGAGGAGGAGTATACTTTTCCCTAGCTTACCTTTCACATTTGCTCTGCTTTGCACCAAATTTGATCATCATATTTTACAATTCCACTCCAAGCAGGAAATCTAGACTATGGATCAGTGACTGCCTTAATTTTTATTGACAAATCATGATCTTTATTGGTGGAATTATGAGCTAGCTGGATCTTACTGTCTTTGTGTAATAAGGCCAATATATTGTTACCAGTGTGGTGTTTAAAATTTAATGTAACAAAGAACAAAGGTAGCTTTTTTCACGCTTTCCTTCCTCTCCCTCTCCCTCTCCCTCTCCCTCTCCCTCTCCCTCTCCCTCTCCCTCTCCCTCTCTCTCTCCCTTTCTCTTTTCTTCTTTTATTTTTTCCTTCTCTTTTTCCCCCAACTCTTGTTCTTTTTCCTTCCTTTCTTCCTTTTCTGTTTTGCTTTTTCCAAAACAGAGATCCAGATTTCCAGAATTCCCCTGAAGTGCTGGTGATTATGCTAGTCTGAAATGGGAAAGGTTTGTTCCAGACCCCTGCAGAGCAGTAGGGACCACACTGTCCATCACCTTCAGAGGAAGGAGATCCAACTGAATTAGACACCCACTTCCTTGAATGCTGGAGAAGGCTGAAGCAAATTGAACCTTTTGTGGGCAAGTTTTCATGGTTAGAGTTGGATGGGACCAGCCATCACCTGAAACACAGCAGCTTCCAACCAAAATGCCAGTTCCAGCCTCAGCTCCAGGGCTCCCAATTGCCTTTTGGAGCATCTTCCTTCCCTCCACTGACTATGGATGTTCTAAACTATCTTAGATAATTATTTTAGGTGCTTTAAATGATCTGGTGTGAATAACCACTGTTCCAAATCCACTCCGTTTCTGTTGGAATCTAAACAGGAAAGTCAAGAAGAATATGTACATGAGGTGAAATCATGTGCCTTGCAAGGAATTACTTAGCAGTGATAAGCTCCAGCAAGATGTTGTGTTTCACTTCCAAAAATTTTAAAACAAACAAACAATCAAATAATCAAACAAACCACACCCTTTTGGCTATTTTTTAGGGTTTTTTTCAGGATGGTAGTGATCACAATGATATGCAAAAGATGGGAAGGATCAGGCCTGTGATGCTGCCAGATGTGGTGCCACAGCCAGAGGGGCACATCTGGCTGCTCAGATCCTGGGGTGGGTTGGCAGCACGAGCAGCAGGAGCCGCACTTATCTGTACACAGTGCAGTGTTGTAGTGGTGTCACTGCAGCACATTGAACACTGAGTCCTGTGATACCAGTTTTACAGTCTCCATGCAGACCAAAGCCTTGCTTTAATATTACTCACATTTAATCTTCAGTTTGTAATATTTATTTAATTCCTTCATGTTAAGAACCCCAGAGAAAGGATAGGCCAGTCCAACCTCTCCTGGATTGCAGTTCTAAACTATTAATCTGTCATGTCAGCATATTTTATTAATACTGTTTTCCTGTGTACAATTGGTGGAACACATCATGAGTCACTTACCATCTGCTGTGTAACTGTGTTGTAAAGTGTCTTTCTTCCATAGATTATTGCTTTGATAGATTAGAGTTTTGTACAGTCATGATGCCTCATCCCATCAATTTTAAGCTCTCAGGAGGATGTTCATGGCTAAAGTATCTGATCATTGCAAAAGTCTTTAATGGCCTCTCACTGTGTCCCTGCAGGCTAGGGAAGTGCTGTTGTGCTTGCTTTCCAGATGAGAACGTGTCCAGGTTTTTGTGCTGCATTGCTTTAATGAAATGTGCTTTCTCCTTCTCCTCCACCCCTTCCATCCCTGGCAAAGGGGAGTGATAAGCAGGTCCAGGAGGTAACATCCTTTTCTCCAGACTGAATTGGGGATGGATCTGGGATTGGATGCTTTCCTAGGAGTCCCTTAGAGCACCCTAGGCACTGAGCCATCTGTTGTGCTCTTTGGAGCCTAAACATGTCTGCTCCATCATCTTTTACTCTGGGAGCTGCATGAGTGCCAGGGGTGACCTACAGACCATTGAAGAGAAGCAGCAGCATCCATGGAAGAAAAGCTGCCTGGCTGCCATAAGAATCCACTTCATGCTGATTTAGCTGTATTTAAACCTGTGTGCCTAAGTATCAACAATTATGTTGAGATTAAAGAAATAAATTAGATACAGGGAGGCACCACATCAGAAAGGGTTTATTTCAAGGCTAAAGAAGGTATCTAAAGAAGGTGGGCTGAACTGGAGCTGTGCTTGCTCCATCCCACCTGCAAGACAGTGTCACTCTCTTTCATCAGGCCTTTTCTCTTCAGCATTTCAGAGATGAGGAATCTGTGGGCAGCTGATACATCAGCAGTTCCCATTCTGCCTTCCCTGATGCAGTGTGTCCTCATGGTAGATATTTTTTCCCCCCTGTAAATCCTTGTCCATGAGTCAGCTGTGTCTGTGCCATGCTCAGGATCTACAGCATGAGTCCTATGAAGAGCAGCTGGGGAGGCTCCATCTGGATAAAAGGAGGCTCCTGGGGAACTTCTCACTCTCTACAACTCCCTGACAGGAAGGTGGGGCCAGCTGGGGACTCTGCTCTGAAGGGATAGAAAGGAAGAAGTAGCCTCAAGTTGTGCCAGGGGAGACTTGAATTGGATAAGAGGGAAAATTTCTTCCCCAGAAGGGCTCTGAAGCCCTGGCACAGGGCAGTGATAGAGTCCCCATCCCTGAAGGGATTTAAAAGCTGTGTAGATGTGGCATTTGGGGGCATGAGTTAGTGGCAGTGCTGATTGGATTGGCTATTTAATGGTTGGATTCAACGTTCCTAAAGCTCTTTTCCAGCCTGAATGACTCTGTGATTCTACTGAATTCTCACCTTAGTTTCTCCTGAGGAGACACCTGAAAGGCATTCTGATCTGGTGGAACATATGAGCCCTGATTGGATGAGTTTGGCCCCAGGTTTTTGGAGACCAGTGGTTTCTTGGGAGTTGCAGCTGCTGTCAGATACAAAACCAACCTGAGCTTAAGTGTTCTTTCTGGGAAAACTCAATTTCTCTGGAGTGGGGCTTAGGAAACAAGGACTGCTCAAAGACCTGATTCAGTGACAATTCAGGTAGAATAAGGGGTTCAAGATACTTTAGAGTGACAAATACCTGGTAAAACTTAATTAATGTGGGGTTTTAAATGAATATATGCATTAAATGTTTTAAGAAACTTAGTGTAAAGAGGAACAGATCAAGCATGAGATACCCATGAGGATGTGGAATAAAGATGTCAATCAAAGGAATAAGGGATATCAGCCTGTAGCCCAAGAGAAGCTGAGAACACCATGGCTGTTGGGATGCAGCATTGCCCAGCTGGATTTTCTCTGCATTTTGGCTCCCAGATACTCCAAATCAAAGTGGGCCACCCCTTCTTGCTGTCCCCAAGGACTCACCTCCCACACCTTGGCATGCCCAACACCCCAAAGCAGTGCCCAACACCTGAAAGCAGTTCAGCATCCTCAGGGTTAAATCAGATTTAGTATCCAAGACCTGGCAGCTGAATTTTATCCCAGTGTGAGTTTTTATGATCAAGTTATAGACCCAATGAAGAGAAAAACCACCACCCCCTACCCCCATCCTGCCAGAGAAATCCAGTTTGAGGTTTATAATGGAAATCATGACAGAGTCATGATTGTAGTGGCAGGAACACCATCACTGTAACACAGCTGTAAACTGGTACTGTCCGGGAGAGGAGAGGAGAGGAGAGGAGAGGAGAGGAGAGAGAGAGAGGAGAGGAGAGGAGAGAGAGAGGAGAGGAGAGGAGAGGAGAGGAGAGGAGAGGAGAGGAGAGAGAGAGAGAAGAGAAGAGAAGAGAAGAGAAGAGAAGAGAAGAGAAGAAGCACTTGCTACACCCAAAAAGCTAGAGGAGATGGGTTCAATGACTGGATGGGAAAAGGGCTACTTGCCAAGATGAACTTTCAAAGATTAAATATTTGCTCTGGTGAAAACTATATCCACAGTGTTTCTGCAGCCTCGTGCTAGGGAAGGTGAAATGCTGAACCAGGTCCTCTGCTGGGGAGCACCATGACTCTTTGCACCCTGAGATGGGAAAAATTAAGCATATCCATTTCCAGGATATAGACAGCTGTCTGTATGTGGAAAAATTCAAATTATATAGGGCAAAACAATGCTGAGCTGCAATAATTTTTCATAATGTGGGTTTAATAAGGTGGAGGTGCAGCCTTTTCCAACATTAAACAGGAAAAGAAGCAGTAAAGCTTCTGGATCTCATCTTTGTTTTTATCTGGCCATAAAGGAAGGCAAAACATTTGTGAGTTTCTTGCAAATCCCTGCTCCTGAACTGGCACTCTAGAGCCTGGGTTTGCAATAAGTTTGGTCCATTTTCTCTGGCACCTCTTAAAAAGACAAAGGAGAAATTATGTTTGGCTCCAGCAGAGAGTTGAGAATGAGACAATAAAGCAAAAATAGTCACATTTTATTGCCTTACTCACCAATGGTTTCTTGAGTATGGTATAACTTATGGAAGCTTTGATTTACACTGGTGTGAGTTTTATCTGCTGCTGTCTTGGCCAGTTCATTCTTAATGCTGAGACCTATGGGCCTCTGCTGACTTTCTTGGTTAAATAAATTAAAGGAAATATAAACATTAATGGAAGTCACTTAATTTATGGCTAGATTGGAGCATTGTATCTTACACCATGGGTCTGATCCAAACTCCATTAATACAGATCTTACTGACATCCCTGAATCAGGCCCTATCTTTGGGCTTTTCCTTCTCACTATGAAAGGAACAGTTAAAAATGATTTTAAATGAGATTATATCATCCCTCAAAAGCCATCCTGCACAAAATTTTCAACCCTTGTCACCTCTGGGGAGGCAGTGCATTTGGGATGTTTTAGTGGCTGTTGTTTGAAGGCTGAAGATATTCCTCCCACAGCGATGCCTCCCCCCCTTTTCCTCTCTATGCCAACCATCCCACCCTTTAAATATCTCCTCTTGAAGCATTTTGCAATGCATCACATGCTATTTGTGGCTAAACAGATTTTTGGCTCTTCTGTATGATACAGAACCTACTTCCAGCTCTTCAGGCACTTTCTCAGACTATTTCTTGCCAAAATGTTACTTTTTTTGGCATGTTTGAATGAAAGAAAGCTTTCTGCTCCTTTTATTTTTATTACTTTTTATTTTGTTAATTATTGTTTATTCAGAGATGCTTTCTGACACATATATCTCTGCCAGCAGTAAAACTGCTGGCTTGCCATTCCACTGTCTGCCTTGATGTGCTTTGATATGCTCCTTCCCCGGCTCACCTTCTCTGGTTTAACAAAAAACAACCACCAAACCACCAAAACAAGCAAAAAATGGAACAACAACCAAAGGACATTGCATGCACTTTTTGTGCTGAAGGAAAAAAGAGAAGAAGACAGAAGAACAGGGAGGTATAATTTTTTAAAAAGTGTAAAAATGTAGGAGTTGTCCCACAGAGTATTAGGATGAGTCACAAACTGAGGCTGTTATGTTTTCGCATGGAAGTAGCAAGTTCTGGGTTGTTCTCGTAGCAGAAGTCTTACTGTTATCACAGCTGTGGGAGGTATAAACAGAGGAGTGAGAAGGAGAAGTAGTTCCTCAGAGAATATGGATTATTGTAGTTTATCAAGGCTGTGGCTTTTCAGAACTGATCATGTGCTGTTGATATTAGTAGAACTTTTCCTCTGAAAATCAGGGACTAGATTCAGAAACTGAAAGAGAAGAAGAAAACATTGGGTTAGATCTCTGCTCTGGAGAGGAACAGAGAATATATCCCAGAATGGTTCCAGCCTAGAGCCCTCAGCTTCTGCATGAATGCATTCTTTGGGGTGACACCTAAACTTCTTGGGTCTATAGGCAGGTGGTCCTTGCCAGCAGAGGCTGTTAAAGCACATGGATTTTTATACACATACACCCCCATGAGCAGCTGGGCTCTGGCAGGTGAGGAAGCTGTACCAACCCAGCAGAATGCAAAAAATCACAGAGCCTGATGTCCCTGTTTAAATACCATTTACCAATTCAAGGGAGGTGATTCTGCCCCTCTGCTTGGCTCTGGTGAGATCCTACCTGCGGAGCTGCTTCCATATCCAGAGACCCCAACATCAGAAGGATGCAAAGCTGCTGGGGTGAGTGGAGAGGAGGCTGTGAAGATGCTGTGAGGGCTGCAGCCCTTCTGCTCTGGAGACAGGCTGGGAGAGCTGGGGGTGTTCAGCCTGGAGAAGAGAAGGCTCTGGGGACACCTCATTGTTGTCTTTTTGTACTTAAACAGGGCTTATAAAAGATTTGAAGTGTTATTTTTAACATGGCCACATAGTGATACGAGAAAGAAAAACTCTTTTAAACTGAAAGAGGGTCGATTTACATCCAATATTTACTCTGAGAAAATTATTTACTCTGAGGGTGGTATGCTGTTTGCTTGTATTATTTCTCATTGAATTTAAAATGTTAGGCAGGTGGGGTGGGGTGTCCCCTGTAGGACTCGTGTCCCAAGCCTCTGTGAGCTGATGAAGCAGCATAAGAACCCCAGCTAAGTCATGCCAGTATGACCACTCCCCATCAGGCACATCCTCTAGAGACATCCAGACTCCTGCTTAACTCAGCTCACAGAGATTGGTGACGACAAGGGATGGACATGGATCAGGAGAGACAATTTTGCGTGCTGTCTTCAGGCTTTTGTGGCCACTCCACATTGCAGCTGAGCTTCCATGTTTATCAGCACTGGTGCCTGTGAGGATATGCCCGAGTAAGATGGATCAAGCAAGACCCCATTTCTTTTCCCCATATTTCACCTTAATGAATTTCCTGTGGTCATGCTGACAAGCACCTGACTCTGTGAACAAAGTGACACATGGACATCTGGTTTTCAAATACGTCTTGTATTTGGCTGAGAAGAGAACAAGCTTCATGAACATTTACCCTACAGAGTTCCTCACTTAAAATATCTTCATGAATATTTGTTCTGTAGATCCCAATTCACAATTAAGTAATTTACAATTAAGTGAATAAGTGATATGTAGCAGCCTTTGCTATTCAAGAGTGATGACACCAGGCAGCAAAAGGAACAAATACCTGCCTAACCTTTTGTGCCAGCCTATAATTAATCCTAGAAAAGGCTCTGAACTAAAATTCATGTAACTCAGTGCTGACTCAGGCCATGAATCCATATTATAACCTTAAAGGTGCTGTATTTTGCTCAGAATCTATTTCACAATGTTTTTTATGATGAACATGCCCCAGTATGGAAGACAAACCAAACACTGTTTGTAGGGAAACAGAAAACCTAACAGAACCATGAGGTTGAATCAGTGAGAAATCACATTAGGATTACAGAGAAATCACTCAGGGGAAAAAAATCACTGCTGTCAACAAAAAGGATTCATCTCAGGTGTGTTCCTGGCAGTTTAGGATAACAGCATAACAACCAAGCCTGGCTGCTTCTAGGAAAGGATGAAAGGTTTTCAGAGCATCCCCTTAAAGATCATTCTTTAATGAAACCAATTGAAAAGGAAGATAACTCAGGCTGGATATCTCAAGAATGCCTTAAGCATATATTAAGGAGTGCCAACATAAATCAGAGACTGTGGTTTTGTGTGCTGGTCTCCCAGCAGTGCAAGCAGATGAGGAACTCTGGGTATCCACAGCTGTGTCCCAGCAGGGAGAAAATGGCACCTAGAGTATTAGGAGGGACTTAATAGGACATGGATGCTCAAAAAGTAGACCCCTCTTGAGCTGTACAGATTTGCTTAAAAATTTATGTTTCCAAGTCAGCAAAAGATTGAGTGAGACAGATGTATGAATTGACTCCTGGGAAAAGCAAAGATTTCAGGTAAACCATAAAAGTCTGGTGTTGTCTGTGGTTTATGATTGCATAGCCCAGGGTATATTTGAGAGAGGTTTTCCTTGTCCAAATTGTTCCAGTCTGAGTTTCAAAGAATGGTACCTTCTTTGCTACCTTCTCTGCTGCCTTGCCAACTCTTGTCAAGCTAGGTCATAAGGTGATCATGCCATTAATCTCCTTGCTGTCCTAAGTTTCCGTCAAAACGCAGCTTTTTTCACAGTTGCAAGCAGAAATACTTGGCTGAGCTGGGGCACTGCAGGTTGATTTGAGATCCTTCTCCAGTCTGGGAATTGTACATTCTCTGCTCAAGGCCATGGACTGCACATAACCAAGGTGACCCATGGCCCATCTCGGTCTTGCTTTGCTTTGCCTGGCCTGAAAATGTATCACAGAACCATAGAATCACTGAATCATTTGGGTTGGAAATGATCTGTTAAATCATGAAGTCCAACTGTTCTCCCAGCACTGTCAAGCTCACCACTAACTCATGTCCCCAAGTGCCACATCCTGTTAGATCTGTTAAATCCCTCCAGGGATGGGGACTCCACCACTGCCCTGGGCAGCCTCTTCTGGGGCTTTGCAACCATTTTGAAGAAGAAATTTTTCCTAATCCCCAATCTAAACTTCCTCTGGCACAGCTTGAGGCCATTTCCTCTTGTTCTGTTGCTTGTTACCCAGAGGAAGGATGTCCTTTCAGTGGGGACATTTGTGTCTGGATCTTCAGAAATGTTAAGCCCCTTTGGTCATGGATGGGTTTGCAGAGATGTCCAGTTTCCACTTAGGCTACAGAAATCTTAATTTTTTAAGCACTGGAAGCATTGGAATATCTGTTTAGGAGATATTGTAGCAGGGATGACTGCCTTAAGCCCTGCAAAAAGTCCACCCTCTTTTCTGGAAGTCATTCTTGTCTGAAGACCTCTCCAAAAGCCCTTTGGATAACCTGGCCCTCATGCTGCCTTGCAGGAGATCATCCCGAGGCCCATCACTCAGAGCAAAACCTGGCACAGCTCTCTCCTGCTCCCTGCTTCACATCACAGAGTCAGAATGAATGTTGGGATCAGAGACTAGAATAAAATTGGGCAGAAACAGGCATGTCTAACAAATATCTCGCTTATGATGAGGTGTTTCTGCTCTCAGCCAGCAGCCGCAAAGCAGGGACAGTAATGAAAGGCACCCCCTTGAACATTTTACATTGTTCCTCCTATTCTAAACAGACAATTTATGCATTTTATCCTTTCCAGCTGGTGTCATTCTCTCCACTCTTGCAAATCACTGCTATTAATTATGCACCCACAGCTAAGCCCCCCTGCAAGGAGGACTCCAGCTCCAGCACTGCAGCAAAGGAGGGGTTACTGGACTTCTTTGGGAAGGGAAAGCACTCCTCCACCCTGAAGGGAGCATTCAGCTTTGGAGAGAGGAGTTGACAGCTGGTTTTTATTAGCCTTTAAAAGGCAGTGTTGGGGTAGGTGTGGGACCTTTGGTCTGGAAGAGAAGCCTTTTCTGGTCAGTCCCAGGGGTGGAAGGTCAGGCTAACTTGGTCTCCAGCCAAAAGGCACAAAATTCGAGAAACTGCTTTGATTTTTCTCTGGCTGGTGATGGTAGCTGGGCTGGTGCAGTGGGACAAGAATTGGTCACCGCTGTGGCTTGAACTGGGCATGGACTGGGCACTCCTACAGCACAGATGATGAGTGATGATAATATAGATAAGGCAAGGGAGACAAAACCCACTGATATTTAGGGAAAATGGATTGTGGCCGCACTTTTACAGACAGATAATTGGGATACCACTGCACAAAAATGTCTGCTATTTAAGGGCAAGAGGAAAATGAAGGCAGAATAACTCTTCAGGCTTGCATTTCATGCTGGAAAATGCCATAATTTTCTGTAACATGTCTGATGGAGGAGAAATTTCAGCTTGCTGCAATCTTTCTGATTTACAGAGGTGGCCTTGTATGCCAGAGGAAGGACAAAGAGAAGCCTCATCCCCTTGTAAAGCTGTCTATGCTATAGGTACAAGGCAGTTTTCATATGGCCTCTGTAGGATCTCTCCATCTCTAGGGTTTGGGATCTACAAGAAGAATCACAGAACTTTTGCCTCCTTCTGACTGCAACATCTCGGGACAAAAACCTGTGTGTTATTTACCTCAGAGCTGCCAGGCCTTGCTGAGGCACAGCCAGAGCTGCACCCTCTCCATGCATGATGAAGTGTGGCTGTGATGGATGCTCACAAATCTCTCCTCTGCCTCTGCAGGGACACTCCTTGCCATCCCAGTTGCTGCTGGGTCCCTGCCAAAGTGTATTCTTTTATTAACCCACTGTCTGTCTTCAGAACAACCTCATGATAAAAAAAAAAAGTCATGTATCAGAAGCTATCATCCCCTTCCCAGAGATGTGACACTTCTCCCTGGATGCTGTACAGATCGGTCTTGTACCAATGTATTTGCCCCTCAGAAGTAACAATTCTTGCTGTGAGGCAGTCCAAAGCAATGACTCCTCAATTATGTTCCCTAGTCTTGATTTAATTTGGAAGAACTTCACTTTCTGAGTCCTTACTTTTTCATATATGCTCCTGCTCTTCAGCATTTTGAAAATTATTTTAGCATCAAATAGTCTTTTCTTATTCTCCCTATCAGAAAATAAAGTATGTATGTGAAAATTAAAAATTAATGTTATAATAATTTAGCTTATTTCTAGTAAGGGGCAGAGCCTTTTAAAAAAATGTCCCTATCAATGCTTGAAATTGAAACTTAGGAAACCAGTGAAAAAATTGTATCTGCTTAGCTAGTAAATAGGGTCAAGGGCACAAACCTGGTCACTGACCTGTCATTTATTATTATACATGATTTCTCACCAAAAAACCACTCACTAAAGTCAATGCAGAGCTTGGGAGATTTAAGAAAGATGTTTCCTGTTGCAGAGTGTGGGTAATGGAGCTTAGTTTTCCATTCCAGTTGTGCTTTGGGACAGTAAATGGCCACAAAGTTATTTATATTTGTAGCTCAAAGTTATTTATATTTGTAGCTGGAGCCTGTGCCTCAAGATGACCGGAATACTTGTTTAAAATGTAGGAATGGCATCCTGTAACATGCTTGGGCACCTTCCAGCTACTGGTACCAGTTCAACAATTTCAAAAAAATTCATTGGGAGCATTTATCCATGGCTTCTTTGGCTGCCACATGAAGAACACACACCAATGTTGGGTGAAATGCTGCTCTAACCACTTTGGGAGGATGGCAGCTTTTGCAGATCATTCATAGCACACAGGATCTTGAAATTCACTGATAAAACTGTAATACCACACCCAACAATACAAATAATTGTATCCTATCATTAAATATTTGGAGAGTGCCGTGACTCAGCACACTGCTGTAGAGATTTTTTAAATGAATGAGCATGGACCTCTGCTCCATCAGAGTTTACAGTGCAGTCCTGGATCTGCAGATGTGTAATATTTTCCTGAGTCATCCATGGAGGGTCTTCTTCTATGGAAGGGACAGAAGAAGAGAGATAGGAGATACACACATAAAAACAAATTATAAATGAAATGCTACTGAAGGGTGCATGGGTAGTCCTAGGGCATTAGTAACAGAAAATTCCTTTTTTGTGTCTGTGTGGTTGGTTGAAATCCAGTTGAGTTCAGCACCTGTGTGGTGTCTTGCTCTCAATTGCAGAGTTATGGTTTATATAATGTGATTCTGGGAAGGTGTGCAACAGATTCAGGACTTCTGCAAGGGATTGCAGGACTCCTTGAGTGAGAGTCACTCCTGCTGAGTTGCATTTGAAGTCAGAGACAGGTGTAGCTGAAGTCTGGGTGCAGGGAGTCTCACCTGTGCTGTCCATGATAGCTTTTAAGACTGATGTCAGTCTTCTAAAGCTCAGGGGAGACCTTATCACTCTCTACAACTGCCTGAAAAGACACTGTAGGGAAGTGGGAGGGTCAGTCTTTTCTCCAAGGTATCAAGCAATAAGACCAGAAAAACAGAATCAAGTTTCACCATGAGAAGTTAAGGTTGGATATTACAAGAAATTTCTTCTCCCAAAGGGTTTTTTAGCCCTGGAACAGGGTGCCCAAGGCAGTGTTGCAGTCCTAATGCCTGGAGGGATGTAAAAGCTGTGTGGATGTGGATGTGCACTTGGGGACGTGGATTCGTGGTGGGCTTGGCAGTGCTGGGGGAATGCTTGAACTTGGTGATCTTGTAGGGCTTTTCTAACATAAACTATTCTATGATTCTGTGTCCCAGCTCCATAGACACTCTTTGTAAATCCTGCATGGACTTGCTGGTAGATTTTGAGAGGTCTTCATGTTTTGGAGGTTACCTGGTGCAACAGATGACAATAAAACCTTATTTTCCAGTTCAGTTATCTTTCTCACATGATAATGAATTTCTTACAGCACCCCAAACATATTTCCAAAGTTTACCAAGAATATGATTTTACGAACATTTCAGTCTAATAACTAAGTCAGTTAGGAAATGCAATCTTGAAAATCTCATCCAGGTGCCTCTCCTTCCGTTAATGGATGGATACAGCCACACTCTGTGAAATCTTTCTTTGCAGACTGCAAAGCAAAAGTGGGTTCTTTGCTCAACATCCATTTGCTTCCCTGGGGCTTAAATGCCAATGGAAAGCCCCAGCTCTGGTTTGTTAATTGTCACATTTGTTTGACCAGTTCTGTTTTAAGAAAACCCCATAAAAAATGGTGAATCATTGTCTCCTGCTGATGGGAATGGTAATAGCTTTGATCCACAGAAGCAGTAGGACTCCTGACTTTTAATGACTTCTAATGACTGCTAAGCTTTTAGATTTAGATTACTGGTTCAGCACCCAGGTCTGGTGAAATAAACCCTCCCATGCACACCTTGGCAGTTCCCAACCTCCCAGGTGCCCCAAAAGCAGCCATGCTTTGCCACCAGAGGATGAGGAGCAGGAGACAAAAAACTGCAAGAATTCAACCATGGACTTCCCTGATTCATCAAAGCACTTAGAATACAATATGTCCCATAAAGAGTATTTAAATATGTGCTGAAATAGTTTGGCATATCAAGCCTGAGGGCTTGACTGTGTACAAAATTTCTCAGATTAAAGGTTTTGAATGGTTTTAAACTTCCCAAGGCTCTTCCTGGATAACTTTCTGTATGCATGTGGATAGTGCAGAGCATATTTATCCAATATCCTTCATGTATGTATCCTTCAGATTTCTTACTCTTTGTCCCACCTTTTCACTTGTATCTCCTATGTCCTTCTGTCATGATGAACACACGGCAAGTAGCTCCCATGGACATTGCAACAAGTAGATATTTATACTCCAGTGCCATTTTTTAATAATTCCTCTGCATGTCAGACACGGTATAGAGGTGCCCCTGTCAGTGCTGGGCTCAATGCTCTTACAGGGATTTTCTAACTTTAATGATTCTTTGATTCTGTGCCTTAACAATTTGTTAGCACTCAACAAAACCACACGGATTGGAACCATTTCCTTCTTTCCATATTCCTTTTTGCAACAATTAGGTTGCAAGATGTGGCTGGGGTGTGTATTCTATTGCCACCTGTTACAGGTGTGGCAGTTATCTTCTGTTAATTGGGCAGCTTCCTTTATCTCTTCCATGACCAATTCTCCCTCTGGGGAGATGGTTTCTGTTAATGGGCCATTGAGTGTCACTGCATGGCTGATAAAATTACAGCATCCCCTTGTCAGAAGCTCCCCCCAGAGAGAGGAGCCAAGCATTCCTTCCTGGATATAATCTGGGAATCGGAACACCAGAGACAGCCTTTTCTCACTGGATTCCCAGAGGAGCACCTGTTTTCTCCACAGAGAAGACCAGGCCCATCTACACCACCACCACCAGACCTTCAGAGGAAAACTACACCCTTCTACAGGATCACTGCTCCAACAGAACCACATCTGTCACTCAAGCAGGACTGCAGCCACAATTCCAATTGGACTGCTACCAACACCCTGACCAACAGGGTGTCAGGTTGTATTCTGATTCTGTCAATGTTGTTTTGTATTACTGCATTCTTATTTTTATCTTTACTTTTTTTTATTCCTAGTAAAGCACTGTTATTCCTGCTCCCATATCTTTGCCTGAGAGCCCCTTAATTTCAAAATTATAATAATTCAGAGGGAGGGAGTTTGCATTTTCATTTCAGGGGAGGCTCCTGCCTTCCTCAGCAAACACCTGTCTTTCCAAACCAACACTCCGCACCATCACCTCTCAGCACCTGTTAAGGCCAGTCACCTCTCAGCACCAATATTAAGACCATGAAGATCCTATGGAAGGACTCATCTCGCTGTGTTGTTTGCACAGTTCTGAGCACAGCAGATGCCTACTGCATAATCATGAGTATTACAAGTGCCACAACTTGCTCCTTCTACTCCTATTGACTAATAACAACTGCATTTTCCCTACTGCCCTTTAAAGGTTAAGGTAATTTGGGAAAAGGGTATTTATACAGAAATCAGAGCATTTGCACAGCAAATCAGACTGTAATAGATATACCAGGCAATTCCCCCATGTAAATAATTCCTCCCTGGAGAACCCTGACAAAACCTCCTCCTCATAGGTACGCATTTGTGGGGGCCAGAGGGATGGGAGAAGGGCCAGGCAAATGGAAGTTTGGAGCAGTTTGAGCAACTGGGCAACTGTCACACAAAGAAAAATGGACATACTGTGCAAAACAAATAATATAATGGCTTTGGGAAATTGGGATTGTGTATACAGGGTTCTTTGCAGTTCACACAGGAACTTTTGTGACTTGTTATATGAATGCAATCAGCAAAGGGACACACACACAAAAAAATATCCTCTATAAGTAGCTGTCCTGAAAACAGACCGTAAGGAAACTCTTCTGAGTGTCTTGATCCAGAGAC
The DNA here is from genome assembly GCF_028769735.1 of Zonotrichia leucophrys gambelii. NCBI lineage: Eukaryota > Metazoa > Chordata > Aves > Passeriformes > Passerellidae > Zonotrichia > Zonotrichia leucophrys. The sequence continues at coordinate 101,573,683 of NC_088169.1, forward strand.
TAAAGCATTTATTCTCTTTCCTTTCACCTGAAACCCACAATTAAACCAAATGAAAAAAAAATACACAAGTACTTTTGCAACCAGCATCCATTTTTTCAGAGCCCATAGCTGACAGATGTCTTAAATTCAGACTCATGAGGCCTTAAGTTCAGAAGCCAGTTGTGCTTTTCTTTCTTACGGGGTTTTTATCTTAAGGTTTTTTCTTCTAATTGTTTTGTTGTATTTTCCTTCTTTTTCCTTTTTTTTTCTTTGTTCATTTGCCCTTTTTTGTTGCTGTTTTTTTTTAAATTTTTTCTTTTCCTTTTTATTAACCTCTTTTCATTTCTTTGTTTTTGCTTTTATTCTTTTGTTTTTCTTTTCTCCTTTGTTTCTTTCCCCCTTTTCCCTTTTCTTTTTCTTTTTTCTATTTTCTTTTAATTTTTAAATTTTATTTTTCTTTTCCCTTCTTGTTTTTCTTTCTCTTTTTCCCTTTTTATTTTTTTACTTTTCCTCTTTTCTTGTATACGTTTTCTTCTCTTCTCTTCTCTTCTCTTCTCTTCTCTTCTCTTCTCTTCTCTTCTCTTCTCTTCTCTTCTCTTCTCTTCTCTTCTCTTCTCTTCTCTTCTCTTCTCTTCTCTTCTCTTCTCTTTTCTCTTCTCTTCTCTCTCCTTTTCCTTTTCCTTTTCCCTTTCTTTTTCCTTTTTACATTTTCCTCCCTCTTTCTCTCCCATTAGCAGGCAATCACCAAGCCTCCAACCCCGAAACCGACCTGAAAGCAAAATCCAGACCTCCCCATCTGCTCTTCCCACCGATCACAGACGATTAGAGCAGAGGTTTGGAACCTGCAGGCTGACAGCAGGACGTGCTGAGGTACAGCTTGAGCAGGGGCTACCCTGGGCGGTGATTCCCGACCCTCGCAGAGGAGCCCGATCTCCCGGCAGAGCGCGGTGAGTGTCCCTGTCCTTGTCCGGGGCAGGGCAGCGCGGAGCACCCCGGCCGCGCTCACCATCCGGCCAGAACCCCGACTCGCTGTTTTCGTTGCTAATCACTGTTAATCATTAACCTCTCATTAGAATAACACCGCTGGGTCCCCGCCGTGCCCGGGGGCCGCGGCCGAGCCCCCTGCCCTGTCCCGGCCCTGTGCGGGGATGGGAGCGGGGAGGGGATGCGCAGAGCCCCGCGGGGCCCGGCCTTCCCGCCAGGGCATCCGCGGGGCGCGGAGCCTTTTGTTATGCTAATCCGGGCTGACATCACCCCGCATATCAAAGCCGAGGGGCCGCATATAAGGCGGCTGCGGGGCCTCCCCGGCAGAGTGGCCCGGCTCCCCGCGCAGCCCGCTCCGGGCCGAGGTAAGCGGGGACCGCGGGGCGAGCGAGCGCTGCCGGGAGAGGTGGGAAGGGGACAGCGGCTCCGGGCAGCCCCTCGGAACGCCCAAGGTGCGGGGCTGGCCCAGAACAGGGGTTTGCGAGGCGTGGAGAGAATTACAAGGAGAGGGGATGCATCCCGGAGGATGCAGGGGAGTAGGAAGACGCTAAGGGGTTCGGCGGAGAGAGGATTCTTAGAGGCTGCAAAGCAGACCGAGGAGATGCCTGAGAGAGAGGCGGCTTGGAGACTGCAAGGGAGAAGGGAGATCCGGAGGACTGCAAGGAAAAGGGAGACCCGGGAGGATGCATGGGGCAGGGAGAACCGAGGGAATGCGAGGGAGAGGGGAGGCTGGAGACTGCTAGGGAGACGGGATACCCGGGGGAAAGCAAGGAAGGAGGAGACTCGGAGGCTGAATTAAGAGACCTGACACCCGGCAAGGGGAAGCGTGAGTGCAGGAGCGAGGGGAAAGGGAGACCCAGAGCGTGGAGAGACCCGTGCCCGATGAGCTGCAGGGGAGAGGAGAAACCCAAGAGTTGGATGGGACACCGGAGACCCAGGGGCTGGTGGCAGAGGGGGGACGTGGAGCTGCAAATGTGCAGGGCAATGCAAGGAGCTGCAGAGGAGAGAGGAGTCGGGGAGGCTGCAGGGTAAGGGGGACACCCAGGGGCTGCGGGGGACAAGGAATATCCAGAAGGCAGCAAGGGAGTGGTGAGACCCGGCAGCTGGAATCAGCTCCACCACCAGCTCTATTCCTTTGCTCCCACTCCTCGCTGCAGGTCATCTGGGGATGTGCTACCCCTAAACCAGGCTGCTGGGTTCTTGGAGAGAGCTGCAGGCTGGCAGCAGAGTCAGGTGGATGTCTTTGTTTCCTGGATAGGAAAACTGGAAAAATGTGAGCTGAATACTCACACTTTTATGTACAGTTAAAATTGCCTGTTCTCATCCCTGAGGTCCAGAGTCTTGGAGGTGACTGATGGGAGTGTTTTCTGTGTGCCAGAGTGTGGCTGGCTGCAAACAGCCTTGAGGTGAAGAGAAAAGAGAGCTTTGAGTTAAAAGCAGCTCCTGCTTTTAGGAGTCCACAGGCCACTTGCTCTTGGTTTGATCAGTGACCCAGAGCTCACCAGAGCTGTAAACATCACATCTGCCCCAAAGCGTGTCCCACCCTTGCAAATTGCTCATGCAAATGTAATCTGTGTTGGACTGAGTGGAAAAATGCATTATTACCTCTCCAAATAAAAGGAGTGCAATTGCATGCAAAGCTTACAGTTCTTTGGATAGGTATGGAGGAATTAGATAATTTCTCTTCCACTCCAGGGGTTGAAAAAACCCTAAATTGTGACTTTTTCAAGTCAAGGGGGGAGAGTAGAGAATGGTGTTGGGTGGTCAGGTTTAGATGAGAGTGTTTTGGACCATCTGAGACATTTTACACCCACTTCTTGTGTTGTCCAGTAGTTCACAGGGGCGAGATAAGGGGTCTGAAATATCTAAATAGACACTGAAAGGCATGGGCAGGATTAAGGGTTGAAGGTTTCCAGTGTGCTTGTGGAGCAGTGGGAAGAAAAGGGCTCCCAAATATTAAAAGATACAAAATACTCTGAAACAAGAAGCATTATGCCTCATGGGAACACTGCCTTCAAGGGATGCATCAAACCCAAATCCAAGCGGGCATTAAGGAAAAACAATCCATGGCAATGAAATCCTGCCTCCCTTGTAGGCAGTCAGTTTTGTGTTGGACTTCAAGGGAGCCAGGAACTCGCCCCTAGAGGTTATTAAACTCCTTTGTAATAACAGCACTTCTCTCAAAACCCTTTACGCCAGGCGCTGGGGCTGGGATAGCCAAAAAGCAGCCTGAATAGAAAAATATGCTGCAGATGGCAGAGAAAACACTCAGAAATATTCATTCCCCCCAGCCCAATTGCTCCCCAAATGGGAATATTTAGGCAGAAAGCTGCAGCAGGGCAAATCCAGAGCTGGGGATCAGGTAGGATACCCTTTTTCCAGGGTAAGAGGTCTCCCAGAGTGAAGCTGACTGCTCCAACCATTCCCAATCCCTTCCCAAACCTCTTTGAGGGGGTGTTGTGGGGGGATGAACAGTTACAGTTTGGGTTTGCCAGTGTGCTGTGCAATGGGTTGGGAGACCCCAGAGATGCAATGTGGTGGGCAGGTTTTTCTGTTTATTTTACTGTTGTCTTTCTCATGGGATGGGAAACCACTGCAAAGACCACAAAAAGCAGCCTGGAGCAGTGTCTGAAGTGAGTAACTGAAGGGAAACCCATTTACTGCTATTAATACTGCTGCTAAAATAAGCAAGCCATGCCCTGGAGACAGAGAGGACCCCTCTAAGGATTTAAGTCCTGCATCTGGTTTGTTTATCTGTTTGGCCCGAAGAAGGAAAAAACCAACACAAAGAAAAGGGGTGTGGGGTATCCTTGAGAGCTTTTTTGTCTCCTCCAGGCTGCTCCCTGGAGACAAAAATGGGATTTTATGTTTACAAAGTTGTAGCCTTTTCCGCGAGCTCCAGGTGCCAAGGGCTTGGAAGAAGTGAGAGGCAGAGTTAATGAGGTGAGAAGAAAAGCAAAAGGTAAAGAGCAAAACATATTTATTGTAAGAGATCAGAGAGAAACATCTGCAGGGCAAGGGCACCTGCATTAAGTAGGGAAATGCAGTTTTTATTATTTGTCTTCTCTGTAGAAAAAAAAAATCTGGAGAGAAGAAAGCAAGAGATGAATAGCTGAAGATTTTAGCTAATGTAAAGATCTATCTTTTTTTTTCCTTCTTCTTCCTAAGGAGTTGCACAAACTTTTTGGAGAGGGGAAGAAAAAAAACCTAGTAAAGTGAAGCAGTGAATGAAGTCTTGCCATGTGCAGGGTTAAATGGAAACACACAATCAGACCATAACTCTTTGTAATTCAACCCATACGGTTTGTCTGTCTGTTGACTCGAAAGGTTGTATCGAGGCTTGGCAAGGGAGAGGACTGAGAAGGGATAATCCAAACCTTTTCATGATTCATAAGCCACTCCTCTGCAATTTGGATAATAGATTTCTCTCTCACAGTGACTTGCTAAACTTCGGAGTTAACCGTAGCTCGGGCTCTTTCTCCTTTCAGGTTTTTCATCTCCAGGAACGAGCATTACCCAAACTGAAGGAAAATACACTGCGCAAAATATTAAGAAAACTCCTTTTTAAAAAACAAATTTCTTTGGAGAAGCTGATTTCCTTTGGCTAGCAGGAGAAAGCGGAGAAAATGAAGCCAAGTCTGCGATTTTTCTTAGCTGGTTTTCTGCTGTTGATTCTGCAGACAGGGCTTTGCTATGGGATAAAATGGATGTAAGTATCTGGCTCTATCTCTGCATTTTTAATGTTTTTGTAGGAATTGCTGGTCTCTTACCTGTTTGTACAACTGCTGCTTGAGGCATGCTGTAAACTGTTTAAAGAGCAGCAAGCACTGCAATTCTCCAGGCATTGATTGATTTCAAGTGTGTGTACTAGGGGCTTATGCTAACAATATCTCCATCTTCTTTCTAAAATATGCATGATTTAGGCCCATTTGGGTTTTTTTCTCCTCATTGATACCAAGGGAAAGGCACACACTTGAATGCTCGCATGAGCCACTTAATGAAGCTCCTAGCATGAGCTCCTGCAATGCTGGGAAACTCTCGCACCAGGACCCCTGGCTGTGCTGAGTAGGAGCTGAGAGCAGCAGGGATGGCAGCTGAGATAATGCTGCCCATCTCCAACCACAAGGGATGCTTGACAGATAACATGGCTTTTTTCTGGACCTTTTAACCTTTGGATTTTGTGAAGGGTGTTAAAAATGAGGTGAGGAGGGGGGAGGAGGGTGAAGAAATACCAGGGACTGTGGTCAAGTCAGGATTGAGTTTCTTTAGAGGTAATGTACTGCAAAGTGAAAACATCGCCATCTCATTTCTTTGCTTAAACAAGCAATCAGTTAGTTGCTTGCTAAAGAATAAACAAACAAACAGGCCACTCCAAAGCCAATCTGGTTTCACGACCTTGATGAGTGATCCGTCTTTTCTACTTGGGTTTGGAGCTGGGCACAAAATAAGCAAGGGAATGTGGATTTGCCTCAAATGAGCATCTTTGGTAGGAAAAAAGGCACAATAATATACAATGTCAGGAAGACTCTGTAGTGCATTGAAGCAAGGATCTTTGGGATAGGTAGTGAAACTCAGACAAGAGGTTCCTGTTTTGCTGCTCCTTCTGCCACAGACTTCATGCTATGTCTAATTGCCATTCTGTTATTCCATTCAATTCCATTGCCATTCAATTATTCCAATCATTGCCACTTGAACCTCTAATCATGCCACCTTTTATAAAGGCTTAAATTTGGATATCTGCAAATTAAGGTGTCCCATTGGAGCCAGTGTTTTTACTTCCCATCATGCAGTCAGGGAAGAGAGGACCTTCCAGATGGCAATTCATCTTCTCCAAACAGAAATATCCAACAGAAATGTAAGTGATAGCCTCTGGTGATGCTGTGTGCTGCAGCGAGCTGTTAGAAGCCACACATCTGCCTTTTGTATCCACAAAGAGAAGCACCATAGGTGTTTAAATGCATTTGATCAGGTGGGAGGAATAGTCACCTATTTCAGGGCATCTTTCAAGGTGGCATGCTTGCCTATGGCAGGAAGATAGGAACTAGATGATTTTTAAGGCTCCTTCCAACCCATATTATTCCATAATCTTCCATTTATTGTCTCCATGCTCTAAGGAACATTTGGAAGTAGAGGAGAGTAAGGATCTGGTTTGCTCTTGACTGCCTTGGCTTTACACCTTGTAGTAGTCAGCAAGAGCTCAGTTACATAACCCAGCTGTTTGTTTCCACCTACTTCCTCCAGCATTTTGACTCTCAGCTCTGCCAGTATCCAGCACCAGGAAAGGCAGGCATCTCCTTTCTGAAGGACATTTAGCAACATGTCCATGGGACTCCTTTGCAATGTTTATTTCCATGCAGCACAGAAATAAAGTTGATTTGTGGCACCCTGATTCAGCAGGGCTTTTATGTGTAGAGCCATGACTGACTGGAGGGACTTGTCCATATGCTTGGCATTGGTGTCCCACTTAGGCAAGATGCTTAATCATGAGTAAGAGGCTTAGGTTCTTTAAAAGGGCAGGGGTGAGATGAGCTCCAGAAGGAACCTGATAGTAGGGAATGGACAAGCCATAGACATGAAAAATGCTGGGAGGCAGGGAAAGGTCCCTGATAGCTTTGCTGTCAAAAGCAGCCTTTCCTAAGTGGTTAAGCTGCAGGGGTTGCTTTTGGGGTGAGTGGGGGGAGAAGCAGTTTGGGGGTAAGACGTCACAGTTGCTGCTTCTCTACTTCCCAGCAGACATATCCCCCTATCAAAAAGTGAGTAGGAAAGATGAAAGCTGGGATTAAAGTGGTATTTGAAGCATGAATGGCATGCAGATGCACCACTGAGCTCCCCTCACACCTGTTTAAAACCTGGCAGAGACCTGCACTCTCTGTCCACAGCACTTTGCAACTGGGATGCTGGCAGCTGGAAATTCACAAAATTATGTTTGGTTTTTCTTTTGTTTGCTGTTTCTCCTCATTTCCCCACCCTTATTTTCCTAGGGAAACACAGGCTAATTTTCCCCACTCCCCATCACTCTTTCTTCTTGAGTCTCAGGGACTGTCCTTAGAAATTACATGGATCACTTCTTGGCAAACAGAGTACCAAATACTGACTAATACCTCAGACCTGCTGATCCCAGCTCTGGACTCATATTCTGGGTGCTGTACAATTGAAATCTGCTCCTTCCTTCTCTTGCTCTTGAACAGAGAGGTGGGGAAAAAGAACAGGATGAAGAAGGAGGAAAGTGCTATGTGATGTTTTCAGCTGTGGGATTTTCTCACTAGTCTGCCCACTGCATCATTTTTGTACACATGGTGCCAGAGTCAAGCTTCAAAGAGGATTTGGGAGGGGAAGGGAGAGATAAGGAGGTGGGTCTCACCAGCCTGGAGATGAGGGAGTGACTGATAAGAAAGGTGATAGGAAATTTAATTTTGATTCGGTGCATGATGTAATTGCAGGGGGAGGGGAAGAAGAAGAAAAACAATTTTCAGCCATTTAGGACTTCTCAGTAACACAAATATGCCCTGAAAATTAGTCAAAGCAGGGAGAAGGTAAAAAAAGAAATTATTTTTTTATTTTGCTTGGCTTATTTTTATGAGTTCTGTGGTCCAAATCCCCATCTGTTGGAAGTTGGTGCTGGCCCCACCAAACATCCAGTATAGTGCATGGACAGTCAGCGCCTTGTACACAGGTTCTTGCTCTTGTATACATTTCTCTTGCCGGAGAAATTTCATATCTTGTGCTGTTTCATCTAAGCTCCAGAGAGCTACTCAGGTGTAAAGCCAGAGTATGGTTCCAGATCTTTGCTGGATCAGGATTGTTGTGGAGATACAGCCTTCCTCATCAATGTATATGAGACCCTGAGTCCCTTTTTTGCAAACACTTTCCCATCCTGAGAGCAAAGCAGGTGTGTGAGGAGGTCACATCATTTTGTGGTGCTCAGTTTTGTCACAGTGGCTAGGAAGGTGAGGCAGCTATTGGTTTCATGAGATATGTCTGAGGGCCAATGCATCTAGTAATTCTATTACCTTCCCCATCTGCTTTTGCAATCCATTCAGCTTTCCCAGGAGAGTTTGGGTTTGACCAAGCAGGTGCTGAAGCAACTTATTTGGGCAGAACTGAAAAACAGATGAGCATTAGAGGGAGCTGCAGCCAGATGTGCATGCCCCAAAGGTGTGCAGGTGTTGGGATGTCCAGGCACAGAGTGGCTTCTGAGGCACTTCTGCCTCCACAGGGATTGGCATCTCCTCTATCCCTCTGTATTGAATGTCTCCTTTAATGTGGTTGTAAATAAGCCAAACATAGCAAGTGATTTGGGCTGGTTATTTTTGGGTTTATTTTGTTTGTTTTTTGTTTTGGGAGGGGATTTTTTCTGTCTTCTTTTTTGTTTTGTTTTTTTTTGGGGGGGGGGGATTTTGGGTTTTTTTTGTTTGTTTTTGGTTTGTTGGTTGGTCAGTTGGGGTACCATCATTTTTAGGTGGAGCTTGGTCACTTCATGAAGTCTCTGCCTGTCCCCATTGTGGTGACCCAATGATGTCTCATGTTCTCTGAAACAATCCCCAGCTGAGCTCCATTCCCTGCTATTCCTGTACTATTCCTATGGTTAAACTGCAGCCCTACAGAAGCAAAAGGCAGCTTAACCACACCTTTTGGTGAACATGGGATGTCCCCCAGCCCACCAACCTTGAGCAGCCCTTCTGCGGCCAGCAAAAAGCAGGGGAGAAAATGGAAATATTTTGTGCTTCCTGGCAGCTCCTGCCTCTCCCCTTCAATAAGCAGTGGGAGGGAGCTGGGACGTGGAGACACGGGCGCCTGAGAGGAGCCTGTCTGCCTGGCAAGGCACTGCTAGATGAGCTGCTGTGAAAGAGCTGCAGGATGGGGATGGCAGGAGGGGAGTGGGCTGGGGATGAGGAAAGGGGAGTACCATGTCTTTGAAGTTTGCTCTTTGCTCCAGCTTCAGGAAAAGTTGACAAAGCTCCATGGCCTTGCTCGGCGCTCAGTGAGCCAGCTCACTGCTGGCATTGACTTCATTCAAGCTTGGGCATGAAGTCAACAGCCCTGTGCCCACTACTGCCAGCACTGAATTTGGCACCATATCTGAAAACAGTTCTTATTTTAAGCTTTTAGTTCAGAGTTGGTTTCCCCCACACACACACTTCTCTCCCTCTTCCTCTTCTTTCTTTTTTTTTTTTTTTTTCTTTTTTCTTTTGAACCACATAAATCCTACTTCTCTGTTTGAAAGGCCCTTGCAGAACCAGGGGAAGCATTTACCAGGGGATGTGGTGTCTTTCCCAGGACTTGTGGTCCCCGGACTGGAACTGATGCAGGGCAGGGTGGCAGGGGCATGAGCTGCCTTTGACTACCAGGAGCTTAGACAACGTTATTGTAACTCCCCTGCAAGCCTTTTCCAGATGCAAACCTGAGAAAATGAGGCTCCTGCAGATTAAAAACCTTCAATGAGATCAAATACAAAAAGAGCTCTTAATCTCTGCCTCTCTTTATTAACTTTTGCCACATACTTCCCTCTCCACAGCCATGTAATTTTGTCTAAATCTTTTTGTGTCACCCACATCCCTGCAAGATTAAGGAGTTTAGGAACAGGCATTAAAAGAATGCTTTTTCAGAAAGCAAAGTTGGTAAATTGGAGTAGAGGTTCATGGTTTCACCAGCAGTCCCTTTGTGAGCCTTTTGGAGATCATGTCACACAAGGGAGGGTGGGGAGATGCCTTCAGAGAGAAGATTCTTCCACCTTTCCAGGGTGTTTTAAAGGACACCAATGTTTTGCTGCTCAATTGAAGGAGTTCTTCTCCCTTTGGCTTGACTAGGAGCAGTGTCCTACTCACAGGGTACCTTGTAAACCAAATAATATATGACTTTCATTGATATCTGCTAACATCTGAAGGTGCCTCTTCCTAACCTGCACTATGAACAGTCCTCTCATGGGGCTCAGACATGCAGGAATGGTCCCATAACTCTCAAAGGACCTAACACTGCAGAGCATTAATGTTTTCAAATTAATTTAATTACTGCCTGAGATAAATAAAAGAGTAAACTAATGTAATGATCCATCTATGCATATTTCCTCTGTAATCATGTTCATGATTTTCTGTCAGTATCCAGAATTTCAACTGAAGGATCTGCTGTGTTATATAGAGATCAGGAGATGTTTGGTTTAGGCCCTGTTTATTTAAAGGGATGGATCAAATATTTATACTTAAAAAAAAAACATGAAACAACCACCCCTTGATTTTCTGGAGAATGAAGGATGGGGCAGGAGAATTAGGTGAGATTGTTATCAGGAGGAAACAGTGAAAAACAGCATTTCCAGCGTGAAACAGGTAAAATCTCTTTTTCAGATGAAGAGTGTGAATCCACAGAAAGATGTTTGTCAGGGATCTTTTTCCCAGGTTGAGGAATGAAGAATATTCTTCTAGTTATGCTCTTGAGGTCTGGAATTTAAGGCTGGCTGTGCCCCATTGGCTCCAGTTTCCCTCCCAGTGCTGGTGATCAGTAGAGACCATGTGAAGACAGGCCAGAGACCCACCACCACATGCTACCATGGACAAGCCTCTCCTGGGGAATGTTTTTCTTTCCACAAATGGATATTGTTTCCCAATAGTGTCATTGCAGGCAGTGGGAATCCATCCCCTGATGCTGCCAGAATTTAGAAGGTAGGGAGGGGGGGTACATTTCCACAGGGAGGGTTTAGAGTGACATGGAGTGAAGAAGATATTCCTAAATGTGGGACAGAGACTGGGCAAACCTAGGTTGTCAGGGCATGGAATAGATGACCTAATAGGCTTTTCAAAATCCTGATCTGTGATTTATAAATGCACTTTTCAGTCTAAGCAAATGACTACAGTAACTGAGTTTTCTTTTCCATCTCCATTACCTTTTAATTTTTCCTCACGGTGCTTGGAGATGTTTCCAATTATAGGTTCTCACAAGCAAAGACATGAAGTTTAGGTCTGGGAGATGCTCAGAAAACACCTTCCTGTATCTTGCAGTTTTATTCTTGGTAGGCTTCCTGGAGCTCAGCTCATTTTATGAGAAACAGCCTTGCTGCCATTTATTGAGTTCTTACCAATCAGAAGGTATTTTCCCTCTTCCATGAAGTAAATGGTTTTCTTGTTGCACTATAAAACTGCTGCTCTAATGGTGATCACTTCAAGACACCTTTTATGATACAGTCTCATTGCTTCACGTCCTGTTTTTTCATGCTGAGGATGAGTTTCAGTCTGAATTCTTCTTTCATCCCTACCTGTAGATGGTTATTTGTGCTATTCATGACTTGTCTGTAATGGTGAGATGGGGGTACCTCAGTGTAGCCTTCCAAGTCCTTTAAAGAGGCTGAAGACCTCTAGAAAAGATCAGAAAATGTAGTGTAGGACCTAGGAGATATATGCATCCTTCTGGAGGGCCAGCCAAAACATTCCAAGGCCTCTCAAGTGCCACCCAACACATCTGATTAGAAAACTGAGCTGCTGCCTCGTGGTACAGCCTCTCTCAGAGACTTGGAATGTTCCTCATTTGCCTGAAGCTCAGGCTGTGAAGTTCCCTCACTGCTCCTGCCACACCCTGCCTGTTTCCCTTCCTGCTGGGACATGCCATGCTGGAGTTTTTATTATTTATACTCTATTACTGTTGAGCTGCTTTGGCCTCTTGCCTGATTTGTGTTTCAGCTCATTCCTGGGAGTTGCTGATAGGCTTTCTGGGGTAACTTTTCACAGATTCCTGGTGTCAAGTGCTCATATCTCATTCAAGCTCTGTGCTTGTACCATTCAGATGTCTGTGTCCCTGCTCGGTGTATGGGTTTCCTATACAGAGCAGAAAATGAGCACTTCTAAGTCATGATGGTGTCTTAGCATAGGTCCCAAAAGCACAAAAGGCTAACTACTTCCTAGATGTGGCTTTTTGCTTTCCATGAGCTGAAGAAGGATCCTGAAGGACTGCTGTGAGGTCCCCAGTGTAGGAGTTTGCAGCCAGGTGACAGTCACACTATTCAGACTCATGTCTCTACCTTCAAGGACATGATCTCTCTGTTCAGACACCTGAACACCCGGTATATCACCAACAAGTTTTTTTCTCCACCAGCTCAGGTTCACATCTAAGGCAGGGTGAGTTGCCTTCTGGAGGGGCCCCTCTCCAGACAAGGAAGATTGTATGAACACCAGTGTGTATGGGAACGAGATGAACTGCAGGGCAGAATTTCTGAGGATTGAATCATAGAATCATTTAGGTTGGAAAAGACCTCTGTGATCATTGAGTCCAACCAATAACTTAACATTGCCAAGTCCACCACTTTTTTCCTTTCTCTTGAAATTCACCAGCAATGACTTCTGCTTCCAGTATTTTTAACAGACCTGTTAAATATGTGTATGAAGTATATATTTATATAGCTTTCAGAGCAGTGGTTTCCCTTCCAAGTTTGCCACTGTTTATCTAGTGCCAGAAATGCCAAACTCCCAGTCACCTGGGAATTTGTCAGAGCCAGTCTATTCATCCCCAGCAAGGATTTAATTCCTCCAGTTTTCATTAGGGCTCAATTTTAGCTCTGTTTCCATCTCATTTAACTTCTAAAGAATGTGGATGTTACAGTAATAAAGTGAAATGCACCCCAAAATGTGTTTGCTAATAAGCCAAACTAACCAAGACGGCTTGGGATAAATCTGAAAGCCAATACATTTAACAAGCACAGAAGGAAATATGTGTTAAAGTTGTGTTGCCATGATCAGATGCCATCAGATTATTGATTCAGCCTGCTAGAAAGTTGTTTTATGGGAATGAGTAACTTTTATGGCTACCCTAAGAAAGCCAAAAAGATACAAAGAGAGTTCCACACTTGGCTTCTGTTGATCGTTGTGGGTGCTCAGGGAAGAAGAGGACAGCCCTGTGAGATGCATGCTGGCATTTGTTCTTTTTTTAACCTGGAAAAGTTGGCAATTGGACAGTAGAAGAACCACCACTGTGGGATGTTGTTCTTTTCTTTCATGGTAACATATGTGCTGGTATTCATGGATCCCTTCTCAGATTTGGCTGTGATGCTCTCTCTGCACATACTCCCACTGAGATTTTTCAGTATGGTTTTTGGAGACTAGAGAAACAGACTTATCTATCTGCAACAGTGATTGAATCAGTAGAGGCCCTTGGCATTAACTTTAAGTGAAAGCATATGTTTTGCAAATTTGATGATTTTTCCCTAGGCCTTGCAGGGGATTTTCTCCATAATTAATTACATGACATTTAGCATAATCCTTTGAGAGTGTGTGAGACAGATGCTGAATACAAAATACTGATAACACCAACGTTGCTTTTTTTCCCAAATGCCACAGTCTTGGAGGATCCAGATTTCTTTTATCATGGAACTGATGGGTCATTTTTTACTCTGTTGGGAGGTCTGTGCTCTTCATTCTTCAGCAAACAACCTTCCCCGTAGGATTTACACATCCGGCTGACTCGACACATACCCCTGGAGCTTTGTGCAGCCTCCCATCAGGAATGGAGAGAACACTGCTAAAGGGTGTTTCTTCCCACCAACTTTATATGAGATAAATCACTCTTCATAGTTGCTCATCTTTCTCACCAGCTTTATCTAAGCACTTCTTTACAGAAAGCTTTAATTAAGTCAGGTGAATGTAGACGACTAGACTGTGTTCTAATGCTTTTGTGCATGTGCTTGTCTCCTCAGAGCTCTGTCCAAGACTTCTTTGGCTTTGGCCCTTAATCAAACCCAGCACTGCAAGCAGCTCGAAGGGCTGGTGGTTTCTCAGGTGCAGCTGTGCCGCAGCAACCTGGAGCTGATGCAGACCATTATTCAGGCAGCGCGGGAGGTGATAAAGACCTGCCGGAAAACCTTTTCAGACATGAGGTGGAACTGCTCTTCAATAGAGCTGGCTCCTAACTACCTGCTGGACCTAGACAGAGGTAAAACAGCACTGCTGGCTCACTTGGGACTGGAATCAGTGGAGTCAGCCTGTGTGTGTGTGAGTGTGTGTTGTGTGTGTGTGTACTGGAGATAGGAAGGGTCTTGCTCCTGGGAGGCCATGGAGGCACTACAAAGCCTACTTGTCCTGTTCTCTGAGACCATATTCATCATTATGGTGCCACTCATGCCCAGAGGCCCTTGGATACAAGACCTTGTTCTACCACAACTCTTACAAAGCAGACCAGTTGAGCAGTTCTGGTCTGCTCATCCCACTGGGAGTCATGGGAGGAGCAGAAGGAGGCAGGAGACTCACAGGAGGGCTTAAGCACATGCTCCAAGAGCAAATCACACCATAATGAACAAGATGCCTAAATCCATGACTCCTTGCCCTGCTGGGATGTTGTCTTATGTTGAAGAGTTCACTTAGATGTGCTCCAAACTAGTGGTGCCATGGGACACCTCAGCTGCAGTGAGTTGGTGTGTTGGCTGCTCTGTGGGACACAGACTGTGTGAGATGCTTTTTGGGGAATGTTTACGTGGCCCAGGAGGCTGAGCTGGAGTTCTTGTCTCTTTCAGGCACAAGGGAGTCAGCATTTGTATATGCCCTCTCTGCTGCTGCCATCAGCCACACCATTGCCAGAGCCTGCACCACCGGGGACCTCCCTGGCTGTTCCTGTGGTCCCATCCCAGGTGAGACACCTGGACCTGGGTATCGATGGGGAGGATGTGCAGACAACCTCAACTATGGTCTTATCATGGGGTCCAAATTTTCAGATGCTCCCATGAAGATGAAAAAATCAGGATCACAAGCCAATAAACTGATGCATCTGCACAACAGTGAAGTAGGGAGACAGGTAACAAATCCACAAGAGTTATTGTACTTGTACAATCATCTGTAGTGTTGGTCACGTGGTGAGGTTCAGTGTCTCTATCAGCTAGCAAAAGGAGCAGATTTCTCAAAGAATGCTCTGAAGTCTTTTGGCCTGCTGAAAACTTTAGCTGTGTAACTCCCCCTGTGACTCAGGGAGTCCCAAATGCTGTTATTAGCCCTGTCTAACCGTGGGTGGGATGTCTCATTGCCCCATTTGCACAGTCAGTGTTGGCTCTGGCTCTGCCTGCCCAGGAGGTGTGGTGGGGACGGGTCCCATCGTGCTCTGCCAGGGGCATTGTGGGGACAAAGTGCTGTGCAAACCTGGAGGATTATCATCTGCCACATGCATCCAGCAGCAGTTGCCTCCAGCCATCCCTGCAGGCAGGAGGGAGGAGTTTTTTCCTTTTCAAGCTGCTATGCTAGTGATTATTCTCATATCTGGCACAAGCTGCTTTTAACAGCCTGCATCCAGTGGAGGGATAATATTTACCATGTGCAGTGCCTGGTGTGCACTGATGTGCAAATCCCTGTGGCAGCTGTCCATGCAGCTGAAGAGATGGATGGGGGAGGGCTACAAAACTGACCCCTGCACCCATCTCTGAGGCTCCAGTGGTTCCACAGATGTTCCTACTGCACAGCTTGGTCTTTCCAGGGCTGCCTGTGCAGACAAACTTGGAGCATGCTGAGCTCATTGGGAGCTTGCTGTGTAAATACAGGCTGAGTCCACCTTTGCAGAGCACAACCATGCTGAAGTTTCCCTCTCTGGCTCTTTTGTTTTTTCTGCTATTCCCACACTATTTGGTTTGTTTGCTTGGGGTCTGAGTTTTTTTTCTTAAATCTTGTTTTATTTTTGTAACGTCTTGATTTTTTGTTTCAATTGCAAAGGGCAAATTTTTGTTTAGGACATTGTGTTGCCATGGCTGGTGCATTCAGCCCTTCCTGGCAGCATCTTGCCACATCCCACTGAAATGAGAACAGTGGAGAATCAAAGTAAAAGGCTGTTTTCACCCCATGACCAGCAGAAAGGCAGGGTGAGAGTGCACTGAATTCAACAAAGCCATGACATCTCTCTTACCAAAGCCCAAAGCTGCTGGAGGTTGAAACTGATGTTAATTATCTATTTATGGAATATTTTGATATTCATCTCCTTAGGAATTTAGAGGGTGGAGATGCAGCCCAATATAGATATCTAATCAAAATTCAAAATACTCTTCTCTCTTCTGGCTGCAAAGGAGCCCTTGTGAAAGTAGTCCTGGACTGATAGCGATCACAAAGAGCTGTAGGATCTCATTTGCTTTCAAAATTGCCAAAGAGCTGTAGGATCTCATTTGCTTTCAAAGTAGCCACTCCAGACTGCCTGTGCAGAAATGAGAACAGTAGGACTTTGCTGTAGCAGCCACTGCTAAGGAAGCTCCTTCATTAGCAAGCTTGTGGGATGTTTGGCTGTGAGAGAAGGGCATTTCCTAACTCCTGCATTCCTTTTTGCAGGTCTTGAAAGCCTCTCTTGAAATGAAATGCAAGTGCCATGGAGTTTCTGGGTCATGCTCTATCAAGACCTGTTGGAAAGGCCTTCAAGAGCTGCGAGACATTGCACTGGACCTCAAAACCAAATATTTATCTGCCACCAAGGTTGTTCACCGGCCCATGGGCACACGCAAATACCTGGTGCCAAAGGATATTGATATCAGGCCAGTCAAAGAGACTGAGCTGATTTACCTGCAGAGCTCACCTGATTTCTGCATGAAGAATGAAAAAGTGGGGTCACATGGGACCCAGGACAGGTGAGGACTTCTGCAGTGGGTACTCACTGTACTCTGCCCCAAAGAGGAAAGGGCAAGAGGGGAACATGTATGAATAAGGGGCAATCAAGGAGGTGACACATACATGCAGGTAAAGCACATCTCTGACATACAATATGGTTTACCAATTCCTAACCCTGTTCATGATGGCTGTGGCCAAGACAGGGCTTGCTGACAGATTTTCCATTTCACAATCAGGCACAATATACATTTCAAAATTCCCTGGGCAGCTTACCTCCATGGGAACTTGTAAGGACCAAGCAGCTGCTTTATACTGTGTTGAGTCTCAGTAATTTCTTGCAGTCACTGCTGATTAGAAGAGCTGTTACTCTAAGGCTCTCCTAAGTAGGCAAATATTAACTCAGTTAGAACCAGCATTCCTAGATTGCACAAAACTGCTCCAAAAGTGCAAAGATTATATTTAATTTTTTCTTCTACTCCATGTTAAAGGTCCAGATGTGTTTGTATTGCTTATGACTCTGCAGAGGAATTTCTTTATTTCACTAATATTGGAGATTAAGGGTCATTATGGTCAGCCAAACCTCCACTGGGCAGCATACTGTCCCCTTTCACAGATAGCAGAAATGCCTTTCTCTTCCCACCATCTGTTTAATTTCCTCCAACAAACTAGTTCAACATTTCAACAATCTGAGCATCTCTAGGTGGGCACACCCATCTATCTCTCTAGAGCTGGGCCATCAACAGCCAAAAAAGTGTATGTTTCCATAATTTTCCTAATTTTTGTTAGCTGGCTGCAAGGGCTGGATTTCAACCTCTCTTGCTGGTTTACCTTTCTTTAGATAGTTCTCATAATTCTTCTTTGCTCTTTCGGTTATTTCGCGTAGGAGGCTCAGGCAAGTGGCACGGAGCATGTGCCTGGCCCATTTTGGGATGCCTTCATTTTTAATGTAGTGGGCATACTTGGATTTGGACCATTATGGTTCAATGGAGAGAAGGTTTTGCTGAAATGTAATGACCCAAATGCAGAAAAGATAAACTATATATGCATCTGGGAATGTGGCAGCTGGGGACATGGATTAGTGGTGGGCTTGGCAGTGCTGTGGACTTGATTTTAGAGGGCTTTTACAGCCTCAATGTTTCTGTGATTCTGCATCAGTATGTAAGTGGTGGGAGTGATCAGTAGATAGGACAGCTGAATGAGACAAGACAGTCTTTTTGTCCCTTGATGCTTTATGACAGTCAATGTCCCCTATCCTGTGACATCAATGCCTGGAGTGCTCTACAGTGGCACATATCTGACAGCTCTGTGGTGGGAACACCAGGCTGACCTTTATCACCTATTCAGCAGTGCAGCATCACTTATCAAGTGAAGTTTATAAGTCACAAAGAATAGCTAGGAAAAGGCATGTATTGAAACATGTTTCTGAAAGAAAATGTCATCTTAGTATAAGTGAAGTTTTTGTGGATTTGTATGGATTTTGTATGATATTTGTGCCTTGAAAATGACCTCTTTGTTCTGCCTTTCTGTTTTGCAAGGAAAAAAATTGGTGAAGATTATTTGGAAATTAGTTTTATAGGAATTGCATTAAATGAACAGGTTGTGTCAAAACAAAGTTGAATTCATTACAGATGTGCCAAGTAAAACATTTTCCATGAGCTGAAATCCTTTCAAGGGACAGGGAGGTGTGACTTCTTCATCTAATCTTATTTTACAGCAGATTTCAACTTTTTATCCCATCTAGGGATGAAAAATATGTCAAGGTCCTGAATGATATTTTTTTTCCTTCTGAGGAGAGGAAAATGTGTGTTGCAGGCGTGCATTTATCCCGAGCTGGATGACAGCCACGACTGTGAACCTGCCAGCCAAGGGTCCACAGGAAGTGAGATGGAGTGGGGATTTAGAGGACCAAGATATTAAGGTGGGAGGGGATGACTTTCAAAAGGAACTTGTCAAAAAATATTCCTCATTCTCAGATGTGCAAGATGGTGAAGGCCATGGGAGGGGAGGAGGGTGAGACAGTCCCGTGCTGAGCTTCAGACACCACTCAGGTCAAGTTTTTAAGGTCATGTGTGATGGGGCTTGTTTTCATTACAGTCCATCTGCAGCCTCTTGAGAAGATGCCTGGTGTTTCAAGATTGGCATGTGTTATATGAGCCATAGCAACTCCTTTCCTGAACTAAATTACTAGTGGAAATAAATGTAAAATACACACAGTGTGTTTGAAGATTGGTCCATGCTTCCTGGGGGGGGCTGAGAAAGGGAGGAGATCTTCCCTAGTCGCCTCCTCCCATGGACACCTTTTTCTCTTTGCATTTTTTCTCTCATGAAGAGGGCTCCTAAATGCATTTTAAATGTGGTGCCTCTGTTCCAGCTTGCCACGGGGCTGCAGAGATAATGTCTAGTTACAGGGATAAGGTAGAAGGAGCACAAAAAGACTGCTGTTAGAGAGAGGGCATGGCAAAATGTGTTTTACGCTTCAGAATGATGTAAAAATGCTCACATGGGAATAGCTCAAGCATGTTTTTATTTAATGAGTCATGTCCTGGAGGCATTTGAACATTTTATCTTTATGTACATAAAAATTTTTCTGAAGGTAGATCCCACTGTTTCCAAGTAGTCTGGTTTTTAAGGCCAGTCATGCCAATGAAGTAAAAAAGGGGGGGGGGGGGTTTGTTGTGGTCCCTCATTTGGTCTACTCTGTCTTCAACCACCTTCTCATATCCTTTCTGGCCTTTTTTTGGGTACAGAGGTCAGTCCATGCCTGGGCTGTATAGTGCAGTCCCCTATGTCCACAGCTCAGGGATCTTTGATCTGGGCATCTTCAGTATTTCCCAGCCCTGCTTTCTGCCTCCAAAGGGATTTGGAGGGGGAAATATGCCACTAACACCCCCTTTTCCTGTTCCTTGATTAAAATATTCATATTGATGCATTTTTGTGACAGAAAATGAGCAGTTTTGCAGCAAATCCAGGGAAAGTCCTTTTCCTCCTCCCTCTCCCCAAGGTCTGGTTCTTTCTCATAGCATGCTGGAAACAGGATGGAGGTTGATGGTTAAGTTGCAACACCTTGGATGAGTTGGAGTTTGCTGTATGCTGTAGGAAACAATCCTGCACTGCCAGGTGGGAGGAAAGGATAATCTAATTGGTGATCCCTCTAATGTGAGGGGTCATACTATGCAGAGTTATTGTGTGTTTTTCAGGCAGGAAAAGGAATTACTTTGTAGATGAACCATATGAAAATCCACTCAGAAGATGAGCCCCCTGTTACTCAAAAGCCTTTTAGAGCTCTTTCCTGAAAGGATTTCAAAGCCTTCTTCAGAACAAGCCTGAAACATTTTCTAAGACACTTTGGACATTCTTAGCTTGTTGAAATTTAGAAATGGTTTGGAAATCTGCATGCCTCCAAGTGCTCAGGGTATGTCCAGATTTCAAAGTCATGGAACTTAACTCAAACCTGGGGTTTGAGGCCTCTTTGAAGTGCTGAAAAGCTGATTAAGGAGCTGATTTTTGCAACTGGTATCCAAGTGTCCTGCAAACAAGATTTACTGCCACACTGACTCCAGCCAAACTCTGCTTATATACCACCATCACACTTTCATAACCAATTAAAAATGGCCTGGAGAAAAGTCTAAAGAAGCTGATCTGTTGAGCTGCAAGTAAAACTTTCAATACAACAAATCAACCACTGGGAAAGAAATGTAAATATTCCCGTTCTCAAAGATTTCTTGGACAAAAGCACTTTTTAATCTTTTTAATTAAGTAGTTCAGTTGCTCCTGCCTGAAAAAATCACTACCAGCTTTGAGTAAATGAAAAATAATGGCAGATTATAAAATTGAGATCTCTTTGGTGAGAAAAGAAGCAAAAATATGAATCTTTTTTGTAAGCAGGGTGCTATGTATCATGTTTCAAAGGCTATTTAAGTCTCCCTAATGAATCCAAGGAAAGGGAAATTCTGCCATGCATGCAAAAGCATCCAGCCCCTGAAACCTTGCAGAGATAACAGAGCTGTTTATTACTGATCCTTCCCAGAGCAGTCTTGGAATCAAGCCAAATGTGGGAAGGAGCTCTCTTAGGCTGCAGAAATCAGGCTGCAGCAAACTATGGGCTGCAGCCTGGCTGGGCTGATCAGTCACCACTCCTCAGCTGACTCCCTGTGGCAAGGAGTGTGGCCACTCTGGTGGCTGCTCCTTGCTCACATACCCTTTCTTTACTCCAGTATAAAATATTAGTCACAAATGGCTTAGCCTGGCATGCTTTCTTGGATATGAGCATACATGAAGTTGCCTGAGCATGCTGCTCAGTTTTCAGTGTTCAGTGGCAGCTCTTGATACCACTTCTTTCCTGCTACCCCAAAAATAGGCATTGTATTGTGTTATGGGGATTGTTCAGCCTGTGGAAGGGAAGGCTCTGGGGAGACCTTAAAGCCCACTCCAGTGCCTTTAGGGGCCCCAAGAGAGCTGGGGAGGGACTATGGACCAATGCCTGGAGTGACAGGACAAGGGGGAATGTCTTCCCACTGATAGAGAACAGGGTTAGATGGGATATTGGGAAGAAATTCTTCCCTGTGAGATTGTTCCCTGGAACTGGTTGTTTAGAGAAGTTGTGGCTGCCCCATTCCTGGACATGTCCCAGGCCATACTGGATGGGGCTTGGGACAATCAGTGGAAAGTGTCCCTGCTAATGGCACAGGGGTTGGAACAGGCTGATCTTGGACTTCACTGTCCCCCTGTACAAGCACTGGTGAGGCTGCACCTTGAGTGCTGTGTTGGTGTTACTGCCCTTGCTCCAAGGCAGACTTTGAGGTGCTGCAGTGTGTCCAGAGAGGGGCTGTTGGAGGGGTCTGGGATATAAATAATACAAAGAGTGACTGAGAGTACTGGCATTGCTGAGTCTGGAGAAGAGGAGGCTCAGGGGAGACATTATCACACTCTACAAATACCTGAAAGGAGATTGTGATCAGGCCATGGCTGGTCTCTTCTCCCAGGAAACCAGCACAAGGAAATGGCTTCGAGCTGCCCTGAGGGAAATTTAAAATATTTTCTTCAGTGCTGAATTCATTCAGCATTGAAACAGGCTTCCCAGGGAAGTCACCAGCCCTGGAAGTGTTTAAAAATGAGTGAACACGGCACTTTGTGATATGGTTTAGTGGATCTGGTGGTGTTGAGCCCAGGGCTGGACTTTATGATCTTGGAGGCTTTTCCTGACCTTAATGATTCTATTCTATGATGCTATAATCTCCAAGGTTCCCTTCCAACCCAGACCACTCTGTGATTCTTTGTTTATGTGGGCAATTAAATTTTTTGGTAGAAGCACTCATATGAAGCTGGGGGAGAGTAGCAGTTATGGGTAGACAACAGCATTTGATGTTTGTTTTTTGTTACAGCTTCTTTTAGTTTCTGTTAGTGAGGGCACAGGATAAGATGAGCTTTGAGTGAGTTATAATGTGTTCAGTGATAGTTGGTTTTGGAACAGTTAGCAGATGTGTTACCATTTTTTTTATGAGATCTGACAAATTCTGAAAAAGAAATAGCAAATAATGCTTTTGTGAGTGTCCCAGAAGAACTGGAGGAAATCTGCTCTAGATAAAAATGCCTTTGTACATAGCAGGGGGCGGGTGGACTAGATGGCCTTTAAGATTCCTACCAACCCAAACTATTCCATGATTTTATGAAAGTCAGAAAAACATTCACTTTCTGTTCCTCCCAACTTATTTAGGTGTTATTCCTTCTTTCCCAGGGCAAGATGCTTGCAGCTGGTGCCCATTTCAGTAAATAGGCTGGCCAGCTATGCATTATTTTGTTATCTTAGTTAATATGTGGGGAAGATTGAATTCTTTCTACTTTGAGAGACCTGGATTTGATCATAAAGTTTCCTGAAGAGGTTTGTGAATAATAAATTTATTTGCAAAAAGAATAATTTCACGCAGTAAAATTGCAATAAATAATTAATCTAGCTCTATTAAACATATTTAGTCCCTCTGCAACCAAATGGTGTTTGTGTTAGAGAAAATTGGGTCTGGGAATGATTTTCCATGGACCTTGATCTTTTCAGGAGCAAGATTGAACTGACACCACCTAGGCTGTTATTGAAAATGTTTCTCTACTCTGGTCTTAAAAGCAGTTTCCCTAAACAACCTGATCCGGGGTTTTACAATCCTCAGTGTTAGGCTTTTCTTAATCAAAATTTAACTAAACATAATCTAAAATAAAACTAATACTTTCTTGTGCTCTTTCCTTGGCATATAAAGAACATTTTTTTTTCTCTCCCCTTATAGCAATAATCTTTTATAGAGGGGAAGACACCTCTTTTAACATACTTCTCTAAATCAGTTCTTTCATTGTTTTCTACTTTCTGAACTGCTCCCCTGGCTCCCCTGGAAACATTCCACATTTAGCTGGATCTTACTTTACACTTTAATCCACTGTCACAAGATATTCTCAACTCCTTCTTCCTTAGCATTGTCCCCTAATTTTTAACCTCACTCTCAACTTCTCATTAATGAAAATACAGGCTAATTCCAGGATCTCTCTTGACATCTCCTCACTGACATATGCTGATAACTCTTTCTTGTACAGTTGTTTTGTGTCAGTCTCCAGTCATTCCTTGTGGATGAGAATGCAATTTAAAAGTAGATAAGATTCTTCCCTCAAAATCTTACATGAAGCTGTGACCTTGATGTATTTTCAGGAATGTCCATTGTGTTATATATCTCCTGAGGGATTTGAATTATTTTTTTCTTTCTTTCTTTTATATACTGCTGCATTACTTGACATTACCAGAGCAAGGGGCACCAAAGAAATAAATAGGAATTTGATTTAAAAGAGAAAAAAAAAAAATTACATAGCAGTACTGTGTTCTGGGATTTGGGACTGCTGGAGTTCATGAAGGCAGATGGTTTCCCTGTGGTTGGAAGGGGCTGAGGGAATCACACAGCCAAAGGGATGAGATATCAAGGAAGGAACATCCCTTCTATCATCCCTGATGCAACAGCCCAGGTGCTGGCAGTGTATGAGAAGGACTACAGAAAGTGCTTAGATTTATGTTTTACTCCTGTAACAGCATCTGCCTCATCCACTGGGAGATGCACTGGGCCAGGAAGGCAGTTGCTGTGCCCCAGAATGACTTTTTAATATCCTCATTATTAAGTCCTTATCAATAGGACTGATGGAGTGAGGTTCCAGTGGGTATCTCATCCCTGTCATTATAGGTCATAGTCGTGGGTGACAGCACAGAATTGGCCTCAATTTGGATCCCAGGTGCCAGCTGTGCAACCAAAAAAATATGTATCCTTCTATCTGCTGATGGGACAGAGTAAATAGGGATTCACAATGAAGCTGTGTGACATTGCTAAGTTGGATTTCATCAATCTTAGAGGTCTTTTCTAACCAAAATAATTCTATTAGTTCCCCCTTTTAAAATTAAAATCCCTACTCTCCATCTGGGGGAAGACTCTTAGAAGTTCTGGGGTGTCCTTCAGCTCTGCTGAGTCTGTATGGTGTATTGCAGTGCTTCTGCAAATGAGGGCTGGAAAGGGGGCATTTGGGACAGGCATGTTGAATGGGAGTTGTCTAGACAACACTGCTGACCTTGTGACAATGCTAAAAGCCTGCTCTGGAGCCAGAGCCTTGGCTGGGATTACAGCTGAAGGATAATTTCTCAGCAGTCTTCCAAGTACTTCTTGAGGTCGCAGTGTTGTGTTACGAGGCAGTCGCCTGCCTTCATGTTTTCTCTCCAAGGCTCAGGAGGAGGGCATTTCTCTGATTGCTGGAATTGTGCTGGACCAGGCCCAAAACAAATGAGATTGAACTTAACCCATCAGTGGGGAGCCTGGTGAGATCACAACTGCAGGCTCTGAATCTGATGTTCAGGGCTCCTTCTGTGGGTAAACTCTGGTCTTTGGAGTTCTTTGTCTTTCCCCACTGGCTGAGAAACCACCTGCTTCATCTTGTTTAATGAAAAAGGAATCTAACTCATACCCAGGCCTATGCTTTAAAACAGAAAACAAAATCTCTGCTTAGTGGCATTGTTAGGAAATCTTTCTAAAAGCCCATATAGGTTTATGATGGGGTCAAAACTTTGTTTTGGCTATTCAACCCCCCCATTCTGAATATCCTCATTTCCTGATACCAAACTGAGGGAAGTTTGAGGATTTATTTAATAAGATTTTCCTTTTTTCCTTTCTTTGTCTCAGACTGTGGGCAATGGGGGAAGGTATATGGGAAGGCATATCTTCTACTAGAGTCACTTCTTTTATTTTTCCCTATTTTTTCTTTTTTTTCTTTCTTTTTTTTTCTTTTTTTTTGGCAAACCACAGGAGTGGATGGAGGGAAAGAGAGAATCCCAGGTCCCAGTACAGCAGGTAGAAGAGTTTTGTTTTCTATTTGGATGGGGTATAT
The DNA here is from genome assembly GCF_028769735.1 of Zonotrichia leucophrys gambelii. Lineage (NCBI taxonomy): Eukaryota > Metazoa > Chordata > Aves > Passeriformes > Passerellidae > Zonotrichia > Zonotrichia leucophrys. The sequence goes on from NC_088169.1 coordinate 101,598,579, forward strand.
ATCACTGTGGTGTGCCTTGTATGTTTGGGGAGTGAACATCCTCAGTGGTGAGCTGCAGTCAGAGTGGAATTCCTTTTCTTGGGCATTTTAGTGAGCTCCCAGCATGAAGTGACATGGATGCATTGTGCATCCCTTGCCAGGCTTCTGCAGATTCCCCATCCTCCCTAGATGAGCCTCCAGGAAACAACATTTCCATCCACTAGCAAAGCTGAGTGAGGTTGACAAATACCCTCTCCTCTTCTAATGTCAACACACCTATATTTGAACCTCTGCTCTGAATACTTGAAGCATTTATTAATACATTTATGAGGAGTTGTCTGGAGATTTCTTGTGGAGGGGCCCCAGTTCACAGGGGCACTAACGAGGCCTTTGGTTCAGCGTTGGGCAAACACATTCAGTGTGGCTGCACACTTCAGCTTTGGTAGAGGCTTTAAAAGGTTTTTAAATATTTACACACACTCCTGAATGAGAGTGACTTTGGGGGCCTTTAAACACTGAACCTGTAGAGGAATGTGAATCAGAATAACAAACAGAAAAACTTGAAGAAGAGCAAGAACAAAATCTCAATGCTTCACTAATCTCATAACTTCTCCTACAGCATTACCTCATGAGCAATTCCTGTAATTCTCATGGATTTGTTTTCATTTATTAACAGTTGCTTAGCTTAAGGGTACAACTTATGCTCCTCTCTCCTCTTCTGGCCCCAAAGCAGCCTTGGACTGTTTCTGTCCGAAATAGACACAAAATAGCCACACAGAATAAGATTTAGGAGAGATGTCAGCGATCACCCCACTCAATAAACCACCTTTCTTACAGCAGTTTCAGAAGACCATCAAGTTCACAGCCCCACGGTGTTGGGTACACACCAAAAAGGCACAGGTGTCTGACCAAACAGGAACACTTCCATCCTGGGTTGTCTTTGCAGTCTGTGAAGAAATGGTGTCTCTAGGACAGGGTTCATTGCATTCAAAATTCAATGCCTGGTGCACTTTCACTTCCAGTGAATATTGGAGTATTTTAGGAGGTGGGATTGATGGTTTTTGAGGACAGATGTGAAATGGTAATCATTGGATCAATGAAAGAAATTCCTCAATTAAGTGATTGCTTCTGAAAACCTCAAACCATTCACTGGCATGCCGACAAAATTAGGGAACCCAACCCAATAGCTGATTTATCCCACTGAGTCTGTCTTTAATTAAGAGCAGAAGCAAAACAAGCTGTGAAAGTCTGTGTGGTACTTGGTGACTTGTCATCCTACCCTGTGCTCCTGCCACACTTCCTGTTCCTGAGTCAGGAATAAAGGTGTTTTGGGGCCAATTGCCCAGCTGATGATGCCATGTGGGAGAAAACCAAAGGGAAAAAGGTGCACAGCCCAGCCCTGCTAGTATTGATGGTGATTTCCCTGATAGGATCAGTGCTGCATAGTGCCTGTAACAGCCTGCTCAGCATTCTTCCCAGCCTGGGATCCTTGGCATGGAAACTGTTTAAATATTATTTGGCTGTAGTGTTCCTCCTTTTCCCTTTTCAGGTTAGGCAGTGGTGGACATATAGCAGCGTTTGTTCTTTAGGGTGTCATCTTCCTCTGTGGGGGTGTTCACAGGGGTCCCACGACGAGGGAAGAGACTTGACTCCATATTTCAGAAGGCTGATTTATTATTTTATGATATATATTATATGAAAATAAATTTATATATTAAAACTATACTAAAAGAATAGAAGAAGGGATTTCATCAGAAAGCTAGCAAAGAATAGAAAGGAATGATAATAAAATCTTGTGACTGCTCACAGCCTCAACACAGGTGGCTGTCACTGGTCATCAAGTAAAAACAATTTTACATGCTGGGTAAACAATTCTCCAGATCACATTCCAAAGCAGCAAAACATGGGGAAGCTGACACTTCTCAGCTTCTCAGCAGAAAAGATCCTGGCAAAAGCATTTTTCCCAAAATATGTCTGCGACATTCCCCCAGCTGCTTTCAGACAGTTTTGGAGCCTGCCTGGGAACACTAATTGTTTGGGATTATTAGTATTAGTATTAGTATTAGTATTAGTATTAGTATTAGTATTAGTATTGAGGTATTCCAATAGCTTTGCTTGCCTGCTCCTGTGGGAGCAGACTGGCCTAGCAGACAAGCAGCCTGGATGCTGCCAGGCCCAAACTGAGAGTCAGAACAGGAGTTTAGTGTTATTTTGGGTGTCCTAGCAGGTGATGGCAGCCCAGGGCTTCCCCTGCACCCTTGCAGGCACAGGGGGCTGTTGGTGCTCACTGTGCTGGCTTCACCCAGAGCCCTGCAGAGCCGTCAGGCCCAGCAGCACCACACAGCAGGGGTTTGGGAAAACCCATCAGGAATTTGCACTTGCTCACAGCTTTTTCCTTCTTCCAGGCAGTGCAACAAGACTTCCAACGGGAGTGACAGCTGTGACCTGATGTGCTGTGGCAGAGGCTACAACCCCTACATGGACAAGGTGGTGGAGCGTTGCCACTGCAAATATCACTGGTGCTGCTACGTGACCTGTAAGAAGTGCGAGAGGACTGTCGAGAGATATGTGTGCAAATGAAACCTCTCCTCTGCACACCTGGGAGCTCAAACTGCAGCAGCAGCACCCCAGCACTATTCAGAGAAGACATTTCCTTGACCAGACATCGTTTACCTTGTAAAGACACAGACTTGAGGAGAGATGGTAGGAGGAAAAGCAGCAATCTCACCAGTAAAAATAAGAACGTAAAAAAAACCTCCCAAAAAGCAACAGACCCACAAATGTTTCTCCTCACCAATAAAATGCTCTCTGAGAAGACAAAACTTCATTTGGGATGGTATCTTCTTCCAAAATATTTCCTGTGGCTGCCAATGATGTCCAGCAATCAAGTGCCTTAGTATTCTGAGAAATAAATATGGAAACTTTCCCTGGGGGGAAAAAAAAGCACCATTTGTTTGACAGTAACTAAGGCTCACACCAGCCTGTGCCTTCTAGCACAGGTACTGAGTCTCCATTAGGACCATCCCACAAGGGAAAATGCTACAACTTTTCAGCAACACCTGCCTTTGCTGCCAAAGACTTAATTTTCAGCGAGGAATCATCCATTCTGAAAGATAAAAAAGTGGAAAGATTTCAGGTCTATCCCCTGAAATGAGCAACTAATTCTAATCTTCCTTTTACACAGGTCTGCGACTTTGAGCTGATTGCTGAAGGAAAATATATCCTTAATTTGTCCAGTCTGGACAAATGAAAAAAATCCCCTGGAATCCTGGAGGCAGTGAGAGTAGGGTAGGCTGAGAAGGACTTTATGGGGTCCACAAGACAGCAGTGGAGCCTTTAGGATAAAATAACAAAGCGAAATCCAAGTCTAGTGGGAAAGTAAAGAAAAGCAGCAAGCTCCTGCTCTCTATCTCTTTGGCCTTTGGTGTGATACCCTTAGTCACTGACATTCTTCCACAATGACCCACCAAATCCTTGGGGAAATGTGCCACTGGCTTCTTCCCCCACAAAACTATTGGTCCAACCTCAGGAAACTGCAGAGAGTGGAGTGATCTGGCTATAGGGAGCACATCCATGGAAGTCAGCATCCATGGAAGTCAGCATCCACGGAAGTCAGCAGCTACTCACAGCAGGAAGGAATGGGAAGATGTCAGTCTTTCACGTGGCTCTGCCCTCACACAGCAGAGCACCACTATCTGTGGCTGTACATATTTTCTTTTGTATGCAGATATACAGAAATATTTATATCTTGTGCTTTCATCTACTTTACTTCCTACCTAAATATATCCTCATATTATAAACAAGCATTAACAATAGTATGAAATAAATGCTGAAGTTACTGCTGCAACAGCAGAATGTTAGATTATTGTTTCACACTTCTACTTGGAAAACAATTCTGATTTTCCTCCCAAGGATGGGAAAATAACATGGTTTGAGGCACTCACTGGTATAGGGATAGATAAGTTTCTTTATTCCCTGCCTCCCCAGCCTCTTAATGTTGAGCAGAATTAGCCAAGATACAGTCAAGACAATGAAACAGAACACTTGGAGAAAGGAAGAGTCACCATTGCTGTTTCATTTTTCTATCAGTGATCACTCTCATTGGTAAAATTTCCCAGCAATCACTCAAACTGGTAAAATTAAGCCCCTGAGGAGCTTAATAACAAACATGACTCACACCTCTCATGTCATGGGTAGTTGGCTTCTGGCTCCTGCACATGGAGAGGAGCTGCTGTGCAGGGGAGCTTTTAAAATAGCCTAAGATCCCTTATTTGCTTTTTTGTTTGTTATTGTTTGCTGTTTCATTTGGGGTTTTTTGGGGAGTTTGGGTTTTTGTTGTTGTTTGTTTGTTTTGTTTGTTTGCTTGGGGTCTTGGGGGGGATTTTTTGTTTTGGTTTATTGTTAGTGGTCATCCAGCCCTGTGTACTGATTATGAAGAGTGACGTTGGAGAAGGATGCTGCTCCAGGAACAGAAGGCAGCAGAGCTTCTGATGTCTTTCAGATCATTCTTGAGCTCCCCAACCCCATGCAAAATGCTGTAAACAGCCAAAAAATCACTCCCACACAAACGTAGAGGGACTCTTTCACTAGGGGGAAATATGTCAGTAACACCACAACCTTTCTCCAAATCTTTTTTCCCCACTTAGCCAATCCCTAGGGGGCAACTGCCTCTGACATGTCTGTGAGCAGCCCTGGGGAATTGGAAGAGAGAAGCATCATGTGCTATAATAGCAAAATTAGAGGCATTTTGTTCTCTTCAGCTATTCTGCTTTGCTGTAATGGGTTTGGTCTTGTTGCCTCCTTCCATCCCCCAGTTGTGAGCAGGCAAAAAAAAGAGCTTTCATAGTTTAACAGTGGTTTGTGTTATTGTCACCTCATAAAAGCTGAGGGACTAAAACAGCTCTGCAGTGCAGTGATGAGTGGTGGGTGTCTTTAGGCTGACATGCAGACAGGCTGGTGGCACAAATCCCACTGCTCTCCAATGCCAGAATTTGGCTTCATTTGATATGTAAAGAAACCATCCACTCTCATTCTTTTAAGGAATTTTATTTTTATTTCCAGTTTCTGATGGTGCCAACAAGGCACAGATGTTCTGACTGAACAAAAATTTGAGCATTTCAATGCTATTCTGTAATGATTCTTTTTCTTGCTCCCTTGCTGATGTCATGAGTCTTTCTGCTTGGGGAAAAACTAGTGAAATGGAAGAAATTGTCTGGTCATACACTGTTTTCAGCTGCATTTCATTCCTTCCATGTCAGACCTGTGATCCTTGACTGGCTTTCTCATGTCAGAAGAAATCATCACCTGTAATTAGAATAAGTGAATAAACCAATTAGGCATCTACAGGTCTACCAAGTGGGAAATGAACTCACAGCAGAACTTTAGCCATGCCACAGATGTCCATTACTGAAGATGTTGACCTGAAATGGCTGAATTGTTTGGAGTTTTGCAGTTTGGGGCAGCCACGTTCAAAATCTCTGCTCTCTTCTCCAGATAATCCATCATGGGCTTCATCTGAACTTCGCTTCTTTGACAAAAGGGTCTGTGCGACCCCAGCCCATGTCTTAGGCTGTTAGCCTATGAATTTACAGAGTTACACTGCTTTTGCCATAACTTCTAAATTTTAGGGCCCTCTGGAGAGCTGCACTCTGCATTAGGAGTGTGCCCAGGGGGATGTACCTTCCTGAGGTGAGAATCATGCACAGGGCAAGGTCTGATGAACTGCAGCCTCCCTTGTTACACAGGCCTGCTTCATCCAGCCAGCTAGGGCCATCTCAGCACTTTGATGGCTTTAAGCTGAAATAAGGTAGGTTTAGATTGGATGTTAGGAAGAAATTCCTACCTGTGAGGGTGGTGAGGCCCTGACACGGGTTACCCAGAGAAGCTGTGGCTGCCCCATCCATGGAGATGTCCAAGGTTGGACAGGGCTTAGAACAACCTGGTCTAGAGGAAAATGTCCTTGTCCATGGCAGGGGGTGGAACTTCTAAGGCCCACCACTTCTAAGGTCTTAGGAGCTTCTAAGGTCCCTTCCACCCCAAACCATTCTGTGATTCTATGATGTCCTTCTGGATGCTCTGGCATTTCCAATTTTTTTCTGAAAATGTCATTCTATGAGCACTAGACAGCTCTCACTTCCTTTTAATAAGAACTAGGAATAAAGAGAGTACCTATAATACAGGGCCATACTGCTGGAACTCATAGTACAATTTTCTTCTTGCAACTTGTCTCTGATGCTTCACTCCTTGCACCAGCAGCAAAGCACAGAGAGGCCAGAAAAGTGTCACATCTCTCAATTTCAATTATCAATACAACAGGGATCCAAAACAAAATGGCCAAGTTATTTCTGCAGTCTAGAGGAAGCTGTCCCTGCCCATGGCAGGGGATTTAAACTGGATGATCTTCAAGGTCCAACCCAAATCATTCCATGATTCTATATTTTTTTGTGCATGTGCTGTGTGAAAGATATTTGGGAGAACATTTGTCACAAACCAGCTTTGCAAGGAAAATACATCCCTCCTTCCCTTTCTCAGGCCTTCAGCAAGCAGTTTTCAAGGCTTTGCTCTGAAACACTGAGATCTTTCAGCTACTGCAGAAAACAGCTTAATTACTGTGAATGCCTTTGTCAGGTGATGCTGTAGTTCCCTTCTTATAACATGTCTTACCACATCCCAGCAGCTGATATAATTTAGCCCAGCTCCATGTCATACTACACAGTACTGTTGGTTTAAACTAGCTAGCAAAATACATCTGATTTATTCTATTCACTATTATTTCACAGCTTTACAATATTACCCCTGATGGAAACTGCCAAGCTATCCTGAAGAGTATTATGCTATTTTATTAACTTGAAAAAAAAAAAATCTATGATTTAATAAAACAGTGTGGACTTAATGCTATTTTCAGATCTGAGTTTTTAGACCCTGTATATATCTGGGTGACTTTTTTTTTATTAATCTTCCCATCTTTACCCTTTCCAGTTTTATATCATTTAGGTTTCTCCATAAGGTAGGCAAATGCCATTCATTATAAAAAATTCCCATCTGATTGTGTATTTTATTAGACAAAAAGAGAAAATATCTTAATTATACTACAGCAGGCAGCCCGCAATATTTCACTTGCAGCTGGAAAAGCCCTTGGTGAGGGGAAGGGGAGCGAGGGAAGAAGAAAACAATCTGAATACAATTAGAAGCGTCTCTGTCAGGAAAGTGATAAAAGAGTCCCTGAGGGACCATCCCTCTTCCTGCCAGAAAACAGATCCCTGTAGACAAACATTATCATCCTCCAAGTGAGACAGGCTTGTGCTGCCCAGCTCTGGGCTACCTGTTTGGGGAAAGGGCTGGGAGGAGGCTCTGGAGGTCCTTGGGAATATGGGGAACAAGAGGAAAATTCAGGCCTGGGATGGATTGTTGTTAGACCTTCACCCTGTGACAAAGGATTTGGCTTTCCCTGCATCGGACAGGGGGCTGTGAAACAACATTGTTTTATTCCTAAGAGCAGACTGGAGCTATAACAGGCATGACTTTCTCCCCTGCAAAGGAGATGGAGCAGAAAACAAGATTTGGGAGAGGGGGAGAAAGAACAGGAAACTTAAAATCCACCTGAGATTAATGACTTTAACATGCACAACATATTTTGTTTTGTTTTACTCTCAGGAACAGTTTCATCAGTCAGACAGAGTTTGATTAAATATCTCAAGCAGAGCTTTGGTTTATTCATCTAAAGAACAAATTTTCCTCTCTTCGTGGAAGCAGCATTAACTGTGTTTTCTAATTGTGAGAGCAACAATAATAATAAAAATAGTAACAACAGAATACATTGTGGATTGTTTTTATTTCCTCTTTTGTTAAGAATAAGTGGACAGTATTTGGTCTTCATTGGAAATTAAATTAGTTTTACATTTCAAAGATACTTTCTGGGCTGTGTGGAAAGCTTTCTCTTTTTTGCTCTTTTAAGTGGAATTTTTCAAGGTATTTACCCAAATCAAATTGTCTTGAAATTTCTCTTAAGGCAGAAGAGGGTATCACGTAACTACAAAACTGCAGGAGCTGGGATATAAAGGGATATGCTGCCAGGACCACAGAGCTTAGGAGAAAGCCACCAGATCCATATTATAGCACCAGAACCCTTGTGCTGCTGTCAGTGTAAAGATGAAATTCAGATCTAAAAATTGTCATTGGTTGAGTTACTCTGTGAAGCCTGCCCATTCCCATGATGTTGCTATAAGACACGAAATAACACGACGTGAACATGATGCTGTTCTCAAGGTAAAAAAAGGGAGAAGTTTATTTTCTGACTCTAATATTTATAGATTTCTAAAAGTGACAGTGGATTGGAGGGTGACAGTGTCACCTCTCCAATGACACTGGACAAACCAACAGTCCATCAAATTTCTCTTCTTCCGTATAACAATGTAAAACAATAAGTTATTTACACAAAGTGTGTGAGAAAGTTTGTTACAAGAATGTAAACATCAGAAGGCTTAGAAAATCTTTAAAAATCAAAGCGACAGCATGACACATGACAACAACTCAAAAAGGGATGGCTCACGTGCTTGAAGCTAAAGGTGTGGATAAGAGATTTCCTGTATTAGTACCAAAGCACTGAAAAACTTGGATAATCGAATCTTATAAATGCCGGTTATCAATAGATCTCTATAAGTGGTAACTGCTGACAAATGGGCTTTTAGAAATGGAGGCCCATGTTTCTTTCAGATTTTCTAATTTGCTCTTTCAGAATTTCAAATTTCCAGCCCGGGATGAGGTCTGGAGTGTCGCTCAGTGGTGACGAATTATGAACTGGAGCAAAGATGGAACTATAAAAAATAATCCAGGTAAAGTTAGGTGCTCACGATCCTGTGTTTGTCTGAAGCTCTAGGATGTGTGACAGCATAATTTCAACATCCTTGAGGATTGGCTGCTTTCTCAAAATTCATGCTGCATTTCAGAGGAAAGGGGGATTTAAGATCTGTTATTCTAAGAGGCATCTTTCCTTCTCCATTGTTTCTCATCTTAAATTTCAAGTTTAAAACTATCCTAAAATAGTTTGAAATTTAGGATAAGATGCTAAAATCTGTGCCATTATGAAAGCCATTAAAAACAGCAACTTGTCATCATCAGAGGAAACCAACTGGTAGGGTGTATTTTGAATCATGGAGTGTTTTGGGTTGGAAGGGACCTTAAAGCTCATCTCATTCCAAAGCCCACGGGCAGGGAGACCTTCCACTAGACCTGGCTGCTCCAAGCCCATCCAACCTGGCCTTGAACACTTCCAGAGATGGGGCAGTCCCAGCTTCTCTGGGCAGCCTGTGCTGGTGTCAGTCAAACAGCCCCAGGTCAGTGAGGTCCATTGTGTGCTGGGGGATCCCAAACTCTTTTCAGTGCCTGCAGACACTGAAAACACACACCAACTGCAGCTACTTTCCACTCAAGATGCAATTAATTCTACAAAGTGCTGCCTGTGTTGACCAGGGGCAGGAAAACTGTTTTCTTTTCTAAACATCTGCTCTGCCCAGGGCTGCTCTCCTCCTACAGCTCTGAAGATTAAAACCCCACCTCAGTGCTCACCTCTGCAGGTGCTTCCTTCCTTGCTGTGTGTGAGCTGTGGTGGGTAGGAGCTGGAAGTACCTTTGCTTTTTGGGGAAGTGGGAGATGACAGCAAGCAACTCCACACTTGAGAAGCAGCTCTTGGGTGTGACACGAAATTGCTGAGATGACACCAGCAAAGAATGGCCTGATTTAAGACAGCAATAGCTCCCCAGCTCGCCCTGACTTCCACACACAACTCTTCCTCCACTGGATGGAAGACTCCTCTCAGCAGTTTGCAGTGAAGCATCTGTTGCCATTTGAGGCACTTCAGAGTGACCTTGTTCTCAGGAGAATTCTCTGCCCACCAGGGCTGGAAGAGGAACATCCAAGGGACACCCATGGCATTTCCAGCAGTACTGACATTTAAGCAATTCAATTGCGCCCCTGCTTCTGGTGATGCAAGGACTTGAGGACTGTTTCCTCCCTTCACAGCACTGCCCTAAAGGCTCTTCCAGGTCTACCAGGAACCAACAAACTGGATGACACTCAGAAATGAGCTGTGCAAAGCCATCAGGCTCATTCTGTCCCATAAGTGCCATTGGCACCCATAGTCTGGGTCTGACCTCCAGGTCTTACAATTCCAAATCACCAAGAGGGGTTTCTGAGTTAAGCAAGACCTTATTGTGACCAAATAAAGTCACAAGGTGTTGAATGAACTACCCCAGCAGGAATTCACTGAGCAGGTTTTGGAGCAATCTGTTCTCAGCTCTCTGCAATAAAGATATTTTCAGAGTGTAGAAATCTGGAATGCCTCCAAAGAGAGGGTTGGGATAAGATGAATTATGTCTATTTGGGAGTTAGTGTGACCCTTTCATGTAGATATCCATTGAGCAGATGCTGGAAGTCAGGTGGGGCTTATCCTTAGCCCAATGCTTGTCATAGGGGTTCTTTTGTTTTGATGCTTGGTTTTGTTATAAACCAATCTAATTAGTTATTAATTGTAGCTGGACTATTAGCATCAAAGAATGAGCCTATGTAACTCCCATGCCCAAAATTATTACAGCTGGTATCTGTTATGTTACATAAATTGCTTAATGACACTTCCAAACTAAACAATGAAGCTCAATGAATGACATCAAACATTGTAAACATGTGAATTTAGCTGGTTAGACTTACTTTTTTCCTTTTCTCTCCATTGGAGGGAACATTTTCATCTTGGGATTTGCACAGAATTCCAAGGAAACGAAAAAAAGTTATTTTTCATGGAGTTTTGTAAAGAAAATCAAACCATTCAAGCACACTGCCCACCTCACAGTTGCAATCAAATGTCAGACTCAAGGCCCCTGAACTTGCCTCATATTGATAATTGCACTGGTACAAACCAACTTTTTTCCCCCCAGCCATTAAGGAGGGTATTTCAGATAATAAAGCATAAACAAAGAAACTTCAAAGAACAAAATGAATGCCATACAGTGACTGTGTTTTACATGAACACTGAATTGCTGGCAGAGGATTTCTCCTTGCAAAATATTTTCCATTACTCCATATCATCTGGTTAATAGCCTAAGTGCCCAAGCTTACCTTCAGGAGATTTAGATAAACTGAGATCTTCCTGCACAGAAAGACACTGACCATTCTTTCAACATCATGCTTTTTCTCCTCAAAATGATCTTAGCCAGTGTAATGAGATTGACCTTCTTTCCTTTTGAAATCTTGCTGGTGTTTCTGAACATTTCTGTCAGTGGTGTATGTACTGGATGAAATACTTGAGAATAAAGGAAGCATCAAGAATCATTATATACTCCAAAGGTAAAAAAATCATTGGAGCTGTCAGGGGTTGATACACTCCAAGTGCCTTTTACACACCTAAATTCAGTAGTGAGAATTGAGTCTCATGAGATATATTTTGGCTTGGTTTAATCCAGAACAAGTGGGTTTTTTCCAAGTTTTATAACTAATACAGATGTATAAATAGGCTAGATAAAAAGAAATTTGGTATGGGAATTCACCAACATTTTTATCAAATAATACTCACACCCCCTTTTAGCACAACCAAATGTTGCTCCACAGATCTTGAATCTCATCCATTTTCTCCTTCTGCACCACATCCCACATGTTTTCAGCAGCTCCCATGCAGAGAGGCACCCAGAGTGAGAGTCTCTCATCTTGGAGACCCCACACATGAACGAACCCAGCCCTGTCTCCGTGATGGATGGGGGCAAGGAAGGGATGAACTGGCTCTGCTTCCTCTGCCATTCTGCATTTTAGCCCAGGCTGGAGCAGGAACAGATGATTTGTGTTTTAGCTGGTTTGCGTCCGAGATCTCGGCAACCTCAGCCAGTTCTGGGTGATAGCTGAGCCCAGGACTGGTCCTGCTGGGTTTTATGTTAGGGGGCTTTTCTCTGTTCTAGCTGAGGGTAGGTAATGGAGTTATGTTAGAAATACAGTGGAGGTGGCTTTATGTTTATCATCACCCTGGAACTATGACTGACACAAAAAGATTAAAGCAAAAAAGCCCAAAATAGAACATCTTGCAGTTTTCAGGGGTTTTTTTGAGGCACAAGTTTTCAACTAGGATTTGCCTTGACAGGATAAAGTACATTTTCAAGCTCAGCTTCTTAATAGGCCACATCTGCTTAATGTAATTTTGCATCTGAGCTGTGTGTCTTGTCAAACACAGGCACAGTCAGAGCTGCATTCAGCAGTACTCACTTTCCCTGCAATCAGATAAACTCAGCCCAATAAATCAGTTTTAATGCTCTTGGTATCACCCTGTTATCATTGTGAGTTATTCAGTCTGGGCTTCTCAAACTTTCCCATTCTTTCACAATGAAAGGAACTGAACTCTCAAAATATATAAATTTGCTTCCCTCACTTTTTCTTTCTGTCTTTCCTTATTTTCTTCTCTTTCTTTCTTCTGCTCTCCCTTGCTTTTCCTGGCTTTTTTCTTCTTTCTTCCACTCTCTCTCTTTCCATCAAATGGCTACATAAAGTAACTCACAGTTACACTTCTATAAAATCTAGCTTTCTGCTCAAAGAGAAGCTATTTAATTAGACAGGTGTGACCTGCCTCTCAGCTATATAAAGTAATTCACAGTTACATTTCTATAAAGTTTAGCTTTGTACTCAAAGAGAAGCTATTTAATTAGGCAGTTGTGACCTGCCTCTCAGTGTAAATCAGAAGCAATGATTAATACCAGCTGAACATGGGAATTCCGGTGCTTGGTAGCAGATTTTTGAGGGCCTGTCTTGTTAAGTGCATTGGACTGTGTATTATATTAGCCAGAAGAACATTTTGTAAAAATACAGTTGTATTTTATGCCCTGATTGTTTTTTTTTTCTTTTCCCCTATCCTTTGTGTTCCCACATTGTTTTCATGATTAAAGAAGTGAAAAGATGGATCCATCTTTGCAGAACAGACAGGAGCTGGGTGATCATGGCCTGAGTTCCCTCCTACATCATTGCCAAGCTGAGGTGCTGGATATCCCATACAAGGCACTGACAGCCTTGGAAGGCCCACTGGAGCCCACAGTGCTTTACAGGGATCTCAGGGGCTTCCAGAGGCATCTGGAACTGTGATGGATGGATGCAGCCCACTCAGAAGGTGGAAATAGGTGTCCAACCAGCAAAGGAAAGGATGGGAAGGACAGTATAGTGTGAAGGAAAATAGGATGCAGCATTTGGAGTATTTAATTTTCTCACCAAACTGATGGATCAGTCCACGGGACAAATGAATTCAAGGAGTGAGAATCAATATATGTACCTCTGATTAAGAACATCTGAGAACCCATGAGAATTTTCTGCTCCTCACATATGGTAAGCTTAGGCCTGGCAGAAGGTTAGGAAAGGCATGAACTCTCAGGAATGGCAATATCCTAAATATTCCAGCAAAGCTGGCCAGAGTTTGCCTCTCAGAGCCAGGAGCTGTTGGAGAAGTGGCAAATTCTGGTAAGTTAGCAGAACTGCACTTGGGACCCTAACTTGCTAAGAATATGAGTATTTTTTAACATTCTTCTTCCATCTTCATGAATGTGGAATGTTTGTCCAACCTCCATCCTTTCAGACGCTGCCTTTTCTCCATGTCCAGTTCCAGCAAACTTCGGCAGTGAGAAGTTTGAGATTTCAAGAACATCCAAGGTGAACAATATCCCATCTGCCTAGAAATGTTAGTTCTGTCATTGAACTTGCTCATCCTGGATTCCCTTTAGGAACTGGCATCAGGTACATGTTTCATCCTTGTGTAAAATAGCCCAGATCTTCTCTGATTAAGGTAGCACACTGCCAGAGAAGTTCAGCATCAGTCTTCTAAATGATCAATTATATTTGGGATACTTAGAAGAAAAAACCAAAGCACTTGTATTCCTTGTGGAGCTAGGGGAATTCACTTCATTATTTGAATTAATTTAGTGAAAATAATCCCAAACTCTTGGACCTGATAAACTCAGAAAATTCTGGCTAAGTCACCTTTGAAACATGCTAAATGTATGGGCCTAGAAAGTCAAAGAAAATAATTTTTCTGAAACACAAAATAATTTTCCTTCTTTCCTTTGTGCTTGGTTACAACCAGGACTTCAAATGAGTGTGCTTGAGAGTGGAAAACCACAATATCCTTTGAATATGGTGTCCCAGCTATGCCTGAACATTCTGTTTGGACTTTGACCAAGCTGCTGGGCTCAAATCCCAGCTCTGGAGCTACCAGATGGGCCACATAATTCTCTCTTGCAGAAACCCCATCAGACAAACTATTTCTGCCAAAACAGGTCTGTTGGTCATGGAAGGCATGAGGTGCTAATGGGACACTGTGTTCCTGTCACAGGTGCCATGTTCCTTTGGGTACCTGTCCCAGCTTCTATTGTACTTGTTTTTAAACTTCCCTGGATCAGAGAAAGAGGGAAAGGTCTGCTGGAGACACAGCCCTGCAAGCAGCTGGAGCAAGGCCAGATGGGCATGGTTAAATGGTTAAATTCAGGCACTGATGCCTGAATGAGATATCTCAGCATCACAGCAGCCTGGAGTGTTCCACAGCGGAATGCCTCAGTCCAGCCAACAGGCACTGCCAAAGAGAGTGACATGTGTTGGAAATCACACTTCTTTTTAAAACGCCAGTGCCTGTGCACAGCCCCGAGATACCTGCAGCTTTGGCTGCCTTTGACTAGTAAATAAACCAGGCTGGATCCTGTTCACTGGCTGCCCATGGCAAGTGGCACAGCAGAGCTTGCAGCCAGATGGGTTTTATCACCTAAACAGATTACTTCACCCTCACTGACTTTTGTCATGGTCCTTGCCCTTTCCTAGTATCCAACATGCCTGGATGCTGTCTGGGACTCACTAGTGCTCAGCCACGACAGGGAGCAATCTAAGGTTTAAGCACTCTTATGTAGTCATAGAACAGAGCTGGAGACATTGTTCTGGCTCTCTGGCTGGCTCTAGCTGGCTCTCTTGACTCTTTAATACAGATGTGGCCTTGGAAGCTTAAAGCATTTTGTAACCCTTTGATTTCCCTTTCCTGAAATTGTACATTCTCCCCTTGGGCTCCTGTCACCTTCTCATATCCCAACAGATCTTGGTTAAAGACCTAACTACTTTGTGTGTCCTGAACCTGTCTCCCAACAGCTTTATATGTTGTCCCTCAGTCCTCCTTCTACAAGAGGAGGTTCTTGAACTGAACAGATCCCTCTTCATTCCTCCTGGATGGCCTTCCCAGACATCCTCTCATTTTCATGTAGCTATCACCCTTATAATCCTCAATGATGCATAACAGAGGCAGAAAAGGGATATCCTGTTATAGCTGTGGCCTGAAGTCAAGCAACACACAGGTTGCAGATCTCTCCTTTTATCCCCCATCAGGGAACATCTGCACCTCTATTGTGCTTGTTTCTCCTTTATGAAATCCCTTTATATGCTGTTCAGGGAGTGGAGAACACAACGAGAACCGGGGACTGATCCCAAAATGCTTCAGAAGGGGTTAATTCCTTGTCTCAGGAGCTCAGCTAACTCTGGGAGCTGTGGTTTCAGGAAGAAACTTCTGAGAGTTTCATTGCATGAGAATTACCCGGGCAGCAGAGGTCTGGGCTCGGGTGGAGGTCTTAGCCCCGTGCCTGAGTGCATGGAGAGTTCAGGTTTCACAAGAAGAAGTCTGCAGGGGAAGCAGAGGCCCATCTGTCTTGAGAACTGAGCAGGAGTTTGGGGAATCAGACCACAAGACCTTCATGGCACCACAAAACCCTGTTGGTTTCTAGCATCCTCCATTCTTGCTGCATGGATACGAGAGTGAGGAGCTGAGCTCCTCAAGCATCTGGGGAAATGAAAAACCAACTGGCTTTTCTGGCTTCACATCAAAACAGAAACAAATGGGGTCTCTCTACTGTGGTTTTCTTCCTCACTGGCAAGCAGATGTTGTAACCTTTTCTAGAGTGGGCTGGGGACATGGGCCCTCTTCTCTGAGATCTGGCCAAGCTCCCTGCCAGGAGAAGGAATATTAAAAGTGAAAGACCTCTTCTTAGCCCAGTTTGCTGCCTGCAGATTGCCTGGCCTGCAAAGTGGGTAGAACAGAGTGGGAGGAGGGCACTGACACCACTTTATCAGTGCTTGGCATCCCTGGGAAAGGATCTGCAAAGGGAATCAGGAGTGTCAGTCGGCTCAAGGCAGAATTCCTCGCACAGCCTGTGTGGGGTTTTGCTACTGTGACCTGGTTGTAGAAATGAGTGGGAAGTCTCAGTCCTTTGTGTGCACAAAAAGGTGGGTAGTAAGTTTAAGGGTGGTCTGGAAGGCAGAGGACTGGAAACCATGGAGAAAACTAAGTGGAACAACCAAGGAAAAGAAGGGAATAAAGTCACTGATTGCTTCTCAAGATGTATTTTAAAATGTCGTCTGAACGGTTTTCAAGCCAGAAAGGTTTCAGGTCCAGTGGGCTTCCAGTAATGATGGGAAAATAAGGAGGAGCATTGAAAGGAATTTGTAAACTTTGTACTTCTTTCCCAGTTTTTAAATTTTCATGAAAAGGACTTTTGTCCTTCCTGGCTTAAATTCAAATTTAGGAGTGAAAACCTGTCTATCTTCACCAAAAGAAAAGACCTTTACTCAGGAAGATTTCCGATACTAGATTTGTGACATTGGAGACTTTTTTTAAGGAAGAAACATTTCTATGTTTTTAATGGTGTGACACATGGTATATTTCTTGGGGTAGTCTTGTGCAAGGCCAGGAGTTGGACTTCAATGATCCCTATGGATCCTTTCCAACTGAGGATATTCTATGATTCTATGTTTTGTAAAATTTCATGTTGTCTTCACTGATCTATACATCTAATGTGTGGAAACAGCCATTTCACAGGCAAAGTCCCTGAAGTCACATGTTTTCAGCCTCAGGAACAGACTGAGACATTTACAAGGAAAATATGACCCTGCAACCTTGACCATTTGAAAGATAACATTGCAAAATGCATGACCATCTTCCAGCTGATCTGTGTTCAACCAACTGGAGCAGTGCAGCCACAGGTCAGGGGTTGTTCAGGGTCTGCCAGAACAGCCCACAAAGGTGTGTGCTGGTGAGGTTCTGGAGCCACCACTAAGCCATATCAGTGTATTGGATAATGGGCAATTCATTGCAGCACTTTTACCACACTACAGAGTGAAGGCAACTAGAAAACAATAAGAGGAATTAGTGGGCATCTTGGCTCATGAATAAGAGGGCAAGTTTAGACTAGACATTGGGAAGAAATTCTTCCCTGTGAGGGTGGTGAGGCCCTGGCACAGGTTGCCCAGAGAAGCTGTGTCTGCTCCATGCCTGGCACTGTTCAAGGACAAGTTGGACAGGGCTTGGAGCAACCTGGTCTCATAGAAGGTGTTTCTGCTCATGGCAGGGGTGTTGGAAGGTGATCTTTAAGGTCCCTTCTAACCTAAACTATTCTGTGATTTTGTGATAACGAGATTGCAAGTCCGTATTAGCACTAAAACAAGCACTGGAACTGTGTCTTGACCTAAATCATTGTCTTGATTTGGAAAGACATGTGTCTGCTTAAGGAAGGCAGGAGCCTCCCCTGAAATGGAATATGTAAACCCCCTCCCTCTGAATTGTTGTAATTTTGAAATTAAGGGGCTCTCAGGCTAAGATATGGGAGCAGGAATAACAGTTCTTTATTAGGCAAGAAAATTAATTTAAAAAAATAAACAATGCAGTAAATCAAAACAACACTGACAGAGTCAAAATACACCTGACACCCTGTTGGTCAGGGTGTTGGTAGCAGTCTGATTAAATGGTGGCTGCAGTGCTCCTGGAGTGTCAGATGTGGTTCTGTAGAAGGGTGTAGTTTTCCTCTGGGAATCCAGTGGTGGTGTAGATGGGCCTGGTCTTCCTCTGGGAACCAGTGGAAAATGCAGCTGCTCCTCTGGGAATCCAGTGGAAAAGGCTCCCTGGGTGTCCCAAAATCTCAGATTAGATCCAGTTAGGAATGCTTGGCTCCTCCCCCTAGGCAGAGCATCTCACAGTGGGATGCTGTAATTTTATCAGCCATGCAGTGACACTCAATGCCCCATTAACAGAAGATATTTCCCAGAGTGAGGACTGGTTTGTGGAAGAGATAAGGAAAACTTCCCAGTTAACAGAAGAAATTGCCCCACCTCTAACAGATGGCAAATAGAATGCACACATTACCTTGCAATCTAGGACAACCACTCGTTAAATAAGTCACAGTCAGGCTTGGTGTATCTTCCTCTCTAGAGAAGAAAATATTACTTTATCATGCTAGCAAATACCAGAGAAGGAATTGTGAACTCGGGTCCCAGGGGCATTCAGGAATTCAGATTATGCAGAGCCAGAGTCAGGGACAGAATTGCTGGAATAGGGAAAATTGCATAACTCCAACCTGGCAGCTTGATCCAACTCCTGGAGACTCAAATGTAAAGGAAGTGGAGCACCACTACTTGTGCACAGGGAAACAGAGGGAATCAGCTCTTATGTGCTTTGTGTGGAACGGCTTGCAAGGGATTGGGTGAATCCAGTTTAATTTCCACGCGTCTTCTGATGAAATGTATTGAAGCCATTATGATAGCACACACTTTTCCAGATGTGACAGGCATACATAAATGTCTGCAAGCATAAATTTTAACAGTCTGCAGGGCTGGGAAGACATTTTATGATCTAGGTGGATGAGGCTGTTTAATATCTGAGCAAAAAAAATTAATGACTAAGAGCTGCCTAACAAAGCCTTTTTCTGAGTGATAGCTAGCCAGGCTAATGTGTATTTGATCATAAAACATCTGGAACATTTGGGATGTATTAGCCAAGTTTTGCATAGCAAAGGAAGGAGAAGATATAACAGGTATGTTATGATGCTGTTTAAAACTGTTGAGTTACATGGTACAAAATTTGAGTTTCTTCAACAAGGTGACCTTTGTCAGTGGGGGGGACAGGATTTATTTGAAAGGCACAGATTATTGATGTGACATTTTCTTATGATATTTCATGTGCATTTCCCTTTTATCGCCTACCTTCAAGATAACATTTTTGCTTTCCTGTCTGCTTGAGGATCATTCAGCTATAACAGGAATGAGAAACTGACACCTCCAAGATGTAGGTCCACTTTGTTTAAGTGGCAGGGGGTCAGTGAATGCTTTTTCATTGTCTGAGAGTTTCTGAGTCTGAAGCTCCCATTTGAAATTACACTTTTTAATTATAGCCTTGTTTAATGGTATGATCTGTGTGAATGATCTGTGTGAAGGGCTATCAGAAGAAGTGATGGTCTTCTCTTCTGGAGAACATGAACATGAACGGTGCTGCTGCTCTTGTGTGTGATGAAGGAGAGCTGGGCAATCATTAAGTTCCAGATCAAATTTTATAACACAATCTGAAGTCCTTAGCAGTCCCCACAAGAAGGTCTTTGCTGCTTCTAAGCCATAGAGGAGTTGGCTTAAATATCCCTGAACTCATTCCTGGCATTTAGAGAGTATCTTTGCTGCTAAATAAGAGAGGTTCCAGGGTGTAGGCTCAGCTCTTGGAGCACTAAGGCTTTGCTGTTAGCTCACTCCCAAACCCTGCTCTCAGCTGAGAAGGTGTTTGGACACAAGTTAAGCTGGGCTGCTGTGCCTCAGGGCCAGTGAATCAGCCCCCATCAGCTTTATTTATTAGAGTAGGTGTTGCTAATGAGACCATACCAATTTTGGCTCCCTCTTGGCCTGTGCAGTCCTTCAATACTGTCCCAGCAAGCTTTGCACCTTCAAATACCCCCACAAGTCTTTATGCCACATCTCAGAGCTCATAACACCTACCCTCAATTTTGTGTTATAAAAACACAGCTCTGGCAGGCTGCAGTACAGACCACTTAATATTTCAGACACTTTGAACTGAACCTCCCCTCCACTCCTCCTTCAGTAATTACTATGAACTCGAGCCATGAGGCATCACACAGGACTTGGAGGAGGCCAAATGCCAAATGCCATGTGCTGTGGGCTAGGCAGTCTGCTGGCAGCCCTGAGCTGTGTGTGACAATAAAAACCAAACTGAGCAACTGGACTTCAAGGCAAGTGGAAGCACAACCCTTTTTGCTTTAGCACTACCGAAAAAATTATTGTGGATTTAGGGGGACCATGTCCTTAGAAGGCAAGAAAGACTTTTGCCAGTAAAGACACTGGAAATAGTTTGTGAGGCATATATTCATCCAACTTCCCACTTCCCTTTTATGTGATCAAAATTGTGGCTCCAAGAAATCTTCCTTTGGTAAGACACACAGCAAAACTATAAACCCAAGTAGTTTCTACAAATACTCCTGATTAAGTCCCCAGCACAGCAAATAGGGTTGTATAATTATATAATAGAGTTATATAATAGGGTTATCAAATGCCGGGTAAACCATGGCAGCCAAATGTGAGGTCATTCACAGCAACCCATGTTGCAGAAGTGTCTTATAATACAGAAGTGCCCTATTCTGTTTGCCTTGCATGGAGAGGATGCATTGGTACATTTCCTAGACCTCAGCCAACCTGCAGCAATGTCACATAGGCTCCCACAACTGGGTGATGACTTTGAGCCCCAGCATCAAACTATTCACAAGTGGTGAGTTTCACCTCCACAAAGGGGCGGTAGATATGGACTGCTCTTCAAGAAAGAAAACCCGGCTTGTCTTCAAACCAGAATGCAAGGGTTTAACATTCTAGGTGTACCTTGACATTGCTGCAGCTCTTACAGCAAACCTCTAGGCCCCATGCAGAATGAGCACGGATATGCTATTATATATGTGAATGCACCTTCTGCCATAGTCCTTGGCATCTAAATCAATTCAGCAGCCTGGATGTGGTCTACAGGAAGGTGAGTGACTGTGGTGGTGGTGTTCACAGGGGTCCCAGGACAAGGGAAGAGATAAGAATCTTGACTCCGTGTTTCAGAAGACAGATGTATTATTTTATGATATATATTATATTAAAAGAAAATTATATATTATAACTATACTAAAAGAATAGAAGAAAGGATTTCATCAGAAGGCTTGAAAGGAATAGAAAGGAATGAATAATAAAATCTTGAGACTGACCAGAGAGTCCAAGACACCTGGACTGTGATTGGCCATTAATTAAAAACAATCCACATGAGACCAAAGATGCACCTGTTGCAAAAAATCCTGGCAAAGGGATTTTTCAGAAAATATCATGGTGACAAGTGACTTGACTATGAAGGAAGAGGCAGATTAGGTAGAAGCCTTAGGCAATGAACTGGTATAAAAACATGGATGCACTTTGGGGTCTGTTTGCTTAATGGGCAAACAACTGAAAACTCACTACTGGAAAAGCAATCCAGGCTGTGACTTCATCAATTTGCATCTTTTGATACAATGTTCTTGCCTGGAAGAGCCAGCCTGTGGAGGTGTGAAAGCCAACAACTCATCTCCCAGTCAGTCTGCTCCATGATCCTCTTCTTTCCACCCCTGAGATTACAAGGACACTGCTGTCCCACTTCTGCAAGGGTTGGTATGAGGCTCCTAAAATTTGCATGGCCCACCTCAAAGAAGACAGCTGTGCCCATATTTTATCTTCAGGCATCCTTGTGGGAAGTGTCTCCAAAGGGAGATCCCTGCTCAGATAGGGCAGACAAGGCTGCTTCCCAGCTGAGTTCATCCGCAATGGTCAGAATAATGATGTGTCTTGGTCACACACTATGAGAAGCTTTATGTCTTCAGAAACCATGTGAAAGAGGAAAGGAGCCTGAAGAAAGCAGCTCCTTCAGCACCCGTCTCTCTGCTGACAAGGAGATCATACAGGGCAACTCTGGCTTTTGTAAAATGGACATATGTCTCCTTACTGACTGTAGGTAGTGAGGGAATGGCAGGTTTTCACTGCTGACAAACCAGGCTGGATTTGAGCTTACAGCATCCAAAACGTGTGCCAGCAGACTTACAAGCCCCTGAATGTCTGCAGTGCTCTGCTCTTGGAGGCCATATGTTATTACTATAATAAACATTGTTCATGCTCTGTCTGCCAGGTATGTTGCACTTCAGAAATGCCACACGTATTCCCAGCCTTTAGGAATCTCCCCAAATCCTACCCATTCACAACAGATCCCACAGCTGCTTCCCCTAAAAAAAAAAAAAAAAAAAAAATCCAGCTAGCTGTACCTTCTATTGCGACTTTACAGTGATTATCAAATTTTCCTCCATTTTAGCAGAGCTGCAGCTGGTACAATCTTGACCTCTGAAGCACAAAGAGAAAGAAGCAAATAACAGGGCACAGCGTTTCTTTTGGCTATTATTCCACCAAGGCCAGCCAGGCTACTGAAAGGGAAATCCCAGCACAAATTAAGGAAATTCAGATATTTCTTTCATATTAAGAGGCATTCACAAGAGACCCAGGACTTGTTTCCAAAAACATGACTGCGTTCTAGCATCAAAAAGACTTTATTATGCTAATATTGACCAGCATTGAAGGAAACAGCAAGAAAAGCTGTCAAAGGTGGCAAAAGTTGTTTCATTTAAGCTGCAGCATTTGAAGTCAAATTTTGAATGCACAGAATCTTGTTATTGTCCAGGGCTTAGTCACACAACAATCCAGACAATGATCTGACACGGAGACCAAAATTAAATAAAGGCCTACCTGGCAGGAGCATGAAGAGGAATATTATGCATTATGGACTAATTCCAGGAATTACAAAGCTGGTTGGAATAATATTGGAAAAAATGGGAGCTCCACTTCCAGTGAAGCAGATGGAAAAGTCCAAAGGAGGCCCAGGAATGATGGGACAGGAACTCAGTAATGATATACAAGTTGTAAGGTTTGAGGCAAAAATCAGGGGTCACACAGAGGAGGGCTTTAGCTACACATCAGTGAAGGAGAGCCAAGAAGTCTGAACATTGGCAGCTAAATATGTGCAGAGGGGCTGGAGGAGACGTGAGCACACAGCACAGCCCTGCAGGCTGGGTAGGTGTGAGCTGGGGCTGACACTTTCTGGGCTGACACTGACTTCATCTGCCTCCACAGGAGAATGAAATTAAATCTTCACAAGCTGGGGAGAGTCACTTTAAAAAATCATCTCTACACTGACCCTTGTCCTTATAAAAGTAATGATCACAAAATTACTAAATTAGACTCTTTATACACAGTTAGTGTCCTACCCAGCTATTGCCAGAAACAATTGTTTGAAAAACTATTCCTAAAGGCAAGAAATGACTCTTTCCTTGGCAATCCCATCCTGGCTTCTGACACAGGCAAGTCTAGGGTACAGTTCTATTGTATTCCAATGCAAAAGTACCAGACCCACATTTCATTCTCTGCAACTCCTGCTGAAGCTGAAGGAGTTTTTAGCCCTAAGATAAGAGCTATTTTAACAAATATTTCTCTTTTTTTGCTGCTTATCTCCCTCTGTTAAATATGTACTTCCTTATGGCTCTGTAGGATATCCTCATTTATTTATAAAGAGATCTCTTCCTTTTTCCTTCAAGTTCCCCTCATCATATATATAATAAACAGCATGGACAGTGTGAAAAATGGTTTATATCACATCCCTGAGCTAGCATATAAGTGAGAAGCCAAGGACAGGCACTGCTTCTAAGCAATGGCATATAGACAAAAATGTTCTCCACATGCACCTACTATCTTATATTCACTATTTATCTGTGGTGAATAAACTGTCCTCTTGCAGTTGCCTTCCCCTTACACTGACTGTAGAAGCAGTGTGGTTGGTGCTGCACCATGTGCTAGATGACAATCAGCAAACTGGTCCAAGAATTCACAGAGGACGTGAGTTTTCCATGACCCTTGTACTCTCTGTGCATGCAAGGGTGATACCTTGGTGAATATATGATATATCTCTTTTGAGTTTGACATCTGGGAGTGGTGTCTTTACAAAATGTTAAATAGGGCCTTTGGGAATGTCACAGGCTCTTCAAAGGTCATGGCCCCAAAACTTGTGTTGTGGTTTAATGTCACTGAGCAAGCAAACACCACACAGCAAGTGGGACAGGAGAATGAACTGGAAAGGTGAAAGTTGGAAACTGGAAAGGTAAAAGAGGAAACTAATGGATTGAGATAATAATATCCCTTCTAACCCCACCCTCTGTAAGCAGGAAGCTGTTCCCCCTTGTCCTGTCAGTCCAGGCCCTTGTCTGAAATCCCTCTCCAGGTCTCTTGGAGCCTCTTTAGGCTCTGGAAAGGGCTCTAAGGTCTCCCTGGAGCTGCCTTGCCTTGCCTCACCTCTCCTTCCCTCTCCTCTTCCTCTCCCCTCCCTCAGCCTGTCTCCACAGGAGAGGTGTTCCACCCCTCTGGTAATTTTTGTGGCCCTGATAGTCCTGCCATTTCCTTTTCCTCTGCCCAGCTTTGCTTGCTGAGGATGATGCCCTACGGTCTGGGATATCCCTTGGGTCAGCTGTCCAGGCTCTGTCCCCTCCCAGCTCCCTGTGCACCCCCAGTCCCCTCACCAGTGCATTGGGGAGAAGGAAAGGCCTTGGTGCTGTCTAAGTCCTTCTTGGCAATAAGGAAAACATCCCTGTGTTACCTGGACTGTTTGCAGGACTAATCCAAAGCACAGTTTGTGCTACTATGATGAAAATTAACTCAACCCCAGCCAAACTCATCACATTACAACCCAGGTGTCCCTGCCCAAAAATCTGAATCAAGAGTTCACCCCTGGAAAATCCTTATCTACGACTGTGCAGTCATTCTGTATTCAATTTTCTTATTGAATTGACCAAAGAAAGCTTTGGTCTATCTGGACTGGTGCACAAGTGAGATCTGTGACTTGCAGCACTGAGTATCTCATGATTCAGGAAAATGTGGTGAAAAGTCAAACACAGGCAGTAAAAGAAAATACATATTGTTGCTTATTTTGCAAGTCCCAATATTTGTCAGTGCTGTGCCACACCACATGCCAGCCTAGCTCCTCACAGTTCTTCCTCCCTGATTTGTTTATTGAGATATAAAGTGCTGATGTGACTCTGAGAATTTTGTCTAACCCAATGTGGCCTCAGACGGGCAAAATGTTTTACTTTACACTTGATGGGAGGCAGACACTGAAAAAACCCACTGGATGAAACCTTGTCCAAATGGTCTGTAATGACAGCAGGCACCAAATCAGCAGGCATATCCCCAGGACAATGCAATTTAGAGGGGGGAAAGGGTTGTAGTACAGGTATCACTTCTTCCTCTGTACCAGGCACGAAGTGGTCTAGGGAGATTTAGCAATAAGAATAGTACACACACACACACAAAATGTAGTGGAATCCATGTCACAGACATATTTTCTGAAAAATCTTTTCATTAGGATTTTTTCTCCTGAGAAGCTGAAGCCTCAGAGGAAAAGAAAAACAATAATTATCTGCTGCTGTGAAATACAACAGGTGCATCTTTGATTGGTCTACGTGAGTTGTTTCTACTTGATGACCAATCACAGGTCAAGCTGTGTTGGGACTCTGGTTAGTCACAAGATTTTATCATCACTCCATTCTTTTCTAGCTTTCTGATGAAGTCCTTTCTTCTATTCTTTAGTGTTTTAATATATAATTTTCTTTTAATATAATATATGTCATAAAATAATAAATCAGCCTTCTGAAACATGGAGTGAAGATTCTTATCTCTTCCCTCATCCTGGGACCCCTACGAACACCACCACAGAATCCAGACTTGTTAAAGCTTTTTCCTTGCTGGCTCTGTCTGGTAGAGCCTGAGTTTTGAAATACCAATGCCTGTTCTTGTCACTCTCAGCTTTAATTTATTATTTTTTTTTAATCAATAAATATCCTTCCACTCCTCCATCTGGAGGATTCCATCTTCATCCCACCACTGTAAAGCTGATCAGAGCCACCTATGCAATGCCATTTGTTCCAGAACATATTTAAGTCTTGGCCCGTTGTCAGCCTCATAAATTCCTGACATGATTCAGGAGGCGTTTCTGTTGGAAAGAGCTCTCTGCTCTGCTGTCATATTTCTAGGGATTGCTGTGCCTCTGATCTGAGGCCAAACATTAGGAATAATTGCAGCAGGAAGCAGGACAAAGCTCGACATATTGTTTGTCTGGATTGTTTTAATTTTAAGAGTGGAGAAGTACCCCCACTTACTGATGTTAGAAGAAAAGTGAAAAAAAATCAGTTAAAAATTGTTTAGGAAATTTTTTCTTCTTCTTCTTATTGCTTTTGTTAGAGGCAATGAGGGAATCATTATGCTTGCTGCTGAGGACAGGGAGGTGAATTAGGCATTGAAGACTTATTAATTCAGGAATCCTGTCCCTGCAGATTAGACCAGAGGTTCCCACTTTTTATTTTTTGCTTGTTGAAACAAAGCCAGGAAATGCACACAGCTCTGCACAGACATATGTGTTTATTTGAGTATATGACAGGAGAGAAAGGGGGTGCAGAGCTGGAGGTTGGGCCCCAGGAAACTTGTTCCACATTGCAGCTTGAGTGCTGAGCAGCACAGCCACACTGCTGCACTGACCAGGGCTAAAGCTGCACATGGACAAGTGCTGATGGAGTTCAGATGGAGACACTCATCCAGCCAGATGATGACCTGTACTCAGGATGTGAAGTCCTTGGCTACGTGGCTCAGGGATAAAGAGCTTTCACTGCAGGACCTGGGTGCCAGCAGCTTTCAGAAACACAGTCTCTGAACTGGGGTAGCTGCCTTTGGAAGTGAGAGACCTGTACACTGGAAGCCTGAGCTGAAGCCTGTTGAAGTTGATTAAAAAGCATGTTTCACTTCAACAGGCTTTGGGCAACACTGGAGGTTCATCTGAGAGGGAGGACAGTTAAAAGAGCAGCAGAGGTATACCCACCACAAGGATGCCAGGCAATATGTGAGGGGGGAACCATGGGGCTCCTGGTGCCCAGAAACACCATTGTAAACATCTGCCACCCCTGTTTGACCACTGACAAAACTGCCAGGTTATCTGGAATGTCACTGAAGCACAGAGTGAGAAGATGAATTGAGACCCACTACAAGAGAGTCAGAGAGGGTCTTTTTACAAGGACATGTAGTGACACAACAAGGGGGCATGGCTTCAAACTGACAGACAGAAGGGTTAGATGGGATATTGGGAAGAAATTCTTGCCTGGCTCAGGTTGCCCAGAGAAGCTGTGGATGCCCCATCCCTGGAAATTTTTGAAGCCCAGGTTGGGCTTGGAGTAACCTGATCTAGTGGAAGGTGTCCCTGCCCATGGCAGGGGGGTTGGAAGGTGATCTTTAAGGTCTCTTCCAACCCAAATAATTAAATGATTCTATTACATCACACCAGAGACATAACAGGCTTGTCTTCTCTCACTGCAGTGTTTTCTGGGTAGCATTAGTCTGATACAGCAGGGATTTAACCTTGCCTCAGCCTTACTGCTTTCAGAAGAGAGTGGTTGAAGACTTGCTTAAGTACCCATTGTTCTGGTAAAACACTTAAGAGTCTTCCTTAGGTGCATGTTGAAATATGTTCATGAGTAGAAATCCTGAATTTGTACTATTGACTCCTGAGAGAGAAAACTGTGAGTTTATTGATGGGAAAGAGCTTTGGGAAAAAAAGCACATCTCTTCTGGCAAATTCTGGGCTGTGCTGGTTCAAAAACCTACCCCATTTTGCTGATTATGGAACTCTAAAATTGAGCATGACATGGGGTAAGATCTGTCCTTAGTTCAGAGGAGAAAACTGCTTCCACACTTCCAGCAACAGCTACAATCATATTAGCCCAACACAAGGGATAGCACAGGGCTTTACTCATTAAAAAATAATAATAAAAGAAAAGTAGCAAGAGCCAACAGCTAGGAGTTGAAGCCAAAAAAACATTGGTTACAAGCAAGCGAGCCTTGTGAATTGAAGGGGGATGTTGACAGCCTGGGGTGATCTATCAAGGAATGGTTAAAGTGTTGGCCGATCATTAGCATGTCTTCAGGAAAGACACTTTAAGCAAAACCATGTCACTGGGCTCAGTCCAGTTTTGATGTGAAAGCATCTGTTCTGCAGTGTACTCAAGTTCAAATTAGGAGTTCCATAGTTTCTGCCACTCTTAACATCTCTGAATAAAGAAATGCCAGGAGCAGTCATGCACTTCTTAAGCTGATAGAGAAGATGGAAATGAAGTCATCTCACATTGTTTCTGGGACTGTCAGTGATATTGTGCATTTGTATTTTGCCCCCAGCAACCCATGAAATACTTCAGACACAGTTTCGGAAAATACTGCAGTGGTGGAAAAGCGATCTGGAACCATCTGTGCCGTATGTCTGGCTTTAAAAGAGATGAAAGCAACCACCCCATCTGGCTGCTGATGGGAAGGTACCTTTGGGACTCTCCATTGCACTTCTTACAGGAGCACCCAGCACACAGCCATAGGATCTCCCTGAGCTGAAAGGGACCCACAAGGATTAGTGAAGTCCAGCTCCTGGCTCTGCAAAGAAGTCACGCCATGTGTCACCACCATTTCCTGAGATGTTGAGTCTACTGCTCAATAAAAAATGCCAGCAATGGAAGGGGGATGGAAAATTAGTGTCTTTAAGGTCCTAGAACAAAAAGAGGGCAACATTGAAATAGTTTTTGCTGTATCCATGCTTGATCATTCTTGTCATGGGTTCCTACATTTCAGAGATAGGAGAGAAAGTATAACCCAGTGCAGCTTTTCCTACATTATTAATTAGGGGAAAACTCATAGATATGCAGTAAGAAGTGCAGATGAAATGGTAGAAAAAGGATGGATCCATTCTGGTTTTTATCCAGGGAGCTGAGACAGCAGAAGATATACAGGCAAGCTATAGCAAAATGGGGAATTAAGCAATTCTTTTGAGTCTAACCACATCTCTGTGATTCCAGCAGCACCTTCCCATGGAGTTGTCCACCTCAGCCCAAAGCTGTGGCTGGCAGCCATGCTACTCTGGAGTCTTTGCCACAGTTAAGTCACAATAACCTCCCTCTGGGAAAAGAAGTAGCCCTGAAAAAGTTAACAAGCTCAGCATTGCCTTAAAAAATTTAAGTTACTCCAGACATGCTCAGTCTCCCTCAAAATCTGATGCTGCTAAAAGATATTCCTTTTGTTTGAAAAACCTTAAGGATAATGGGAAAATGAAATAGCAGAAAGGAAGACTGGGACAGATGCCAGAAGATCTGATGGTAATCTAAGCCAGATAATGCCCAAATCCAGCATCACCTTCCCCAGGGGCGATACCCAGGACACGGTGCCAGGAGAATGTCAGTGCTGAGACTCCAGCACTGCACCATCAGAGAAAGGGAATCTGCTAATATTTAGTCTGCCAGAAAGACTATTACAATTAGTGGATGTCAGATTAAGGCTTGAATGATTCTCAAACACGTAAGGGTTTGGACAGAGCTCAACCAAGTCGCACAAGGGTCATCACTTACGTAAAATTATTAGTATTTGACAAGCATGTACATCTCCAGGCACTTTAACCAGAAACTGTTAAATTTACACTAACAGTTGTGGAATGGATCCCATTTAGCATGAATTTCTGTGTCCCTAAAGAGCTGAGCCTGAGCTGATTTCACTGTTTCTTGTCCTCTGGAAACTTGCTTGTTCATAACCCCACCATACCTGAAATGAGGGAAGGAGCCTCTGTCACAGAGGACAGGGTGTCATCACTCAGCTGTGTCATTGCCGGCTTCAGCCAGACCCCTGTCCTAATATGGTTACAGTTAATACTTCCACCAACAGCTGTGGACAAGGCAGGACTTTTGTAAATGAAGGGAGAGTAGCCACAGAGCCCAAGGTGAACATTCAAGCAAAGGGAGTCTTGTCAGCAGATGCAGCAGTGCTGGCATCACAATGGTTCTGGGAAGGGTGCTCCTCACATCCTTTGTGTTTTTCCACACTGCAGTTATTTTTTTTTTTTCCCTCAAGGAAGGGCAGGGAAACCTTGAAGATCAAGGAAATTACCTAAAAAGAGGCCAAGATCAATTGGCAGGGTAGAATTTAGGTCTCAGCCTTAAGTACAGACATCAGTTTAATCCCTGTCCCAGCTCCAGAAACAGTCAGAATGTCATCAGCCATTATCCATTGTCCTGTCCCTCCAGGCCCCTGTCCAGAGTCCCTCTCCAGCTCTCTTGAAGCCCCTTTAGCCACTGCCAGGGGCTCTAAAGTCTTCCAGAGCCTTCTCTTCTCCAGGCTGAACATCCCCAGCTCTCCCTGCCGGTCTTCAGAGCAGAAAGGCTCGAGCTCTCAGAGCATTTTTTTGGCCTCCTTGGAACTCACTCAGCAGATCCATGTCTAAGATATTCACCCAAGATGTTGAATACTTTGTAACATCAGCTCTTGATTTTACTGTTATTGTCCCAGAAAGGGAATGAAGATGAAGCGCTTTGGCCGAGGTCACCCCTGAAGTGAGTGACAAGGTGAGACATTGAGCCTGAATCTTTGACATACCAAGCTGGTGTTCACACCATCCTAGATGCAGGAGAAGAGCACTGGGGAGATGGAAACAGCCTATTTTAGTGGTGATGTTCTGTCCAAACTACAGACAGGACAGTGTGTGCTGAGTTTGCTTTCCAGTGACTGCCTTTCAGGCAGATCCTAGCCATGGAATTTAAAAATAGAAGTTTTAGATAGGCTTATACAAAATGCCTGTTATGAAATATGCCTTTTATGCCTGAGGAAACAGTTTCATTCCTTCTTCTCTGAAGTCAAAACAGGTTTTGCAACTATCTGCTGTGTGACCAGGGCTTCACCAGTGCTGCTGCCCTTTGGCATATATTGCCTGTCTGAAATAAGAAGGTTGATTTCATAAGACTGGTTTTAGGTTCAAGATGTCTGCATTATGTGGACTTAATCGAATAAAATGAGTAGAGCCAAACTGGAGAGACAAAACCACTACTGACTGAAGGTGCATCAAGTTTCAGAGGTTGAAACTTCCACTTGGTACCCTGTGAAAATCAAAGCATCTTAAATGAGCATGAAAAATCATCATTCACGGGTTTGCAGACCTTTGCTTCTTCACTTTCCTGGTGGAGTATACGCAGTCCTAGAGAGGAGGATTTTCTGAACACAGTGCTTATTAATGGAGCCAAATCCTATCTGTGCAATCTTCACACTAAGTAACAGCACAGTTCTTTCAAGTCCCATCGCATTTTGGTGTTTGTGAAAATGAGACATCCAGAAAGGAAGCTTTCATCTGAATTTCCCAACAGATGGGACCCAAATGTGTTTCATGTTCCATTAGTACTAAACACACACAGCCAGGATGATGGATTCAATATCCTTTCTGGTCCATCAATCTAACAGATTGGAAGGGAAAGGGATTTTTTTTTTCAATGCAATGCAGCTTTCAGTGTGTTGCAGATTATCACTTTCCTGTGCACCCATCCTCCAAATGAATAAGGAAATTATGTTTAGATCTAAAGACCATGACTGACAGTCAGGCAGATAGATGCGTATACAAAAACCAGACAGACAGATGGATTGTTTTTCTACACCAGCCTCCAAAAACCTGCACTTGGAACAAGGAACTTCAGGGAAGGAATCTGTCAAATCTCCTTAATCTTAAAACACAAGCAATAAATTACTCCCAGACCATACATTTTTCCTCTTCTTTTGTACCATAACCCTCTTCACTTACCCTCCAGCAAATCTGCTATACCAAATGTCAGAGTTCAAGTATAAACAGGGAGTTTCAACAGTCAGACCTAATCCTTTCTTTTTCCATTGCTGTCCTTCCCTATTTGACCATTTCCGACAATTAGAGATCCCTCCATTCCCAAAACTGGTTGAAGCATGCTATCATGTTACATTCTCCTGTGCAGATATTACCTTTGGTAAAGTCCCCTTTTCCGTGTGATTTTGGGTTTGGAGGTGTTTTGTTTTGTTTTGTTTTTTGTCAAGAGGAAAATTGGAAATACAAATAAGTGATAGTAATTTATCTCATACATCACATTTCACCATGCTCCCTTTATTATCTCTTTTTATGTTGTACATTGCTTGAAGCAACAGCTTTTGGAGGAATATCAGCTGAATACTTACTACTTTTGAATTCTTACATGACTAAATGTCAAGTTCAGAGAGGTTTCTCTGTCTCTACCTAGTCTGTGGTTTAGCTATTGAATATATAGGTAGTGTAGGGCCCATAGCTTGCTCACAGAGGGGTTAGGTCTAGCAGTGGACCAGCTGGTCCAGCTGGACCAGAGATTTTACCCTTTGATGCAAAGACCTTGACTTTTTTAATGAATTTCTTAAAGTGAGCTAGGACTGACCTTTGCTTTTAGAACAGGAAACTCTCCAGAATGTCTGTCTTGTGGGGGTATTTTGCACATGTTTCTTTTTCCACTGCTAGTTCATGGCCCATCTTTCCCTCTCTGCCCCTCTGGTCAAGTCTCAGCAGGTCTGTAATCTCTCATATCTGCATCTGAAGCTTGTATGCAAATATACTTGTGGCTTCAAAGAACTGCTTTCTTATATGCCTTTTACATGTCAGTATATGAAATATACTTACACATTCATGTTTTGTTCCAAGAAAATATCCCAAAATATATTCTACAAGGTGTCTAGCTTGTCAGAAAGAGGTAAACCCTGGATTTTGGCTCTCTTCCTTCCCATCTTGTACTTTCTTTCACTCTCTTTGGTTCCTTCAAGCTGTGCAAGTATTTGGACTCTGATGCTTGGATTGGAGAGTCATGCTGCCCTTCAATAAGAGTATTTCTGCCCTAGAGAATTACTCACCATGTGCTGTCTTTGCCTCATTCAGCACAGAATTATCAAACAAAACCAGTGGTTCAGCTTTGCTGTTTGGTCATGCTTGGAGGGCGACATGCCAGGACAGGATTTCTATTCGTGTCTAAGTCATGCAAAGTTACTTCAAGTCAAACAAGGTGCCTGCCTGAAATGCTCCTTTGCTTTCTTGTGTTTTATCTGACAGTTCACCTCCCACTCTGAGCACTTTTCTGCAGTGATGAGGCAGTTTGTGTGGCTTGCAGTGAAAAGGCCCTTTCCTGGTTCCTTCAAGAGCCTCCTGGGGATGCTGTATATTTTGGTTGTCTCTGTTTGTTGTTTGGCCAGCATTTCCTTGCCTGTATAACATCTGCTCAGCAGACTTCAAATATCCTTGATTGCATTTGGCCACCTCTTTAACTTCCTGGTGTGTTCTTGAGAGTACATCTGTTCCCAAAAATCTGGGCACAGAAATCAGCTGCATTTCTGTCCAAGCCCTCTGTCCCATTCTAATCTCTGTATTTCCAGCTAATACCATCTCTCTGTCTGGTAAATTTTCCATTACTTTTTTGGCATCCTATTGGTGTCTGGTAAATCTTCTATCTGCTCTGCACTTTCACACACGTGGGAATTCACTTTTCCTACTCTCACAGCTCTTGGTGGAGCTCTCGTTGGAGCACAAGGGTTCATAGTTTAGACATTTGGACAGATGGGGATGGCTGTGAAGAATTGTTCTCCTCTTTATCCAGGAATTCACTAAAGGAGCTTTGCCTCCTGTATCTTTCACTCCTCAGCCAAGTTATCTTTCTGCCTTGATTTCTATTCTATCATTCCTCTTAGGACCCCCTCCTCCTCCAGTCAGTGACCATTTCCACCCCCTCTCCTCTACCTCAACTTCTCCTTTAGTCTCTCAGTTGAGATCTATGGGTTTTAGATTTCATTTTACACAAGCTCAAGTAGTTACCTAAAGTCTGGGGCACCCTTGACCCAACAAAGCCAACATCAGAGAGCATTTCAGCCCATTCCTTCTGAAAACACTCCTTTCTTTCCATGAACCACAAAATGGACTCTCCAGTGGTGTCCTCCTATGTATGAGCTTTGTGCTGAGCACCAGAGGACAAGCCCAGTCCCTGTGCTTCACTGTGTGTCAGACAGCCTGGCCCTTGATGCAGCAGGCAGAGTAACTTATTTCAGGGTCTCTGGGTCACCATCCTCAGCTTCTTCACCTGCTTTTCATAATTCAGAAACTCTCCCTCTGTATGGCATGTGCACAGGAATCTGCAAAGATACAGGATGAAGCAAGCCTCGGACAAGAAATGTTCCTGCACAGCACGAACAGGGCAAACCTCCAATGGTAGGGACACAAACACCTCATATAAAAGTATGAAGCAAGAGAGCAAGTGAGAGAAATCATTCCTGAAGTTTCCTCTCTGCTGAGAGAGATGGTTGTAAATAATAAATCAATTTGTGCACATTCTGCAAAATGAGACATTATATCTTTCTTGTCTGGTCTCACTTGTTGTTATTTCTAATGTTTCCTCTTCCCAAGATGAGGCAGGGTTTTGCATTGAGGTAATATAGTTGCTTTTGTCCAAGAACCAAACAACCTTCCCCATCCCATAACCAGGACTTTGCCATAAATGAACAAACATCTGTTAAATTGAACTCTACTTCATGAGAGGCTGGTTGTACTTTTGGGTTTTTTCTTGTAAGGGAAAAAACACCAAAAAATGGGATGTGTGATCAGCAGGATATACTCAGGCAAAGCAGGGAATTGGGTGATTGCTGTGGTTTAGTCCCAACAGGCAGCTCAGTCCCACACACTCTTGCCATGAGAGAATAGACAGGGTCAAAGAGAGAAAACTTGTGTATTGGGAGAGAGACAGTTTAACAGGGAAAGCAAAACAGGGAGTTCATTCACCACTTCCATGGTGAGACAGGTGTTCAGCCATCCCCAGGACAGAAGAGTTCCATCATGTGATGCCATCACTCCAAAGGCTTCTCCATTCCTCCTTTTCCCCTCAGCTCTAAATGCTGAGGATGATGCCTTAAAGTCTGCTGTCCCAGCCATGTCCCATCCCAGCTCCTTGTGCATCCCCAACCCCCTTGCTGGTGGGATGGGATGGGTGAAGAGCAGGAAGGGCCTTGGCTTTAAGTCCTGCTCAGCAATAATGAAAACATCCTTGTGTTACCAGCCCTGTTTCCAGCACAAATCCAAAATGTAGTCATACACCAGCCACTATGAAGAAAATTATCTCTCTCTCAGCCAAACCCAGCACATTGATTTACAGTTTGCAGCACACATCAGTTGAGTGTCTGAAAGAGATAGCATGGGGAAAGAGGCTGAGCTGATCTGGTCTTCTAATGAGTGGTGCTGTGCCCCAGGAGAAACATCTTCATTTCAGCTCAGCTCTTTACAACACAACTCAAAAAGACTTTTTAGGGAAAAGATGTTTTCATGACAGGTCAATGAGTGGCAATTGCTCAGAGATGTAATATTCTTCTCATGGTTCTGGGTTTTTTAGCTACAAATTCCCCTCAGCTCCCAGGTTCTTAGCTGGTGAAACTCAAGAACACTTTCAGGATTACAGCAAAAATTTTCAGCACCAGCTAAAAAACTGCCCACCCCTGGATGCAAAAAGATTTAAAAGAGCAATTCTGAATCAGATGTAAATGCACACATGGAATTAGCTCTTTGCAGTCCAGGCCCACAGCAATCAATAGCAAAGCTACTGATTGCATGGGCAATACAGCAGTGTGAACTTGCTAGCCCTGCTTTAATTCTATTCCCAGAAAATTGCTTTGTACTTTTCATAAGTAAATCTCTGCCAGGTCTTTCCTGGGTTCCCTGTAGTGCATCTAACAGCAGCACTGCAGTTCAGTGACCAGTTAGTCCTACAAAAAACTTAGTAACAAAAAAAGCCCCAAACAAACCTCTTTCACCTCATCTTGCCAGAACTGACAGTCTCCTAATACTGTCTTAGGCTCAAGAAATCTGGTAGATAATATTTGAATCTCACCTACTGGAAAGGGGGAGGCAGGGAGGCATGTTAGCTTTGACCTTGTTTTTTGTCAAAGTTTTTACTTTAATTCTGCAGAGGAGAAGTCCCTGTGGGCAGAAGGGCCCACCCATACTCGGGCAGAAAATTATTAGAAGACTTAAGCGTAATGAAAAGTGTTGCAAACCATTTGCTGATGGTTACACCATAATGGAGGACGTGCCTTCTCCCCAAAGTAGTGTGATGAGATATCTGACATCTTCGTGTTCAGTCAGGAACAGATCTGAGGGCAGCTAATAAAGCTATCTGCATCAGATTAAATTACCAAACCTGCCCTCTCCCTGCTCCCTGCCCTCACTCCCTTCCCAGATCAGTGAGGTACATCAAGCCAAATAAATGCATGACAAAGTTCATTCGAGTGATTGAAAATCAAGATGGAACAGCATATTTTTCATCAATGTTATCCCAGGAAATAAAGATAAATTCCCCCACTTCATATTTTAACATAGCTTATCATAAACACTGATAATAGCTACCAAATGTTTTCCTTTGTTGGGTTTTAAAGGGGGCTGGGGGAACAGTTTCTTGGTTGAAGGCTCATGAAGTCTAATTTTAAGTTAGTGTCAGGGGTCACTTCCACTTTATGTTGCATTTCTGATCAGCAGTTGCGTTGGTTTGGCACTGCCTGGTTTTTGGTAGAGGGGGAGGCCGCAGAGGTGGCTCCTGTGAGAAGCTGCTGGAAGCTTCCACCGTGTCCAGCAGAGCCAATCCCTGATGGCTCTGAGGATGGACATGCTGCTGGGCCAAGCCTAGAGATGGTGGAAATGCCTCTGTGATAACAGATTTATGAAGGAAAGAAGATCAAAACAGAGCAGGGCACACACAGTTTTTTCTTTTAGTCAGAGAAGAGGAGGTGAGAATATGTGAGGGAAAACAACACGGAGACACCAAGGTCAGTGGAGAAGGAGGGCAAAGAGGTGCTCCAGGTGCTGGAGCTGAGATTCCTCTGCAGGCCATGGTGATGACCATGGTGATGTCCATGGTGAAGCAGGTTGTCTCCCTGCAGGCCATGGATCCATGGGGGATGCAGAGATCCACCCACAGCCCATGGGGGAGATGTCCACACCAGAGCAGGTGGATGCCTGGAGGAGGCTGTGATCCAGTGGGAGGCCTGGTGCAGGGAGGGGGCCCTGCTCCCAGGCTGGAGCAGCCTGTCCTTGGAGGACTGACAGTACCCCGTGGAAAGAGAGAGCCATGATACAGCAGTTTTGGGCGGAATGTTTGCCCATGGAGGGAGCCCATGTTTGCAGCAGTTTTAGAAGGACTGCTGCTTGCGAGATTGGAACCACACTGGAGAAGTTAATGGAGAAGTCTTCCATGGGAGGGATCACACAGTCTCACAGGGGAAGGACTCCTCTCCTGGAGCAGCAGAAGAACAACTCAGCTGATGAACTGACCAAAACTCCCACCCCCTGTCCCCCTGTGGTGTTGGTGAGAAGGAGGGAAGGGCTGGGGGAAGAAAAGGTGTTTCAAGGGCTTATTTTACTTCTCATTATCCTCCTCTGATTTTGTTAGTAATAAATTCACTTTGTACTTCTAAGTTGAGCCTGATTTGCCCTTGGGGTGTTTTATTTCTGGTCCTTATCTCAACTCATGAAGCCATTGTTAATTTTTCTTCGTCTTCTGCCCATCTGTGGCAGGGGACAGTGAATGAACAACTTTTGTGGGCCAATGTCAAACCCCAACAGGAATTTACAGGAAAGACAGGGCAAAACTATTTACAAGAGCGTTTATGTCAGAACAAGGGGGAATAGGTTCAAATTGAAAGAATAGGTTTAGACTGGATATTAAGAAGTAGTTCTTTGATGTGAGGGTAGTGAGGCCCTGGCAAAGGTCGCCCAGGGAAGTTGTGGATATCCCATCCCTGGAGGTGTCCAAGACCAGGCTGAATGGGGCTTGGAGCAACCTGATTATCCCTGCCTGTGAATGGGGGTGTCCCATCCCGCTGTAAAAGGGGAGTCATGGAGGATTCTTCTTGAAAGCTTTCATGGACAAAAATAAAACTCTGAGGACTGTTTATTGATAAAAAGATAAATGTTCTTACTGAAGAGGGAGAGAAAAGGGAGCAAAGAGGGGAAAAGAGACTGAAAGAGAAACAGAAAGCCAGGACAGATTGTGACCACATATATTTACTTGTGCTTTTTTACACTTTTTCTCGCTGACTAGACATGGGCATATTTGCCTGCTCCTCTAAAAGTAACCCAACCCCATCAAACTCAGAGCACAGATTTCCCCATTACTCTTCACGTTGCAATTTTGTTTTGTTTTCACCCCTACTTATCAGTGTTTATAAGTGGTTGCATGTCTCCAGAGTGTTTATAAAAGGTTGCATGTGTCCCAAGTGCTTATCAGCAAAAATAACTTTCAGGAGTTATTAACTGCAGGGATGTGATCCATGTAGACATGAAGTGAGATCTGGGTCAGGATGTCATGGACTCAGAAGAGCCCACTACTACCAATTTGGCACCTGCTTTGTAGCTCAGTGGCCTGAGCTGAAACCCTGATGCAGGTAGGACAATGGCAAGATATTTCTCCTCCCCATGGCCAAACTCCCAGTGCTGGAGATCTGGAAAAGTTCCTCTCTGCACTCATCAGCTGTGCTTGGGATTGTGCTTTAGGGCAGGCAGGACTTGAGTGCCCCAATTTGAAATGCATGGAAGACAGAGGTGGAGGAAATCTCCAGTGCCTGCCCTTGGCACAGTCCATCCACCACAGTGGAGTAGAGAACAGACAATCTGAGAGGTCTCACCAAGCCCCAACCATCAGCCTGGCTTTCAAGAGCCCAAGCCAGCATCAAGTAATGCAGTCTCTGTAAAACAAGAGTACTGCAGGGCTCATGCTCACATGAAGTTCTGAGTTGTTTATTTAAAATAAAGAGATTGATACTTTGGCATCTCCTGATGCAGGGCTGCGACCTGCCAGGACCACAGGACCCCTTCTGCCTGTCCTGGAATGGAACTGTTTTCGAATAAACTTTCACCTAGCCTGGCCCCTGCAGGGCTTCACAGCTCTCTTGTCCAACCATGGGCTGGGTTGCACATTTTAGGTGCAACTCTGGCTTCCACTCAGGCTGAATAAGGTTTCAGTGTAGAGAAGAACCCAAAAGCACTTATTCTTCTATGTTTTTTTCTGTGTTCAGTGAATTAAAAGAATCAGCAAGCACCTTTGTCTCCTCACCAGGTTTCAGTGGAGGTTGCAAAACCATCAGAAGTGCTACCAGATGCCATAACTGGAAGCAGATAAGTCAAGAAGGGTGACAAGACATGTTTGTCTTTTCAAGAGAAGCATAAACAACTCTTTGGATGGCTTATCTATAGATGCATTGAGTTCTAAATCAAGACTAAATACCTTTCTAAAAATATTTATTAAACAGATGAGTGCTGTGATCCCTATAAGGATCTGATTTTGGAATATCTAGATGTAGCTAGGGAAAAAGAGATAACTGATTCAAAAAGTACTCCAAAAATACAGACAGATTTCCCCAGCCCAACTTGTCCAGGCCCTAGGGTGTGTTGTGAAAGAGAAGAAACCACCACAGGCAAGAGAAATGTGACTACTTTTCAGGTTCACAGGTCTATGACATACATCACACTGATATAACCACTCAGTGAGATGGGTTTAGCTGCATGACTACCCCATGTGAGTAACTAACACATTACAGCCCTGACCCCATGGCTGCCTTAGAAACTTCCTTGACTGCAGTTAATTCTTTACCAGATCCGGTCATTAATGCTGTTATTTGTCTTTCCTGTAGCATATGAACTGAACTGACTGACCTTTCATAGGATACAGAGATTTTAGTATGAAAGTCTGCTTAATATTAGCACATTTTTCAAGCCCTCCACAGGCCTTGAAGTGATTCTTTTTAACAGATTTGAAATGAAGATAAATGGTTTTTTGGCTGCACAAACCAGAGAGGAAATCTCTCATTTGGGGTGATGGAGGGGAACAAAAGCAAAGAAAAGGCTGCTTGGGAAAGGCAAACTGGGAAGTTAGCTGACACCTTAATTTAGATATTCCTGTCACCCATCCTAATCCTGGGATCAGGGGAGCTGTGTGCAAGTCTGGGGTCTGGCTAATGAGACAGCTCATAGAATCATAAAATCATGGAATGGTTTGGGTTGGAAGGGACCTCAAAAAACGTCTTTTTCCAACCTTATGCCATGGGCAGGCACACCTTCCACTAGACTGGGTTGCTCAGAACTCCATCCCTATATCCAATTTAAACGTATCCTCCTTGATCTTAATGCCATTCCCCCATGTCTCATCGTTACATGACTTCGTGAAAAGTCCCTCCCCAGCCTTCCTGTAAGCCTCCGTTAGGCACTGGCACGGGCTCTATGGTCTCCCTGCAACCTTCTCTTCTCCAGAGAAGAAAAGTTCCAACTCTCCCACCTGTCTTCATAGGA
The DNA here is from genome assembly GCF_028769735.1 of Zonotrichia leucophrys gambelii. Lineage (NCBI taxonomy): Eukaryota > Metazoa > Chordata > Aves > Passeriformes > Passerellidae > Zonotrichia > Zonotrichia leucophrys. The sequence goes on from NC_088169.1 coordinate 101,638,639, forward strand.
GAGGTGCTCCAGTTGTGTGATCACTTGGTGACTCCTCTCTGGACTTGTTCAAACAGGTTTACATCTTTCTCATGTTGAGGGCCCCAAGCTGTACATTGTGTTCCAGGTGAGGTGTCCATAGAGCAGAGCTCAGGGGCAGATACCCCTCCCTTGACCCAATGGTCCCACCTCTTTTGATGCAGCTGAGGATGTGGTTGGATTTTGAGCTGTGAGTGTGCTTTGCTGAGTCAGATTGAGATTTTCATACACAAACACACCCAAGTCTTTCTCCACAGGGCTATTGTTGATCCATTCTCTGTCTAGCCTACACTTGTGCTTGGATTGCCCCAGCCTATGTGCAGGACCTTCCACTTGGCCTTTTTGAGCATCACGATGCTTGCACAGGCCCAGCTCTCCAGACTGCCAAAGCCCCTCTGGAATGCATCCCTTCCTTCCAGCGTGCCTGCTATGCCATGCATCATGGTGCTGTTGGATCTGTTGTCAGGTCTTTCCTTGCAATGAGCTAGGGAATTCATGGCACCTGGACTGAGAAACTAGGTCCAGGCAAAGAAGTTACCAAATTTGTGGAGAAAAAGGACGACAGTATAAATGGAAATTGCAAATCAAAGCACTAAAAATAAAGGCATACTTGTGCAGAAGTCATTCCAATGGAGCACCTCACCAGCACTGAAACATCTGTGGAGCATCAGGCAGGAACCTCCAAGTGTCAGCAATACCTTGGCACTATCTGGGTCAGACCTGGGTCAGACACTGGAGGGATCATGCTTCTTGTCTCTAAGGCTTTGCACCACACTACATGGACGTGAGCTCCCTACAGCCCAGGCAAAACTTAATTCAGAGAGGAAAAAAAGGGCTTATTCCTGAATAAGAATTAGCAGTATCATGAAAACATAATGCTTTCTCCAGAGTTCACCATTTGCCTACATAGCAGCAGCAGCAACATTAATAGTTCTGAACTGCAGACATCAACCAAGATTCTGACCATGCGAATTTTTTAAAAAAAAGAAGACATTGGCAAATCCACTTAAGGTTCACGAGCCAGGGTTTTGTGAAAATTTCACACCACAAAATCATCCCAAGGCACAGGAAATGTCAAGTTGAGCTGCTGAAGTGTGGGTAAGTCGCTTGCAACTTAAAAGAGGTTTGTAATGGAAAGGCAGAACAAACTGCATGGTGTGTGTTATGCTCCATTGCCAAAGAACAGCCTGAGAGACCTCAGAATTTGGACTCAAGTGCTTCAGGGCTTTGGGGAGCTGTAATATAAAAAGGGCAACAGTCTGGCTCCTCATCATGTAGCATTGTGTGTGTGATAGATGGAGCAGGGCTAAGAGGGAAAAGATGATGGATTTTCTCGGTCTACCCAGTAAATCTGCTCTTGCACTTACCACCATATTTTCAGAGATGTGCAAATTCCTTGATGCTCCAAAGCTGGACTAGCACTCCTGTGAGGAAAGGCTCTTCCTGTTTTCCTTGCATTGCCCCTTTCTTGGTCCATCATCCTTCCAGGTGAGGTTAAAAACCACCAAGCTCTGTGAAGCTACCAAGGTTGTCAGGCACTCCAAGACCTACAAGATGAGCCTAAGGGAGTTGAGCTTCTTTAAGGGGAAGATTTAAAAGCAGCCTCCAGCTTCTGAAGGAATAGTTAGATGGATGGTTAAAGCCTAACAGTTTTCTGTAGTGGCAAATAAAACAGGTAATAGATTATGCTGCTTCATGTTTGTATGGATGAGACCTCCAGAAGTCCCTTTCTACCAGCACATCTTGGTCTGTGAATAATTTTGGACTAATTTTGTTTAGTTTTAAAAGTTAAAAGAACTTTTTCATAGAATCATAGAATATTTTAGTTTGGAAAAGCCCTCTAAGATCACTGAGTCCAACCATTTCCCCCAGCACTGCCAAGGCCACCATGAACCCATATCCCCAAGTGCCACATCTACACTGCTTTTAAATCTTGCCAGGGATGGGGAATCCACCACTCTGGGCAGACTGTGCCAGGGCTGGATAACCCTTTCAGTGAAGAAATATTTCCTAATATTCAATTCAAATCTCTTCTGGCACAACTTGAAGCCATTTCCTCTTTTCAAAGCACTTGTTACCTGGGAGAACTGACCCACCTGGCTGCACCCTCCTGTCAGGGAGTTGTAGAGTGAGAAAGTTCCTCCTGAGCCTCCTCTTCTCCAGACTGAGAGCTTCCAGCTACTCCTCATCAGAGTTGTGCTCCAGACCCTTCCCCAGCTCCATTCACTTCCCTGGACACCCTCCAGTGCCCAGTGTCTTTCTTGTTGCGAGGGATCTGAAAATGAAGACAAGATTCAAGGTGTGGCCCCATCAGTGTTTGAGAACTTCTCTGTCAAATTGGATGTGGTTTCTTAGCAGCCCTTATTTGTATATATTTTCCTGCTATTTATTTCTTCAATCAATTCAGTTTAAGAACTTTCATTGTTAATTGCCAGGATTTAGTCCTAGAGATATAAATTAACACTGATGAGCAGCAAAGTCAGCGCAATCATCTGAGCACACATCTGGCCAACAGAGAAGGCAGGCACTGTGTCCTTGAGAGCCAAGGACAAGGAGGTAATGGTCTGGAAGAGTATTTTCAGGTGGAGGAGAACTGGGACCTAGATGGTGTTCGTCTAAGTTTTTCTAAGTCTTCTGATGTTTACATTCTTATAATGAACTTTCTCACGCAGTTTTATGTAAATAATTGTTGTTTTACATTCTTTTCTGGAAGAGGAAAAATTTGACGGACTGTTGGCTTGTCCAATGTTATTGGAGAAGTGGCACTGTCATCCTCCAATCCACTGGCACTTTTGGAAAACTACAAATGCTGGAGTCAGAAATTAAACTGCCCTTCTTTTTACCTTGGAGGCTCCAGTGTCCATGTCATTTTATTTTGTGTCCTATAGCGACAAGATGGTAACCTAAAGGCACTCAGATTCAGGAGGACCAAGTGATTAAAGTTCTCCTAGCCCTATGAGCTACATTCCATGGTAGAGGGAAGATGGTTTGAGATGTCCCAGCCCCAGATGGCGGTACAGCAAGCCAGTGACCCATTCACCACATGTCAAGGAGCAGCCAAAAATGCCTCCAGTTGGGCATTACCAATTTGGGACTAACAGGGGATGATGAACAGAAGTTTTACAAGCAGGATGTGCTGAAGGAATGCACTGTGAAGCACTGAGATGCCACATTACAGATCCACAGTGGTACTTGGTGTTGTTTCCCCTCCTAGCTGACTCCTGCACAACACTCCAGGTGAAACTCCCAATGCAGCTTCAGAAAAGTGCTTTGCAAATGTCTGGCATGGGACCTCATGCTGCAAGAGGAGATAAAAGAGCTGGATTTCTTTTAGTTATTATCCCTGCAAACCAGCTACAATAAATTATTTCAGTGGAGTGATTTGATTTTCATGTAGCTACCCTGCAGCTGTTCAGCTTGGCTGATGGGTCCAACCCCTCCTGTGCTGTTTTGTCAGATTTCCACCCAGATGGCAAACCTCTTCCCTTAGGAAACCTGCGAAAAACAAAAAATTAGGTTGTCTTTTATTCTCTACTTTTTTTGTGCTTCTTAATGTGCAAAAAGGCCATGCCTGGGGCAAAGGCTTGTTACAAAATCTCTACTGAGCAGGAGACATAAAAAGAAACAAAAAAGAGATGGAAATCACAGAGTGAATAAAATACAAGTGGAATATTATTCAAAAATTTCCTGAAAATTTCTTTCCAGTTCTAGCCTGGCATTTATACTCTTGCAAAAGTGACAGGCAAGGCAATTTTGGAGAATATACTGAGGCAGAGAATGACTGTAAATAATTGTCCAGTGCACCCCAGCATGGGGAACAAGGTCAAACAAGTTACCTTTCCCTTTTCTTCCTCTCAGCTGTTTCTTATATTCTATTTCATCTCTGCCAACCATGCCAAAATGATGAATCTGAAACAACAGGCTCATAAATTCTAAGGCTGGCTTAAAATTCGTAAGGATTAATGTTCTCTGGATTATTTTTCTCTGACTCCTTGGTTTTGGTACATTTAGGCACACTCAGGACATATATTCCAGCTTTTTCAACATCCATGAGAACAAAAATAAACTTTATTTTACCCCCAAGGAGGGAAGAAATGAAAGCCCACATACTCAGCTCCCGGAACTGGGGCTTTAAGAAAAGACATAGACATTATGACTTGCACAGTGAAGTCACAAGAGCTGGCAGCTGTCTGGACTTCAACCCTAAATATGGGCGTTCCTTCCCCCACCATAAGGATGTTATTGCCATGCTCTGGACAGACTGCTCTGCTGGTAGCTCTTTCTTCTGCCTTGGTTTGGGCTCTGGAACAATGTTGTTTGCAATATGGTAGATCAGTCGCAATAGGTTACATCCCTACTTGGCTGTGATGAGTAAAACTGTATTGGAGCACCCAAGCTGCTGTTACTCCTTCAGATCTCTTAGAACAATTTGGGTTGGAAAAGCCCTCTAAGATCATTGAGTACAACTGTTCCCCCAGCACTGCCAAGCCCACCACTAACCCACCTCCCCAAGTGCCACATCCATATGTCTACTAAATCCCTCTAGGGATGGGGACTCCACCACTGCCCTGGTGTGTTGATTTGGCACAGCCTGATTTTTTTGGCAGCAGGGGAGGGCCACAGGAGTAGCTCCTGTGAGAAGCTGATAGAAGCTGTGACCATGTCCAACAGAGCTAATCCCTGATGGTTCTGAAGATGGATGTGCTGCTGGCCAAAACTGGGCCAATGAGAGAGGCTGGTAATGCCACTGTTATGACATATTTAAGAAGAAAATCAAAACAAAGTAAGGGGCTTTGCTTCCATTCAGAGAAGACGAAGAGGTGAGAATATGTGAGGGAAACAACATGGAGACACCAAGGTCAGTAGAGATGGAAGTGGAGGAGGTCCTCCGGATGCTGGAGCCAAGATTCCTCTGCAGGCCATGGTGAGGACCATGGTGAAGCAGCTGTGCCCCTGCAGGCCATGGATCCATGGGGGATGCAGAGATCCACCCACAGCCCATGGAGGAGGTGCCCATTCTGGAGCAGGTGGATGCCTGGGGGAGGCTGTGATCCAGTGGGAGACCCAGTGAACAGAGAGGGTCCTGCTCCCAGGCTGGAGCAGCCTGTCCTTGGAGGACTGCACCCTGTGGAAAGAGAGAGCCATGCTGCTGCAGTTTTGGGACAACTGTCTGCCTGTGAGTGGAATTCACGCTGCAGCAGGTGTGGTGTGGCTGTTGCTTGTGGGAGTGGACCCACGATGGGGAAGTTCACAGAGAACTGTCTCCCGTGGGAGGGACCCCATGGTCTCACAGGGGATGGACTCCTCTCCTGGAGCAGTGGAAGAAAATCTTGGTGATGACCTGACCACAACCCCCACCCCCTGTCTCCCTGTGCTGTCCGTGGGAAGGAGGGAGGGGCTGGGGGGAGAAGGTGTTTACAGGGCTTATTTTACTTCTCATTATCCTCCTCTGATTCTGTTAGTAATAAATTTCACTTTGCAACTTCAACTCGAGCCTGTTTTGCCCTTGAAGGGTTCTCTCCCAGTCCTTATCTCACCCATGGAGCCTTTGTTTACCTTTTTTCCTTTTCCCTCCTTTGCCCAGATGTGGCAGGGGAAGGTGAGTGAGCGACTCTTCTGGGTGCCTGGCCTTGGGACAGTATCAAAGCATGACAGGGGTGCAGTCTTTGAAGGATGGGCTGCTCTAGTTTGGAAGCAAGGGCCCTCTCTCCCCCTCTCACTCTCTCTGTCTTTGGTCTCCCACTAGACCATATCTTTCTCCACCATCCACTTGCTCTGGTGTGAGCACTTTTCCCACAGGCTGCAAGTGAATCTCTGCATCCCCCAGGGACTTCATGCATTACAGGGGGACAGTTTGTTTTACCACCATCCTCACCATGGCCTGCAGAGGAATCTTGGCTCCAATGCTTGAAGCACCTCCTCCCCTCACTTTTTTCCAACTGACCTTTGTGCCACCATGTTGCTTTCCCTCACATGTCCTCACTTCCTTCTCTTCTCTGGCCAGAAGAAAAACTGTTGCTTGTATGTACCAGTGTCAACAAGTTCCACTAATTCAAAAATTTTTGCAAGATCCCCCAGTGCAGAGAAGTTTATCTTGCCTATGTTCCATGTAGGGATTGGCTCTGCCACACAGGAGCCATCTCTGTGCCCCCTCCCACTAACAAAACCCAGGCTGTGCCAAGGCAATACATTCCACCCCTTGTGGACAAGTGACCCATGCCACAACAGTTTTGGGAACACCTTTTGCCCATGGGAGGGACCCCACAGCATAGCAGAAAAAAGACTCCTCTCCCTGAGCAAACAAAAAACAATCTCAAGTGACAAACTGACCAAAACCTCCATGCCCTGTCTCCCTGTGCTGTTGGTGGGAAGGAAGGTGGGGCTAAGGGGAAAAAAAGGTGTTTTAAGGGCTTATTTTACCTCTCATTATCCTCCTCTGACTCTGTGAATAATAAATTTATACTTTATACCTTTAAATTTAAACCTTTATACCTTTAAATTTAAACCTGTTTTGCCCCTAGACTGTTTTTCTCCTAATCCTTATCTCAACTCATAGGCCCTTCCTTAATATTTTCCCCTCTCCTTTGCCCAGCTGTAGCAGGAGAGGGTAAGTGAATGGCTTTTGTGAGTGCCTGAAGTTTGGCCAGTATCAAACCATGACACCTGGGCAGCCTGTTAAAATGCTCAGTACTTTTGATACTTTGCACCCCTCTGGCAGGATATTGTCCTTGGTTTGTAAGAAGAATGGATAGCACTGGGCTCTGGGCTGAATTGCATCATCTGGATTTAATAAAACAATACTCTGAGAAAGCACAAGTCATGTTCCCATGTTACTGCATGTGAAACTTATGCTGAGATGATGAGATGGCTCTGCAACACAAAAGGCCCAGAGCCACTCAATATTAACTCACCTTCACTTCCATAAGTGCATTCAACTTAAGTGGAAAACAAAAGCTGAAATATATTCCTGGAGATGGGCCAAAATGACTGTTTCATCATGATCCCCCCTTGCTTGCTTGTGTCTGGAGAACTGCAGGATTGCTGAGGGGTGGAGGGGGAGGTGATGCATTTTCTTGTTCCTGCTGAAAAAGGACATTATTTTAACTGGGAATAGAGAAAAAGAGAACTCTTTTCTCCTTGTAGTTACAATAAAAACTTCTCTGGCTTTTTCACCTCGAGACTACAGCATCAAGCAAGCATTAGTGGGGCTCCACAGGTTCATAACCCAATAGCATTTGGCATCATGCAGATTCTGTGGACTTCTTCCAGGTTTTTGCTACTGCAGAGAGTCAGATCCCCAGCGCAGCTTTAAGAATGGTGATTAAGGAAACTGTTTCCTAAAAGACAATATATTTTTTCACTTTTCTTGCCATAACCTAGCCAATCAGCTAATTCCCCCACCTGGTTCATATTCATGGCTGATCATACATGCTTCTTACCAGCTGGTATATAACAAGCTGATCAGTGTACACTCTCGTTACTTGAACTAATGTTTCTTTATGCCATGAGGGTCCCTAATGTGTTGCATGTGGTTTTCATCTGGGGCTTTTTGGGATCTTTTCCAGGAAGTTTCAGGTCATTACCTCAAGCCTTTCTCAGCTGAAAGGGATTGAGGTAATAACCCACAATAGCTTGGGGGAGGGGGCAGTTATGGGGAGGTGATGGGTGCAGGCAGGAGGGTAGGTAGGAAGGCAGGTGGGTGAAGAGAGAAAAAAAGAGAAGGAAGGAAGGAATATTGGTTTCTATAATGCATTGAGGACAAGAGAATGAAAATTGCATGCAGGGTAGATGGAAGGAATGTGGCCTTTGGCCCTCCAGCAAAGGTGTCATGGAATGTGTTGTATTGAAGCAATATGTCAAAATGCAAGATCTTAGGCAAGGAAAGCAGATGGCACAAAACCGAAACCACTGTGAGCACTGCAAAGTGGTGGGCCTGATCCCCAGCCCCTGGTCAACTTCCACTCACAGAGCTTAACACTAATCAGTAAAGATGTTTCATTGGAGCAATGGCTGGCTTTTTAGGGTGAATGAGAAACAGAAAGTTCTGTGTGTTAAGAAACCCCTTTAAAAGCTTCCGGCATGAGAGGGGTGGCTTGAAAAGATCACGAGGAATCACTGGCCAAGGAAGGTGAATTTTAAGTTTAAATGTAAGCTATGTGACCTTATACTGCATTTCAGCCAACACTGTACCTCACTCTGGTATTCACTCCTTTTTCTTCACCTCATCTGAAAATTGCCTTGGCTACAGAAATTGCCATTTACATCCACTTTGTCTTTTCTGGTTGAGAGCCAGCTATCTGCTGACCCAGCTAAATGAACCCACATTCTGCCAAAACTGTTCAACACCTACAGCACTTTTCCAGCAGGGAAAGACTACCTTGCAGGGCCTAAGGATAGGGATGTGTATGTGTGTGTGTGTGTATTTATAGATCCAACACAGGAAAAATAATTTAAAAGTGGGCTTTTCCAAAGTTCTGAGCAGTGTGTTCCTCTTGCTTTCGCTCGGGGTTAGGGGTGCTCAATAGTTTTAATGACCAATAATGAGTGCCTCAGATATTTTGTGGATATTTTGTTGAAGCTTTAACTCAAAAAATACCTACAAAACCCTTTCAAATAGATCTGTAATGTTCTATTTGAAATGGCTGAGGTTGAAGCCTCCCTGAATGGAAAACTCTGAGTGGAAAAGGCCATATCAAATTAGCTTTGGAAGTGGCTTAAACTACTGATTCTGCCAAAGGGTCAATGGAGCTATTCTCTTTTGTGACATTGTTTTCTTGTTGCTAGCCTGACAGAATAAAAGTGTTCCCTTCACTTCAAAGGAAGGGGCCAGGTGGCTGGATTTTGAGGAAAATGATGGGGTTTTCTAAGTTTTCCTCAATCCATCTGCATCTGGTGTCCTGCAAGATATTTAAGATATTAAAGCAACTTCATGACAATAGATGCAGGTGGGGACTGAATTTTACCCTGCAAGTGTCGGATTTCCAAAACCTCAAGATGATTTTGCAAATGTACTTCAGAAGACTTTCTGGGAACCTTGTTTTCATAAGGTGCTGAATAACCATCTTAGAATCATGTCCCCCATTATCTTCCCTCTCCTTCAACCAAAGCAGGGATAATTCAGTTTGCAGCCCTTTGCCTCTGGTTTTGTAAAGCAAACATCACATACAGCCAAACATTGTTATCTCATCTGTGTCTCTGCAGTGACAGGAAGCAGTGCACTGAACTCCAAAGCACTGAAGATCTCCATGTTTGCAAAAGATGCCTCTCCTTTCTCCACTCCTAGTCTACACCATCTTTAAAGATAACAGATTATCTTAACATCAAGAAATAACTGCTGTATAATTCCTGTATATTAAGGACCAACATCTTACAGCTTTCTGAGATTTGGATCAAAATACTGTGTTTTGTATCCAAGGGCAGCATGCATTTTCCTTCCACTTTTTCCTCCTGTAGTTCAAGGTGCTTGTGTCATCACCTGCCAGTACTATAGCACAGCTATTCAAAAAATCATGATTCCACCTTATGAAGTTATGAAATTAACACAAGATTCAGGAGGTGTTTCCGGGACAAGACACATCTTGCTTTTCCTTTGTCTTCTGGTTTCTACAGAACATCTACCAAGTACAGATTGTTATTTTGCATCTCTGCCATTCTGGCTGCTTGAACATCCATTTCTGTTTGAGTGATGAGCGATTCCCACAATAAATTTCATTGATGACACTCCAGACGATACTTTTATTGACAGAAAATCTTGTAAATCGCTCCTTGCTTCTCATTTAATGCTCCTTTCCCCAGAAAGCAATGCACGTTTTCTCCTTAAATGCAGGATCGAATTTCAGGACATCTCTCCCCTTGTTTATCCTGTGCTTCAGAAAAACTGTAGAACATCATTACATTCACACATAAAAGAATTGCTGAAAACAGGTAAAATAATTTCCCAGACTGAGTACTGTGCTTTGTAGATTTGGGTGGGAGAAAAACATCCTTCTGTTGTATGATGTAGTTTGAAGCCTCTATCTCTGGTTCTGGACACCCTTTCAGCAATTGTAATGAAATCCACATGCTTTGCACTAATATCTGAAACCAGAATCATGCCAAAAAGGCTGAAGACAGAGCAGTTTCAGATTAATAAAGAGTTTTAGATCATGGTGTAACTCCAGGAGTGATCATTAGCTCATTTGACCTGTATATTGGAGGCTGTTTAATGTTACCCAGTGTCCTGGTTTGGGGCAAATTTGGGAGAGAACATCTAAAGGGGTTTCCTCTAGGCAGCAGATTCAAGCAGCCCTTCCCCCAGCTGGTTCAGGAAAACATTTCCTTGGAGAAAAGAGGAATAAAACTGTTTATTTAACAGGCAAAGCATTCACCAGCACAAAAAAAAAGAACAATATTAAACAATAAAACCTCTCGCCACTCCAAAGGAGATGACAAACTCAAAGTCCCTCTGTGGGCTGTAGCTCAGCTCCCTCAGTCTCTGATCAGTCCCTCTGGTGCTGGAAATGCCACAGCCCAGCCTGGCCCAGTGGGCCACAAGTGTGAGCTGCCAGTGCTCTGCTGGTGTTCAGTGCAGAGCAGGTTGGAACAGGACCAAGAAGAAGAAAAAAACACAGTCCAGGGAACTTCTCTGCCTTAGCTAGCTAAAAACTAACTAAAAGCAGAGTTCTGTCCCCCTGTCTGTCTGTTCTGCAGACAGCACAGTCCAGGAGCAGGATGGGGGGAGCAAGTGCAGCTTCTGATAACAAACTCTGCGCTTCTTCTCTCCCCCTCGCTCTCAGGACAAGTCCTAAAGGTGCAAAACTTATTATCCAGCATAAACAGAAGAGACCTCTGGGAATACAAACATCACAAAACCAACCCAGGACAGCCAGTTACCTGTATATTAAGCTGAGTAAGGTTTGTTTGACTGCAGCTCTTTCTGAATGAAAAAACCTGCCCATTTTCAAAGACTCAAGAGATATCTTTCACTTCCTTTTGTTTCTGTTCCCAGCACTAACTGTATACATTTCCATGCTTTTATAACCTGAATTTGTTGTGTCTTCTTTATGAGACATCTGCTTGCATTAGGTTTGCTCTTTCTCCATTACATGAGAGCTTCACTAATGTAATTTTTATTCTCTTCTACAAGATACTTTATACAGTAATCAAGTCCATTTGTTACTTGATGGCTAAACAGAATGAATATTTAAGTTTTTTGTAAGATATTCCCCTTTTCTCTTAATTTTTCAGCATCACAAGCATAATTTCTCCACTAATTCCAACAATCTCTAGAAGTCAGGTATCAATACCACCTGAATTACCCAGGTCCTTTTTGAACAATGCATCTGAATTGGGATTATTTTTGTTTGTTGTGGGTTTGCCTACTATGTGAATGAAATCTGCTGGGAGAAATCCCATTCCTGAGGCTTGGAGAGATTCTCTGTAGGCCTGAAAAAAACCCAAAACCAATTTATGAAGAAATTGCTTTGTAGTGAGAGATTTAAATCATTAGTTGGCTCAGCTACCTAACACTAATTCCAGTGATGATCCTAAAATCTTAGTGTTCAAGTAGAAACCAGGCAAAGCTCAAACAAGTCATCTCTCCATTCTTGCTCTCCAGCAGCTTTCCCATTTCTCAGATAGAAAGGAACAAAGCTGAACCAGAGATAAGCAGCCTTTCTTTTCCCCTTTGAGTCACATCCCATAATAGTGAATACCTGAATAATATTTTTTAAAAGAAAATAATGTCTCCTGTCTTTTGGGTTTTTACTCCTCTTTCTCCTCATTTTCTAATTTTCTTGACAAATTACAAATTTGAAAGAAAGTACCACAAGGGCTTATTCTACTTCTGTTAAAACTACAGGAGTTCTTCAGACAATCAAAATCTGTCCTGAACCAAATGTATCTGGGATCAAAAGCCCCACAAGTCCAGAAGTGCCTCACTATGGCCTAGGCAGTCCTTTCCTGACAAATAAGCTTTGAGATGAGGTCATGTTTGAGGAATTGTGTAGGCGTAAATAAAGGGGTGTCCTCTTGGCCAGGAAGGGCTTCATGAAGAGAAGCACTGGAGTGCCACAGCTTCTTAATTAACTTCTTCAGGAATCAGGGTCCAGACCTCACAGGCTGAGAGATAACCAGAGGTTTTGGTGCATCACCAAGAATCACCTGCTGATATATTGCTGCCTGCACAAAAGCCTGTACGTAGGGCTTTCCAAATTTAAGATCCTGAAAAACAAACTTTCTGGGGTATGACCTAGCACGTGACTCTCTAGGAGTATCATTCCTCAGTCTTTCCTCTGCAATTTCAGAGATTTGCAAAGAGATCCCCGAAGCAAGCTCAAGTTCCCTCCACATTGAGAGGTACTATTCATCTCCCTTCACTCATGTTAAAATATTCTCAAACAATGTGTTTCCCTTTGCAGTCTGTGTAGCACAGTATTATCTTCTTCTTCATGTGTTTCTGTGTTTCTCTAGTGAATCTCTTTATTTGTTTATTGAATTATCCTTTGCTTCTTCTTCTTTTTAAAGACCTCCAAATTATTCTTCCTATGCTAATCTTCACCTACCTTTCACGCCCCACACTGGCCTGTGCTGCCCTTTAATCCTACTGGGGCTGAACAAAGATTAAACTTCAACTTTAAACTGCAAGCTCTTCCAACTTTTTCAACTTTTCTGCAGTAAAAGTCTCTGTGCATTCTAAGATCACAATCACAGTTCCTCTGGGCATTTTACATTCCCTCTGAGTCAGCTGAGCAGAGGCCAAGAAGTTTAGTATTGCCTCTTCCAATATTTCATTCCTTCCACGCCTTGCAAACACAGCAGGGTTGTGATTCTTTGTCTGAGATGCACTGCCTTCAGACCTTTCCTTTTTCTCTTATCTGCAGCTTTGGGACAGAGCTTGGGTGTTACCCAAGTGGCACCATGCACAAATGCTTCTCCTCCAAACCCTTGTTTGCAATCAGCAACCCCCTCTTGCTCTCTCCTGAGTTTTGATTTAAATCATTCAGCTTCCAGTCTGTTTTGACACTTATCTAAGTGTCACTTTCTTTTGTGACTACAATCTCAAAAGGCCACTTAGAAATAGGCCACAAGTCATCAATTTTGGCACGTTGGTCATTCCTTCAGCCCAAGTACTTGGCAGCTGATAATTTAAGTTTCAACATGTCCTGTCCACTTTTGTAAAGCTGAATTGGGTCAAATCATCCTGGGTGCCATCACCTGGCACCTGCGGAAGAAGCAGGGAACCAGGCCTGGCCAGCATGGGTTTGTGAGAGGCAGGTCTTGCCTGACCAACCTGCTGGCTATCTTGGCAATGAGACCTGCCTGGTAGATGAGGGAAAGGCTGTGGGTGCTGTCTACACAGATTTCAGTAAAGCATTATCTCCTACAGCATTCTCCTGGAGAAATTGCCTGCTCATGGGCTGGACAAGTGTGCTGTTTGCTGGGTAAAATCTGGTTGGATGGCTGGGCCTAGAGAATGGTGGAGAATGGGACTAAATCCAGCTAGCAGCCGGTCACTTGTGGGATTCCCTGGGGCTCAGAATTGAGGCCTGCCTTGTGTAATGCATTTATTGATGATTTAGACAACGGGATTGAGTGCACCCTCAGTAAGTTCACAGACAACACCAAGTTAGGTGGGAGTATCGATGTGCTGGAGGACAGGAAAGCTCTGCAGAAGGATCTGTGCAGGCCAGTGGCGCGAGGTTCAACAAGGCCAAGTGTCAGGTCCTGACCCTGAGTCACAGCCCCATACAGCTCCCCAGGCTGGTGCAGAGTGGTTGGAAAGCTGCAGGGTGGGAAAGGGTCTGGGGGTGTTGATCCACGGCAGCTAAACATGAGCTCAGGTGTGCCATGGGGGGAAAGAAGGCCAATAGTATCCTTATTTTGTCACATTGGTGTGGCCAGCAGGATGAGAGAAGTTATTTGAATGATTGCACCCTTTTGCTGGCACTGGTGATGAGAGGTGAGGGAGCTGGGGTGTAGCCATGATATTTTCTGAAAAATGCTTTCCTTGGGATTTTTTCTTCTGAGAAGCTGCGAGGCCTCAGGAACAAAATGTAAACAATTATTATCTGCTGCTGTGGAATGTAACAAGTGGATCTGTGATTGGTCTCATAGAGTTGTTTCTAATTAATGGCCAATCACAGTCAGCTGGCTCGGACTCTCTGTCCAAGACACAGGCCTTTGTTATCATTCCTTCTTTTTCTATTCTTAGCTAGCCTTCTGATGAAATCCTTTCTTCTATTATTTTAGTATAGGTTTAATATAATATATATCATAAAATAATAAATCAGCCTTCTGAAACATTGAGTCAGATCCTTGTCTCTTCCCTCATCCTCGGACCCCTGTGAACACCGTCACACTGGGGCTCAGCCTGGAGAAAAGGGGGCTCAGGCAGTACCTTCTCTCTATCTACAACTCTCAGACAGGAGAGTGGAGCCAGGTGAAGGTTGGTCTCTTCTCTCAAGCAACAAAACAAAAGGAAATAGCCTCAAGTTGTGCTGGAGGAGGTCTAGGTTGGATATTGGGGGAAAACCTACGTACGTGAGACAGTTTAACACCAGCAGGCTGCAAAGTCCTCCTTGGAAGCAAAGCTCTGGGTACAATTTGCAGCCAACATTCTCCTCACTCTGCTCTGAGTGGTGTCAGTGTCCATCCCATGTCTGGCAATCACATTCACACAAATGAGATTTCTGCACATAAAATAAGCTGAAGCACAAATCCTCACTGTTGATAAAAACCTAAACAACCAAAGCAACAAATCAAGGGAAAGAATTGTTTGGAACATCAAAAATGCAGGATCTTAGTCTCCTCATGAAATTAAAATTTCCAGTCTTGGAAAAATCCAACAGAAACAGAAAAATTCCTCTAACCTTTTCAGAAATATGTTCTCTTTTGCCAGTAAAAGCCATTCCTTCACAGCACCATTTGGATTATTTGCCTCTACATCTTGTTCATCTGTCACCTCATAGGCTTCAGATTTTTTGTGTTTTCATCACTGGTCTGTATATAAGAAAATGAGTGGGGGGAGAAAAAGGAGGCACAGATTTTGGCAAGAATACTTGCCTGGAATGAATATAAAACTCTGTTTTATTTAACTGATCTGGTTGTGTGTGTGATGGAAGGGAAACAAATAAAGATAGTTTTTTTAAAAGTGAGTGTGAAAGAAATTCCCCAGACAGACAAATAAAGAACTTTTTTATTGCTAATAACACATGTTCTGGCATGAGCTTTCCACGTTGTTGACCCACCTTGAAACCAGTGAGTTTAGTTGTTTTGGGGTGTGGTTTGATCGTTTTTCGTTTTGAAATCTTTCTTCTGGCTTTTAATTGTTATAGTAAAGGGAAAAAAAATATTTTTAAAATGCCACCTGACACACAGATGCACAGATATACACCCCGAAATCCCATCTCTTCTCTTGCTATGTAGTTTGGAAACCTGAAGAATGAGAGGGTGAGTTCTTCCCTTCTTCTCATTTTAGAAGTAAATCTCCACAATGGCCTGGAGTGGCTTTATCACAGCAGATGTGTGTAGGTTTAGGCTAGACTGGCAGGATGCTTGGTTTCATCTGCTGTCTTCTTGCTGGCTGACATTTGCTTGACCTGGGTGGATCTGATTGCAAAGAGCACCTCGGAGTGGAAAGAGAGGGAAACGTTGTGAAGGAAATAAGGAAAGTACATCAACTGTGCTCCCCACTCATGTCTACCAAAAGATATTACACATAATGCACCAATTAAAGACATAAATGTACATATACCTATTCTGTGAGCACACCTTAGACCAGGGAAGGACCAGAGCATTGAATCACAGAATAACAGAATGGTTCCCATTCCTCCCCCATGCCATGGGAAGGGACACCTTTCACTAGACAAGGTTGGTCCAAATCCCATCCAATCTGGGGTTGGGGTAGCCACAGCTTCTCTGGGCAACCTGTGCCAGAGCCTGATCACTCTCACAGCCAAGAATTTATTCCCATTATCCCAACTAACCCTGCCCTCTCTCAGTGCGAAGCCATTTCCTCTTGTCCAGTCCCTGCAGGACCAAAGTCCCTCTCTGTCTCTCTTGGAGCCCCTTTGTGTACTGGAAGGCTGCTAGAAGTCCTCTGCTAAATGTTTTCCATGGCCCAAATTCCTGTGACCTATTTTGAGCCAGCTGTAAGTGGGATGTGATACATACAGTCCCTGCATGGGAGTGAGGTCAGCTGAGTGTGAAGCCCAAATGGACCGGTGAGAAATAGCCACTCACTTTTCATAAATTCAGAAAGGTTTATTAAACTTTATCAAAAGTACAACAGAAGGCTGAATGGAGAAAATGTTATAGCAAAAGGATTTTCCCCACCATGTGCTCGCCCACACAATGGAGGTTTCACCTTTTACCCTTTAACCCCTCCCAAAATTCTGTCCATCGACTCCTTCTTCACTGTCCAGTGGTGGAGATCTCTTCCTCAAATCCTGATTGGAGGTCAGATGTCACCATAGTGACAAGCTGACCCTCCCAAACATCCCAACCCTGGTTGTCCCTTGATAACAACTCAGGGGGTAAAAAAAACTTTTCTTAACCTATATACATGATATTTGTCTCTTAATTGTGAGAGACAATTATTGCATTACTCATCTATCACAGATCCCCAATATTAAAAAATAAGGAAATAAATCATTAAATTGACATTTTCACACTCCTTGTGATAGAATTTTCACTATTAAAGTTCTTAAAAATTAGGACCCTTGCATTAGTATTTCCCACCCATGCTGACTCCAGTTCTCAAATTCAGCCCCCAGTCCATTATGCCATCTGCTGACCATCTCCTTGTTGGACACAGAGGTGACCTTATGTAATCTATAAGGCTGCAGAGTAGGATTTGCTTCCACCTATCCTGGGAGCAGTTTGTGCCCCCTTTTGCCGGGACTGAGCACATCAAGTATCATAGGGAATGATGCAGTCACATCTGTCCCATCCTGGTCTTTGGAATCTCCTGGCAGCAGGGTGAGCAGTGTGCCAGGCTGGTTTGGACAAGCCAAGGTTGCTCTTGTGCCTTTGCCTGTCTACCCAAAAACTTACAAAAAGGAAGTCAAAGAGAGCCATGAAGCTGCTGTACTCCAGAAGCCTCATACTCATTCCTCAAGGCAGCAAGGGTCACACAAATAGGCAGGAGGTTTTTCTGATCCAAACCACTTTCACTTGTGCCTTTTTGAACATTTTCTTATACTATTCCACCTCCTTCAGCCCCATTTTTCCCAGACCCACAAGGATTTCCCTGAGCAGGAGCTGCCACACCAGGACAGTGTCTTTGTTACAAGTGTCTGTCATCAGAGTAGGAAGAGGAAATAAGGGAAGAGTCAGGGTAAAGGCTGCCAAATTCTTCCTCTTGTGAGTTGAACAAGATTTGGCCTTCTCTTCATGATAACCCAGAGCCTTCTCTGGGGGGTGATAGTAACAGCAGACATTCAGACAGGATCCTGTTCTCCCCTCCTCCACAGGTATCCAGACACTCAACACTGCCATTTGATTGAGGCTGAGATCACAGAAAAGCTGAGCCCAGAGGCATCCACCTCTTGTACAGAGCACTGCAGATGCAGGTGACATGGGGAACCTAAAGGGTATCTGTTGGGCTAGTGGGACAAGACAGATGATGGACTGACTGACAGATGATGGTCCAAGACTTTGGGCCTGGTTAGCATAAGAGATTTGATAACAGGATGCCTTGGCAAGAGCAAACAGAACTTTGAGGATTAAAAGAAGATTCAATCAGACAGATTCACCAGAAAAAGAAAATTTCATTAAACTCTGCAAGCAAGAGATGTTGTAATATGCATAAGTTTGTGTATGTGATTTTAACCTAATTGTTGCTGTAAACATTACTAGTCTTCTTAAAACCATATATAAGCATTAGTAGTGTACAATAAATGCAGATTCTGATCACTGAATCAGTCTTCCCCATCTCTCTCCATTGCTGACAGGTATCCCCAACTGCGGCCAAGAAGAATATCTGGGCTCATCATATCTCCCAACCTAGAGCCTGAGACATCTTTGCCTCACATGCTGGACATGGACTTACCAAGGAATTCCACAATACAGGAACACAAGGCAGAATGGAATTTTTCCCCAAGAAGGGAAGGGAGAGGGAGAAGGCAATTAGCCTCTCATCAGAGCAATCCATGCCACAAAACATGAGACCAAAGGGGAGATGGGACAGCCTCTCTCCTGCTTTAGACAGCCATGTTTTCTAATGTGGGAAGAGCTCCTCCAAATCAAGGGAAATCTGTGAGGAACAATTTGCTGTTGGGACAGGGTGGACCAGAAGCAGTGATGACTTTCACTTCAATAGTCTTCATTCTTGCTTGGTTTCAAGACAGTTTTGCTCAGGGGCCACCACAGTCAGCTAAAGCTTCTGTTGCACATGTGGTGAATGCATTTTTGTGGGCATCTGTCATCTGTTGAAAGATTTAGCTGGGAGTGTGTATTCTATTTACCATCTATTATAGACAGTTATCTTCTGTTAATTGGGCAGTTTTCTTTATCTCTTCCACAAACCAATCCTCCCTCTGGAAAATATCTTCTGTTAATGGGCCATTGAGTGTCACTGCATGGCTGATAAAATTACAGCATCCCATTGTGAGATGCTCTGCCCAGGGGGAGGAGCCAAGCATTCCTGACTGGATATAATCTGAGATTTAGAACACCAGAGCAGCCTGTCTCCACTAGATTCCAAGAGGAGCAACTTTTTTCTCCTCTAGATTCTGAGAGGAAGACCAGGCCCATCTACACCACCGCTGAACCTTCAGAGGAAAATTACACCCTTCTACAGGATCACTGCTCCAATAGAACCACACCTATCTCTCCAGGAGGACTGCAGCCACCATTTAATCAGACTGCTACCAACACACTCATCAACAGGATGTCAAGTGATATTCTGACTCTGACAGTATTTTTTTTTAATTTGTACTATTACATTTGTATTTTTAATTTTCCCAGTAAAGAACTGTCATCCCTATTCCCATATCTTTGCCTAAGAACATCTTAATTTAAAAAATAATAATAATTCACAAAGAAGAAATTTACATTTTTGATTTCAAAGAAAACTCCTGCCTTCCTTATCAAACACTTGTCTTTTTAAACCAAAACAGCATCCCCTTCCACCTTTCCATCAAATACAATCCCATAAATGTACCAAGATTTACAAGCAAGCAAAGAAATATTTTAGCCTAATAGAACACCAAACAACTCAAACCTCAAACTGAAGAGCAGGCTTTTGTTAACTGGGTTATTCCTCAGCCATTCATCTGCAAGGGGATTTCTCATTAATCCCTAACCCGGTGGCAGATTCTGGGGCCAGAGTGATAATTTGTGATTTTTTGCCCACTGAGGTGTTTGAAAATTAATATATAGAGAGGCAAAGGTCAGAGAAAAAGCCATTCTTCTCCACTGCTCAGTAAGAAAAGCCAGACATTACCAAGGGAGAAACCTCTATGGCATTTTGTCAGGCTAGCTGGAACTCAACAGCTCTAGTGGATATAGCACAACTACACTCTTGCTACACCCTCATTTTTCCCTGTGGTCAAAGGCAGATGAAGCACAGGGCTCCTCAAGCTGACAGACAGTAAAAGTGCTGCTTCTTCAACTGTTGGAAAAGTCTCTTAGGAAAGCAAAAGCCATAGGTTAGCCTTAAAAATTGTTAAACACTTCCAGAAGCCTAGTCTGTCCTGATCCAAGAGATTGATGTGGCTTTTTAAGAGGTATAGTACAGCCATTTCATTTTTCACTCAGCTTTAGACCTCATCTTCTTCAAAACTTTGTTATTTTGAGGCCCATATATAACAGTTTTCTGCCCAACCAGGAGGAAATCACCATGTGTTTGAAGAAGCTTTTGGTTTGGTGAATTCCTGAGGCTTTGTCATCAGGTAAATTGTGCAAATGGGCCATAGATAATACTGACAGCTGATAGTGGCCATCCTCATCTCAGTATTGGTCCCCCTCTACTAAACTACATCCTGAGTTTACAGCAGCAAACCTGGTTATCTCTCTGAAGTACCCATGTCACTTTTCACTTATCCAAGCTGTGAAGTCAAGTATGGTAACTCAAATAATGTGCTTTAAGCCACAAATGGGTGCTGGAGTAATACAACACCTTCTCCACTGCCACTGGGCCACATGGGCCACCTCCAAGGAAGCTCTTTCTCACCAAAACTTGCATCACTCAAGACAAGGCTGCTTCTCTTTGCAGCCATGAACTTTAACTCATCACTACCTGATATGGATTGAGTGAAGGTGTTAGAGACCCCTGTCTCAGGGTCAGATTTTTGGCAGCATCTTAAATTCAGGCAACCCACACCTAAACCACCGTGGCTCGCAAGTCCCTAAAAATGTCCAATTGGGTCTATTGAATAGACAGGAAAATAACAGACAAAAGGCCTTAAACAGAGTTGCTTACTACACCTGTTAAAACAAAGAACTACAACTAGATTACATAAAACAGTCCAAAACATAAAGGCACCTATATTGCAGCTAGCAAAGAAACAGTATAGATTAGGAGTCAATGTAATTTACCACAAAAGTGATGATGGAGTACACACAGAGTCCTTTCCTTTCCTTTGAGTTACAGGAGAGTAACTCAAAGGCCAGCATCCCAAACCTTGAGTAGAGATCCCCGTACATTTCCAGGGAATGGGTGGAAGATTTCTGCTTTGTGAAAGTTTTGTGTAGCTTTTATTTTGTAAAGTGAAGTGTCTGTCAGTCAGAAATCCATGGCATATCTCCCTTCAATCTGCTCTCAAGGCAAGAGATTTATTGCCTGATGGGAATGCCACCTCCATGGTGCCAGAGATAACTCACTACTGGACAGATGTCCAGCCTGCATCATCTCACCAATTAGAAAATTCATGTGAGGGGGGAAGATGCCCAAAGTTTTCACAACAGCTGATAGAACAGATAAGCTCTTCTGTGGCAGAGGGAAATGCCTCACCACACTACCTGAACTAGAAATTTCCCTTTTCTCCATAAATCCAAGTAAAGAATGTTACTTGTCCCTTTCTTAAGATCTCACACGTAGCTAGCTCCTCACTGTGATCCTATGGGAAAGGCAAACAGAATCCTCTTTTACTTGGAGGAAAGTGAGGCACAAAGGTACACAAAACTAAACAAATTCGTGGGAATGCTCTCAGGTACTTGGTTTCTACTATTTCATTGCAGAGGCCAAACCAAAGAAACCCACCCTCTGGTTACTCAGCTCCTTTGAAGTCCAAGGGATGTCATCATGGGAGCCTACATCTTAAGCTTCCAGCTTTGAACATTTTTGTTCTATCAACACATCCATGGCTGAACAGGGAACTGTCAGGAGTCCATGACTACCAGCACAATTAGGTACAGATCAGAGCATCCTGAATCTATTCCCCTGCCAAAGCAGCAGATTCCCACATTCCTCCCAGCTGTCCATCCTTTGCAAGGCAACAGGAATGTAAATCTGTAAATCTGAGTCCTGCAGCTGGCCTCACCTACCTGGCTGACACCCATCCAACTGGAGCACTGACTCCACTGACACACACTATTACAACTTTTCTATCCACCTCCAGTGAAGATACCAGTGAAAGTGAAACTCAGTACAAAGCAGATGCTGATCATAACTGCATTTCCCCAGACAGTATTATCTCATCTCACAGCTAGTAGCTGTTTTATCTTGGTGATGTTCTGATGTTCCTCTCCCTTCCTTCCTTTTCCCTGTAGATCCATATCCACGCCTCCTGTCCTTTTTTTCTCTTAGAAGGAAGCCAGTTTTCTGACTTCAGGCACAAAACATGTATTTCCATCCTCTCCTCTCCCCTTTCCTGTTTCTTGCTTGTAGTGATCCTCCAGCAGTTTGGCTACTGCATTTTCTGATTTCCTTTACACCACTACAGCAACAGGGACACAACCACCATGAAAAAAATGAACAATGTCAGAAGGATGGTAGTGCTGAACTTCAGAAACTCAAATAGCAAATACAATAGAAATTTGGAGTGTACTATCTGTGACTTAATATCTTTAAGATGCATTTGGCAAGTTTTACAAAGCTACTTAGCAATGCACTTGAACTTTGGCTTTCTTCCTCTCTTCGTGTCTCCCAGGTATAGATATCACCTCATAAACATCTCACACCACTGCAAGGTTTCTTTTCATACAGCAAAACACCTGGAAGACACATGTGACCTCACACCTCGATTTCTGCTGGGATATTCATGCCATCAGGTTTCTGTACAGAGAAAAGCAGACATCAGGATAACACTTAATGAAGTGCACCACACATTCCATCTCAAAAATAACCCATCTGACCACCTTATTATCTTACCCAGCTACATTATGGTCCCTTGGCAGTAGCTGCTGACATACCAGGAGTTTCTTTGCTGGAATTTGATTGCAACCCATCACCTGGATCCTTCTTATGTTCATAATGCCAACATAAGAAGGACTTAAACCTCTGTTGGAGCAAGTCAAGAGGAGGCAACTGGAGCACCTCTGCTCTGGAGACAGGCTGAGAGCTGGGGGTGTTCACCCTGGAGAAGAGAAGGCTCTGGGGAGACCTTAGAGCTCCTTCCTGTGCCTAAAGGGGCTCTGAGAGAACTGGAGAAGGACTTTTTCAAAAGTCTGGAGGAACAGCACATGGGGGAATGGCTTGACACAGGTGAAGAAAACTAAAAAAAAAAATCTTGGAAATGCTTTTTTCTACTCAGTTCCTATTAGTTCATTGCAAAAGGGCCAAAACAAATGGGGAGGGCAGGGTTAGAGTGGATATTGGGAAGAAGTTTTTCCCTGTGAGGGTAGTGAGGCCCTGGCACAGATTGCCCAGAGGAGCCGTGGCTGCCCCATCCCTGGAAATGCTCAAGACCAGGATGGACAGAGCTTGGAGCAACCTGGTTTAGTGGAAAGTATCCCTGCCCATGGCAGGAGGCTGTTCCTTAATGTCCCTTCCCACCAAAACCATTCTATTATTCTATAGTGCCTCCAGCCTCCTCAAGCCTTGTGCTTTCCCTGAATGATTTCAAGGCGGATCTAGAAAAAGTTGTGGTACTATTCTCTGGTCCAAATCTGAGATAATCATTCTAATATAAAAAAGGAGGGAAATCTCTTTTCTCTCAACAAACAGGGATTTCATGAGATCTTTGTGAGTTGGAAATTGTTAGTTCAGGAGTTCTTCTGGTTAAAGGCAATGTACTCCACCATGCAGCATTCTACTCGTGCAGCTCTGAGGGGGAGGTATGGCATACTGAAGAAGGTGAGGCTCACTAGGACCAGTCCTGTACTTCAAAAAATTAACCTTCTGGACCAGTTTAAGATGTGAATGGGAAACATCTGTACTATTGCAGAGCAGAGGATGTCTCAGTGCCCATGGCCTTTGCACTTTACCAGCTTGTTTTTGTAGGGTGATGAGACAGACCTGGGTTAAAAGCATGGGCTGAAAATCTTAATTTCAGATGAAGCTATGTCCTGGTGCAACTTCATGGTCATTGTACCCCCATTCATCTGTTTAGCCCAGAAATAAGTTTTGTACCTCTAAGACTGGTTCCAAAAGCAAAGGGGGGAGAGAAGAAGCACAGAGTTTGTTATCAGAAGCTGCACTTGCTCCCCTGCATCCTGCTCCTGGACTGTGCTGTCTGAAGAATGGACAGATGGCGGGACAGAGCTTTCCTTTGCTTTTAGTTAGTTTTAGCTAGCTGAGGCAGAAAAGTTCCCTGGACTGTATTTTTTCTTTTTATTTGGACCTGTTTAAACCTGCTCTGCATTGAACACCAGCAGAGCACCAGCAGCTCACACCTGTGGCCCACTGGGCCAGGCCTGGCCTGCAGCATTTCCAGCACCAGAGGGACTGTCAGAGACTGAGGGAGCTGAGCTACAGCCCACAGAGGGACTTCCTGAGTTTGTCATCTCTTCAGAGCAGCAAGAGGTTTTATTGCTTAATATTGTTCAATTTTTTTGTGCTGGTGAATGCTTTGCCTGTTAAATAAATATTTTCCCGAACCAGTTGGGGAAGGGACCACTTGAATCTGCTTTCTAGAAGGGGTGAACCCAATTGGGGTTTTCTATTGGAGGGAACCCAATTCAGAGGTTTCCTCCAAAATTTGCCCTAAAGCAGGACATGCTGTTAGTCAACAACCAATTTCTAGGGAGTGGAAGGTGTAATTTCAATCTAGAAGCTTCTGCAGGGAAACTGAGACCCACAATATCTCTGTGTGAGGGGAAGGGTTCATCAACTTCTGTCAACAACAACAGCTGATTAATTTATTGAATGCTGATATATCCCACTTGACTTTGGACTTTTCTTTGTCTTATCAGCAAATTCAGGTTCTGCCAGTGGGACATAAAGTAACAGGGTTGCTGCAAAGGGTGTCAGTCACATCTTACTCATGATGGCCAAGGAGAGGTGTTGATTGAGGAGACACAGCAAGAGATGGGTGCCAAGAGGTTATCTGTGGCTCACATTGTCTTGCTCAGCCTTCTCCTCAAAACTTCAGCTACCAGACCTCTGCACTTTCCAAAACTACTGATGACCTGCCATTTTAGCAATTGGTTTGCTGATGATTTCCTGTTGCTCCAAATGACAAGAATAAGAGGTGGAATCAAGTTTGGTGTGGATATGTATGGCCTTGAGCCTGCTTCCACCAGAAGCAAACTTGTCCTCCAGGAATTTGGATGTGCAGAAGAGACTGACTGGTAAAAAATGAAATGGTCCAAGAATAATACTTCCAAGTTTCTTTTATTTGCTTTTATTTTAGTCACTAAAGGTGCAGTTTCATAACGCATTGGTGTCCCATAGCTGAGCCTTTCCTCCAGAGCTGCATTAAGCTGTTCTTGGAGAATTCATCCAGGAGTCTTTCTTGGAGTGTAACACAATAGATGGGGTTGAGGGGCAGGTTTCCTGTCAAAACATCCTCTGTCAAATGCACTTCATATGTAACTTTGCTGACAGCAATCAGGGTTGGGGGAATGTCATTAAAGTCAATCTTCTGTTTAGAGGGAAGATCCAATAATTTCTCTGAAAGCTGGGCTTGGTCTTCAAGGATGATTTTTTTTTCTATCCTTGCTTGAAGTATCAGCCACTCTTCCAGCCCCATTCAAGTCCAACAGAAATTTCTTCCTTTCATACATTCTTCTGTTCCTTTAATATTTTCTTTTGCAGGAAAAGACTAATAAACAAAACAATTAGCAAACAAACATCAATTAACAAACAAACAAACAAAAACCCTTTGAAGTGTAATTGATGAACCCAAAATATTTAATTTTGTTCAGAATCCTACGGAAAAAAGAGTTTAAAAAGATAACAATTAAATTGTCATTGATCCTAATACATAGCTTAGCTGAAACAAGGGCAAAGCGAGGTCGGCAGAGACAGGTCTCAGGTCCACCCCCTGATGTTGTGTTATTTTTCTTTGAAACAATATGTGAACAGACCACACAAGTACCCTGAGAGCCAAAAGACACCAGAGGATTAACTGCAAACAACAAGCCAGGATCCCTGGTTTACACTAAGCAGCTTTAGCTGTGCCCTGCAATATAGAATATATGACACATGAGAACCAGCCATGAGTACTCACAGATTATTAAAAGGGACAAAACACCCACCCTGCACACAATACCTCACTCTTTAATTGCAACATGACAGAAGAAATTACATTAGCCTATTATTTGATTTCAGAATCCTGTTCTCATCTATACCAGATGCCTTTGTTCTGAGATGATGGATTGTTTGTTTCTGTACTCAGCTTTGCCAGCTCCTCCTTGCACGTGGAGTGCTCTTGCCTTTGCAGTTCTGAGACTTTAATTTAGCCTCATTTTGAAACTTTTAATAGAGCCAATGTCATGACAAGAATGTTTTTAAAACTGATACTTCCTAGACTATGAAGCATAGCACAGAAATAAAAACATTTGAAGGGGAATATTACCAGTGTCACTTTGCTTTGTTTCCCATTTTTCAGCTCCCAAGGGGAATGCAGTCTGGTCACCATCAGTTTTATGCTGACCAGTTTCCAGGTGCCTTCAGTTTCATTTATATTCAATTTCCACATTCTTTTCTACAGTTTCTCATAGGCTGATTTAGTGAGGCCACAAATATGAGCTCTGAAATTGCAGATGCTCCTTCTGCCCATGGTGGTGACAACGTGCAACAGCTCATCATCTTCACTGAAACATGGCCTTGGAACCTGGCAGAATATGAAGGACTCTGTCATCCTGGTTCTGCAGGACCACACCGAGGAAGGATCAGCTGCTGGTTACACAATGCAGAATTTCTAGCACAAGTTCACAGGGCAGCCCTGTGAAATACCTTTCACATGAACCAAATGTTCTTGTATGGGATTTATCCTTTTTCACTGGGTTGTTTGAGGTAGGCAGTCAGGTGCCAAGGATTCTCCTGGAGCTTCCACAAAGACAGCCTTGGTTGGAATGACTGGCCAAAAGCTCACATGCTGCATGCAAAGGAGAAACAAATCTGATTCATTCCATTACAGTGCAATTATCCCAAAAAAGGGTGGCATCTGTCTTGGTCCTGTCCCCCAGCAACCCAAAATCTCTGCCTACAGGTTTGTTACATGAAGAGAAAAACATACCAGGGAAAAAAGATGCCATAATCATGTCAATATTTGCATAAACATATACAGAAAATACACATCAATAGGAAATACCATAACAAGTCTCCACGGCACCAGTATGTGGTAGATTGTTTTTCTGTTGCAAATCTTAAGGTGTTACTTATTGTGAGTTTATTTCCATGTGAGTTTATTTCCATGTGAGTTTATTTCCATGTACCCCATTCAGTTTCCCCAGCGGTTTTGCCCTGAAGTTGCTTACTACTATTTTCCCGCCTAATCCTATGTCAGTGCCCATGTCAATCTCCCTTGCACCTCCCTGATTTCCAGACCCTTCCTTGCCAATCCTGGAAGTACTTCCCTCTTCCCTTGTTCATCAAATATAAGTCCACCCCTTTCTCTAGAACCTTCCTGGTCTATCACCCTTCCCTTGAAGTTCCATTGGTGTGCCAAGCCTGATCCCCTCCCATGGTATCCCCTTTTGGTTACCTCGAATCTGATCCCTGCCCCACATTCCTCCTCTACTGTTCTAATATTGGTTATCCTCCCCTAGTACGGGGCAGGAGATGAGGGCTAGGCAGAGCATCACCAAGAGACTGCCCGTGTCACCAGTGAGCCTGGGATAATTCACAGCTTTCACTTCCCTCCCTTACCCTGCTGTCCCACAGTTTGCTAAAGCCCCATAGTCATTATTCACTGCAGCTGGATAAACTCAGTGATCAGACAGGTCGTTTCCATTTCTAATGGGAGTTTGGATTGAACTCTGGCCTGCCTGGGTAGCCCTGGGAGAAATTAGCTGATTAGAAACGTCCAAAGGGGAAGTGGCAAGTGGGAAGAATTTTATTCTTCGAATGTGCATTTGGCAATGCGCTGAGTTAGTGAATAATCACAAGGCATTGCATAACCAGGATATTTCATTGAGGCATTTTTTCCAATTCATTGTCTGTTCCAGGTTTAATATACTGATATTTCTCCAACTACTGTCCCCAGGAAGATCCGACTGGGTTAACACAAAGTCCTTTCTGTTTGTAAGCTCTAGGATAAAATTTGTGTTCCTTTGCCTCTGAGTTATGATAAGATTGGTTTTACGTGTGCTGTTCCCACTCTGCTAATCTTTTTTCCTTTCAGTGCAAAGAATACACTTAACTCCTAAAATATTTGACCTAAGATACGGTGTGCTTCACTGGCAAGCACTGTCACTGTCACTCTGGAGGAATTTATCATGGTGAAATCTGTCTTACTTGGCTTTCCAGCTCTGTGCCTGCAGACATCTCCATCTGGGCCGCAGACCCCACACTCCCCAGGCACTGGAGTCAAGAGAGGAAAACAGGCACTTCTGAGCTGCAATTCATCTCAGCCTCATGGAGACATTTCTATTAGGTCAGAACCATGCTCTGTTTCTCTTCACTGACTATAAGGACAGCCTGGGGTGACTAGCCCACATGGAGGCCTCTTTCACATAGAGGCCTGTGTTAGGTGAGATGAATTTTGTCTTTTAGGTCTGTTTGTATGAAAATCAGACACCCAGTTTTATGTCAGATCTTTGATTTTGGAGCACCACCTGCAAATTTGTTTCTTTGTTCCTCTCTTGCAGCAGGTGCAGAAGAGCTCTGATGGAGATGTCAGCTTCCTGTAGTTTTCATAAGCCTTGAGAGCTTCCGATGGTTGGAATCTGCTTTGGCAACTTGTTCCTGCTTTCTTTGTATATTCAGCTTTCGCTTGTCATGTAGTAAAATGTATATTTTCTTTGTCAAAGGCTTTTGTGTGCTACATTGGAGTTGTAAGGATGGTTAGCAGCAATGAGAAAAGCATATTTTCCTTGTCACTGTGGTGTTTTCTTTTCACACTGAATGTAATGGCAATAAGCTGAGTTTAAATCCATAACCATTAGCTGAATACTCATTGATGCTACGGAAGAAATCAATAATGAAGCAAGGAGCTGGCTGTCCTGGTGCTAAGAGTGAACCATCATCAGAGAATTTGGCTCAAGAGAAGTATTTACACATCTAGATTTAGGGCCAGATCCATGTGAATGGAGCAATCCCCTC
This sequence comes from Zonotrichia leucophrys gambelii, assembly GCF_028769735.1. NCBI lineage: Eukaryota > Metazoa > Chordata > Aves > Passeriformes > Passerellidae > Zonotrichia > Zonotrichia leucophrys. Next base: position 101,667,230 of record NC_088169.1, read on the forward strand.
TCTCAGGATTGTTGGGATATCTCAGACATTTAAGTCAGTACTTGCCAACCTGACCAGGAAGAGTGTCAGGGATGGAGATGCTTCATGCCTTAAACATTGCTATGAAGGAGTTTTGCCTATTATAACAAAAACTGTATAAAGGAGCTACAGCCACAGAAGCCTCCTTGAAGATGCCTGACTGGAACTTTGGACTGTGAGTTAAGCTGCCTAGATAAGATGAAGTGGACATTACTGTTTAATCATCTCAGGTCTAGGGAGAAGCAAGGCTGAGGGAAAGGAATGCATCCACAAGAAAGCCAAACCCAGCAGCTATGCTGAGAATCACCTCTGGCCGGGTTTGGGGTGGGGGAGACCACAGCCCACAGGAGTCAGGTTTGCACAGACTGCCCCGAAATGAGTGTGGAACAACCTCTGGTCAGAGGCAGTGAACACCCATCCTCCCTCACACAAACCAGGCCCAGCTGTGGAACCCCCAACCCCACAGGCCACATCCACGGGACATTCACGTGGGAGGCAGCTGAGGGGGTGTCATAATCCAGCAAATCCATCCCCCAGAGCCCTTGCACCACAGCACTGCACGTGATGCCAAGTGATGCTACAGATCCAGAGTCTGCTGCCAGAGACTGGTCCCTCCCTGCTCCCCCCCTGGGGGGAGATCTGTCCCCTAGGAATTCCCACCTGGCCTGAGAGTGTATTGACCACTTGGATTCCTTGCTTTCTGGTGGACCATCACCACCAAGAAGACCAGCTGATGAGAATCATTGGGACACTGGTGGGATCCACGGAGTGGTGATATTTTCTTTATCACTCTTTCCTGTCACTCCATCTCTTTTCTTCTTCTTTCTCTTCCTTCTTCTCTCTCTCTCTCTCTCTCTCTCTCTCTCTCTCTCTCATTTACTACTAAATAAAACCCATACTTTTGACATTGGCATATGGTCTCGTTTGCACCTTAATTCACACAGAGACATTTCTAAAAACTTTAAAAACTGGACTGTGACAAAGACCCTTTTTCTTACCACATAAGCACAGTAACAGGTTCCGTAACAACTCAGTGCCTAGTCCACAACCTCACAATCATAGAAAAGAAAGCTACGGAGGACTTCATTGCTTGTTTTTCTGACCTAAACCCAGTTCCATGCTTTCTTTGCATTCCATCAGATGTTTTTCAAACGTGGCGTTACAAGTTCTGACTATAGGAGCTTACACTGACTCCAGGCAAGTTGTTGTTACCCTCTCAGAAGCAGGTGCCTGCATCAGCTCCAGTGAAAGAACTCCTGGATGTTTGCAGACTGAGTCCTCAAGATGTACAAAGAGGCAAATAAAGCTTATTACTGTGACACGACAGACACATTTGGAGAGCCTGCAGCTGCATGGCATGATAGCAATGTGCCAGCTGCATAGGAGACAGGAATTCTCATGATGACAGTGTAAATGGGCCTGGATGGATATGTCCTCCTCAGATGTATCCTTTGTTCCTCTTTTGTTTCATTTTCTTCCCTTTGGTAACCCAGCCTGTGATCTTTCTGAGCTGAGGACTGCCTTCAGCAGGAGTCCACGCAAGGCCTTAGCCTGTCTGTGGTCTTATCCCTTCTTTGAACTATCTGATGATACTGTGACATAAATAATACACTCTGCATTGATAAACAGTTAAGAAATTTCATTGGTCCTAATCTGCTTGAACTATATCCCCTTCCAATCACATATAGTCCCACCAGAAACTCACACAGTTTCTTACACATGAAAACAATACTAGGAAAACATTTGCTTTGCCTAATTTAGCAGAATTTAGAAGCTAGAAGTAACAAAGAAGAACTAGCATTCTGCAAAGAGCCAGCCCTGAACAGACCACCAGCAAGTGCTCCATGCACCTCAGTTTGGAAAGACAGATGGAAGCCATTATTTTGTTTTGAACAAAATACCATCTGGGGCCAACATTTGCTGTCTGTTATTTTTGACAAAATCCAGAGAAACTCCATCACGGTCCTTAATAATCAGTCCTGGGGCCAATCTTATTAAATATTTTCCTTAATGAACTTGGCAGAAAAAACTGCCAAGGTTCCTGGCCGTGAGATCTGCTGAAGACACAAACTTGATTGACTGTATGGCCAGTGCAGAGCAGGATCAGAATATGGGAATAGATAGATATGGGAAGAGGGAAGAGCTGGATGACCTTGAAGGAAGGCTGAGAGAAACAGGTGAATTTTAACAGTAACAAAGAGTAAGACACTGCATTTAGATACTAAGGTAGAAGCCTGTTGATCCAAGATAACAGTAAAGGAAAAAGGGCCTGAGTCAGTCTGTCTGAGAACAGCGACCTTAAAAAGAACAGCTGCAACTGTAATATATATCACTCTCCAGTCTGCAGTGTTGGGCTTTCAGAAAAGAGTGCCCAACAAGGATTTGGTGGTGTGCACTGGAGAAAGGAAGATAGGGATGCATGAAGTACAGGCCCTGAATTTTGAAGGCAGTAATAGGACTAGGGAGGGGAAAGAAAAGAATTGGAGGTAAGGGGGTCATATAGGTCTCTGAAAGGGTCTTTTAGGAGGGAAAACTAAAAATAAAATGTAGAAACTTGCTTCTAAACATTGACCAGGGAGCGTCTCAGCCGAAAGAACTGGTCATGGAATAGATGCTTCCTAGCAGTATCCTATTTCCACATGCTGCAGGGTTTATGACTCCACACTGAACAATCCAATAGCTACAGATGTTTAGCTCCAGGGAGTAAACCAGGTACAATTTCCCAACCCTTCCAGTGGGGGTGATCAACTCATAAGCCACAGGGAATGGTGCATCTGATTTGAGATCCTGTTGCCCTATGGTTTTTGCCTTTTTCTTTTTTCCCTCTTTTTTTTTCCTTCCTTTGGCACTGTGAATAGGGCTTGCCAGCTTGCCTCTCTGTTCCTCTGCCTCTTGGGAGCCCAGAGCTGGTGCATGCTGTGCCAGGAGCCAGGAGCTGGGAGCACCCCATCCCCTGCCAGGCCATTCCCTCTGGGTGGCAGCCAGAAACCAGCCATCACCCATGAGAGAAATGATACTCACTTTCAAAAAAATTAAAAAGGTTTATTAAAACCTTATCAAAAATACAACAGAAGGCTGAATAAGGAAAAATACAGCGCCAGGAGCAAAGGATTCTATCACCATGTGCTCATCCACAAAATGGATGTTCTGCCCTTTATACCTCTAACTCCTCCAAGGTCTTGTCAATTGACTCCTTCACTGTCCAGTGCTGGAGATCACTTTCTTCCGTCTGGATTGGAGGTCAGGTGTTGCCATAATGACAAACTGACCCTCCCAAATGCCCCGAGTACTAAGGCCATCCCATGATAACAATGCAAGGGGGAGGCAAAACATAACTATACATCTACAAAACTTCTCTTAACATATATGTGATATTCACTCCTTAATTGCAAGAGTCAACCATCACATTATTCATCTCTAACACCCATGAGCTGTGCAAAGGAGCAAACCCCACCCCAGCCATGCTGCTGCTTCAGGGCTTTTTGCTGCACTTTAGCCTGACATCTTGCATTTGCCAGGACCCCCTTCCTTTGGCCACCACATAGGGTTTAGTGCTACAATTCGATTCACTGCCTTCGTGGGGTTCTGATGTTCCAGCTGCTGCTCCAGGTTCCTGCTCCAGTCCAGCTGCCCACCCAGAGTGGCTCCCATGAGTTTGCAAAGATGAGTGACTAAGTCCCAGCATCTTGGTTAGTATTCAGGGTATGTCATGCAACATCTTTGGAGGGACACTTTGAGCCCATTCTCAAAACCAAGCTCATCATGTTTACAGAGCTCTGGAAATAACTCCTGAGCAACTCAAAACATGCTGGACTCCAGCCTCAGAAGCTGAAATGCCCACAGAGTGTGAAAAGAAAACCCTTGGCAACCTTTCAAGGTGTTTTAGAACTGCTCTGAAAGGCCTAATCTTGAACCTTTTCTGTCTTCAGATGTTTTTGCACTAACACAAAAGATGGGAATGGGAAAACATCAGTTTTTGCCTGGTCATTCTACTGTACTGAGAAAGGATCAAGTCTTCCTCATGCCTGACAACTGATTAGTTAATATCAATGACCTGGGAATTGCAGCCTTCCTCTGAGGGTGATGAGGAGTGATTTTCCATGGGTCATTGGAGGAGATGGAGGTACAGGGAAATTAAGAGATCTTTCTGAGAGATGTTCACCTAGACAATGATGGAGATTCCAGGTCCTGGCATTCAGTGTCTCCTTACCTCTGTTCCTTCTTGAGTTGGACTTCAGTGTGTTTTTCCTAATTTTCCTAATTTGTGCCAACAGAAACTGTGAAATCTGTCTCATATAGCAAGACCTAGTTCATCACCACCTTTCTCAGAGACATGGCAAGCAAAAGCAAGCACCTTTAATCTCACAAGCCCAATCAATCCCCATTGCTTCTGCTCCATTACACAGATGTCAAACCAGCTGTAACAGGAACAGAAAATGGGCTTTGCATCATGTCCATCTGTTAGGCAAATCATGGCATAGGAAGACCACATTTGGGATTTTTTTTCTTTTCAGTGCTGCCAGTCATATAAAACAACAGGTCCCTAAAATAGTTATGAATAACCATTAGTAGGAGAGGACTTTGAAAATGTTCCTTGTTTATACATTTGCTGGAGGGTCTAAATCCTGGTAGAGCTTCGAAAAATCCACCGTTTTCATTAAGTTTTCAGCTCAGCTTGGGCAAGGGCTCTATAGCACACAATAATAAATAAATGTCATACCACATGTATACATATTTTCTTCCAAGGCTGTTTTCAATTTCTCTTTTCAGGCATGTTTTGTGCTGATGGTTCCCTTTGCTGGCTGTATTAGAACAGCTTCAGCACATCTTTGAAAGCTTTTCCAATCAGAAAGCTCATTCATGTCCTCAGCTCTGAGATGAGTAACAGTTTGCAGCTATGTACCTTAGGCTCCATAAAGCACAGTAAACTGGATTGGAAGACTTCCTGTGTCCCTTACCATATTTTTGATGGAAATAATAGCTTGGAAAAACAAGGGGTTTGAAAGCAATGCCAGAAGGGCCCTGGAGAGCCTGAATTTAACAGCCTCAGCCTGATCTGTTATTTCTGTTACAATTTCACTTCCCATATCAAAAACTAAATCCAGTGTTGTGTTCAGGACCTGCAGCAGATTTGTCCTAAACCATCCAATTCAAAGCCCTTGAAAATATTTCCCTGCCATGGTCCATGTCAGAGAGAAGTGGAACTCAGAGATGACACAAGACCAAACAGTAAGAGACATACAGGTAACATGATGCTAACATTGATGCTAATGATTTTTGGATATATTTATCCTGAAGTGCAAGCAGAGACAGCTGTACTGATGCCTTGCAGACAGCTCATGCTGCCAGGCATGGTGGCCGCCCCAAAGCAGCAGGCTTGGCATTTCTTCTGTGTCATGGGGGAGTGACTTGCGGGAAGTTTATTGGTCACAATTTGGTCTTGTGTCCTCATCTTGAGTGGTCTTTCCCTTAAACAAGTAAACTAGCTTTCCCCCTTTTTAAAATCTATCATAGCAATGAAGGACAACAGAGTGAATTTTATCAGACCGTTAATACATAGAATGAGTGGGTGTCTTGGGGATGGTTTATTATCGCGTATCATTTTTGGGGCGTTTGCTCTGTTTGGTTTCACCTTGTTTCTGGGATTGCGGCTTCCCACTACCCCCGGCCCCCATCCTCCATGGCTCCAGGAGTGCTGTGATGGGTGGGAGCCAGGCAGGGGGCTCCAGAGAGGGTTGGGGATGGGCAGGGGGGCAGCCCTTGCTTTTCCGGGCAGGATGTTCAGCTGACTACGGGGCTGGTGTCTCTGACTAGGGACACTGCTACTTTCTGTGAGTTTTACCTATCTTTTAGTTCAGCACTGTGCCTGGGCTTGTTGCCATGCTGCACCCCCTGAGCAACCCCTGAGCTTTTCCATTCCCCACTGCCCCATGCCAGGGACACCTGTGCAGCTTCTTTGTGCCTGTCCTGGACAGCCCCGGCTGTGTGATGGCAGCAACACAGGGGGAAAGGAACTGTGGGGAGAGCAGAGGGCATCTGAACTGCAGTAACATAACTGTACATCACTAAAGCTTTTCTTAATACTCACACAATAGTCATACCTTAATTGCAAGAGCCAATCATCTCATTATCCATCTATAATACACAATTTCAATATCTAGCATTTATTCAATTGTTTCCTTTTTTTCCTCTGCCTTGCAGGCACCCTTTTATTTTTCCTTAATAAACAGGGGTTTTTTTCACTTTCACCCACTGGTATTAATTTCTCGCATTGGCAAAAAGGGATTACTGGAGCCCTTCTCTTTAGAGGAAACACTCATTTCAGAGCGTTTCCTCCTAAATTTGTCTCCAAACTAAGACAGTGGGTGAAGACAGAGGCCACAATGCAGTACACCCTCTTGGGCATTTACTAACAGATTCCAAGCCTGTAGAGAGACTCTTTTAGAGCATCTATGTTCATTAGGTAGCATCAAAAGCAGCAGCAAACATTGGGAAATGTTGAGAAATTCCTAATAGGAGCTGCCATTTCAAAGTCACTGAGATAATGTTCATGTTTCATGCTAAATATTTTCCTACATATGGCCCCAACTCAATTAAAAAAGAAAAAAAAAAAAGGAGAAGGAGAAGGAGAAGGAGAAAAGGGGGAAAATCACCTAGCAGACAGAAGCATAATGCAGAAAAAATTAAAAATTAAAAATAATTTTCTTTCCCCCACCAGAGATCTGCTGATGCTCTGATGGCCCTGCCTAGCTCTTTCCCACTTGCTGAATTATGTGTGAGAAAGCACAAAGAAAGCTATCTTGGGGATTAAAAAGCATAATAATCCTGGGGATTGAAAAGCACTGGCCACTATTTGTCAGAATGCTGAGCAATTGGGGTACCTCAAAGTTTTGTGTGACCATCCTGAAGCTTCTTGAAGTTGTTTCAAACTCCATGTGATTAACTCCTTCACTTTGCCACATATCAGGCTGAGTACTCAGAGATCCTATAAATACTGACTCCATTTCACCTTCCTTCAATCTCTTTCTTTTTTTTTTTTTAATGCAAACCATAGCAGGGTGTTGTGGTAATTATCTTCAGATGTATCCTTTTTTTCAGCATTGCCTACTTTAGAGCTTCTTGTAGCTACTTTCATGGCATCTGGTACTGATCTGGAGCAGAGACACAACAACAAATTTGCTGGAGAACAGCTCTAGTGTGGGGTGGTCTGGAATTCTCTTCTACTCAAGTGTTCTTCAGTACTGATCCTGTTCCTGAAAACACCCAGGCTTTCCTAGCTCAGGAAGTTTCACCAGGAAAAGATGGAATAAAAAAAGAATGGACTGGGTGGGGGGTTCATCCTTGGTGGGCTTGGGATAACTGGGAACCACTTCTGCTTGCTTGTGTGCATGACCTTTAGGACAACCACAAATCTCCCATTTGTAGAAAACATCACCTATAAAATGACTGACAGTTACAATTTTTCCACACTCCATCTTCACTCCTCTTTTTCCCTCAGATTTTAGACACCAGGCGCAGCTATATAAGCAATATAAACAGTTTCAGGCATTTCTCAGTTTGGGGAAGTAGAAAACAGGGGAAAATAATTTATGAATTTATAGTATATACTGTGTCTCCACATTTGTAGCTGCCCTGTGGAGGTCCATGACCACAGATAGGTACTTCAAGACTGTCTGTGTCATTTTTAGGCAGAGGAATAAAACAATCTACTTTCAGTTTGCTAATGTAAGTGTATGAAAACAGATGACTTGCACTCTGGAATTGCCTCTTTGCCTCTATGAACAAAGAAGGGAGATTTCTGTACTTCAGACTGTAAACTATCCACCACACACTGAAACTTCAGCATCACTATTGTTACCTGCAATCCCTGCCCAAGTTCTTCCTGAGATGCATTGCAATTCCAAAAGGAGGTCAAGTAACAAGGAAACACATTGTGCATAGGAGCTCCCTTTGTAAAGTAAGGCTGATGATGCTTTCTTTCTTCACTCCTCTGCCTCCTGTATCTAGACATGCAAGAGATTCTCTTTGTTTTCCCAGGATGTAGTTCTTTACACATCAGGGCCTCAACCCTCATTCGGGTTACCAGCTGTTTTTCTAAGACCACCCCTTTGCACAAACAGTGATGGTGGAAGACACATCTTATGTCTTGGTTTGGAAAGGCAGGTGCCTGCTAAGGAAGGCAGGAGCCTACCCTGAAATGGAAAAAATGTAAACCCCCTCCCTCTGAATTGTTATAAATTTGAAATTAAGGGGGCTCTCAGGCAAAGCTATGGGAGCAGGAATAACAGTTCTTTATTAGGGAAGAAAATAAAAAGATAAAATGGATTCCACTGGATCTTCAGAGGAAGACTACACCCTTTCTACAGGATCACTGCTCCAACAGAACCACACCTGACACTCCACCAGGACTGCAGCCATCATTCCATTTGGACTGCTACCCCTGCCACCCCTGACCAACAGGGTGTCAGGCCGTATTCTGACTCTGTCAGTGCTGTTTTAGTTTACTGCATTGTTTATTTTATCTTTATTTTCTTCTCTAATAAAGAACTGTTATTCCTGCTCCCACAGCTTTGCCTGAGAGCCCCCTTAATTTCAAATTTATAACAATTCAGAGAGAGGGAGTTTACATTTTCCATTTCAGGGGAGGCTCCTGCCTTCCTTAGCAGACACCTCTCTTTTCAAACCAAGACATGGTGGACCGCAGTGTTCTATTGATGATGTTGGAGACTGGCACACAACAGAACACACTGTGGTTCATGCAACAGCAGCCAGCTGTTATTGAGTGCTGTTCTCCCTGTATAGCACGGAAGTTCTGCGTGGTCAATCCTGATTGGCTGAAACAGTTGCCGCTCGGCCAACCAGCCAATAGCTTCCTGTGTCCCCAATAGCCTAGGCCTGCTCGCCAACGGCCCAATCTGGTCATGTTATATAATCAAGGTAATTACATAATTAGTTATATAGTCCATTTTGTTTCAGTTATAAAATTATAATTAGCGTTATTTATAACTGTGAGGCCTTCAGGGCAGCTGTTAGCCACTACAGTGTTCCAGGTGACCTGGCCGAGGTGGCAGGACACTGAGGCTGGAGAACAAGCATTGCGTTAGCTCACCGAGTGTGGGCCATTTATCATCTGGTAACAACCTCATAAAGTCGGAAAGAAGTGGAACAGTTTAGTCCATACTCGTGTCATCATAAAGGGAGGCTGATAGCACAGCACTACACAACATCGTGGCAGCGATGCCATGGTACCAATACTCTCTTTTGGAAGAATATTGCAAAGAACATGTAAGCAAGGGAGAAACTTCTGTGGGAGGATTTGCCAAATACCTTTGCTGCCCACCTGTGTTGTAAGACACACATCTCTTCAGTCCTGTGAGTGATGCATTTCTTGAGCAGGAATATTGTGCCAATTAGAAGGAAAGTCAAGTCAGAGTCATAAAAAAGAAGGATGGAAGGATGAGGAGAGGTGATCAAGGTCTTTGTTTTGCCTCAAGGAAGGATCAGTTTTCCCCAAGCCATTTCTGACAGTTGTTTGTTTTATCTGTTTTTAAAGACCACAGTTGTTCCAAAATGACAGCCTCCCAGGCAATCAATGCCAGTGCTTAACTGGATTTACTGTTAGAAATTGCCTCTCAAGCTTAACAGAGCTCTCCCAGGGCTCTATTTAAGACCATGACTTCATGCCTGGTTCCCTGGTGATATGGAGAAGAGCCAATTCCCTTTGTATTTATGGTCCATTTTACATAGTGAGACTGCTGAGGGCAACCCTGGAGGATCCCCTCTTGCTGCATATTTGATGTTCACTCTGTTGATCCGGCTCAGCTATTGTGAGGAGCTCGTCTACATTCCTGTGGGACTTATGCTCACTTACAGAATGGTTGAACTCAGTTCTTTCACTCTCTTATTCCTGGCCAGCCTACAACAGCCTGCAACACCTATCCCTCTAGTGGCACCAGTGGGTTTTGTGATTCTTGGTCCTTGAAAATTTATTCTAACTTCTGAACTGAACTACCATTGCCAGCTGCAGCCACCACATGAACAGAAGACCAAACTTTATAATTTCATTTGTGCTTCCTGCCCAGCACTTCTGCCCATGAACCCATGCTGTTGCTCTGGCTCTTAGAAACATTCACTGAGGACCTGAATGGCCTCATGAGTTTTGTAGCTTCATCCGTGCAAGATATTTGTATCTTGCAAAAGTCTGAGTTATCTTCCAGGTCTGCTCCGTTTGGGAACTCGGTTAAGCGGAGGTGGTCCAAAGACTTGAGGGTTTGCTGAATGAGTGGTGGGCACATCAAGCAAGCATAGATGCTCTCAGTGTGCTCTCTTTTTCTTTCTACCCTCAAGACTGCCTGAAGTGGCCATAATTGGACCCTCACAAGTCAGCATCATTTCATCCCTTGTCCTGTCTCCTTGAGCACTTCCAAATTTCTTAGACAAAATTCCAGTTTGTTTGTCCACAGCCACATCTCCTTCTATTATGGAAGACTGAGTGAGCAAAACCTTGAGGAATCTCATTACATTTTGTGCTGGAAAAAGCAGCCAAGCCTTGCAAGCAGGTCCCCAAGACCATAATATAATGATCTGGGTTGAGGCCAGCAGCTGTTCCTGCTCCTCCTCTCTGCAGGAGTTCTCAGATGGAGACATTTCCGACTTATAAATTATTTGCTGTAGCTGTCATCTGTCAGAGCAGCCACAGAGTATTGTCTCACAGAGAGTGGAATTCCTTTTCTCCCCATTTCTCCTATCAAGAGTTTGGTAGCTTTCTGGTGTCAATCCCCACTGCCAGGCAGGAGGCTTTCCTCCAGCTCCCAGACTGCTTACTGACTTCAAAGGCCAGCAGGGAGTGGGAAGCACAGCAGACCTCATTCCTACAATTTATTTGCCTTGCAGACTGGTGGCTGCACTCAGTTTTCCCTGTCAGAGGTACTGGCAGCCCCCTCAAAGATCTCATCTCACAACTGGGCATATAAAATGGCTCCAGAGGAGAAAACAAGGATATGTTGTATTCTGGGATGGTCACCACCATCTCCTGGCTGATGTAAGGCTTTAGATGTAGTCCTGCATCTCTCTTTAGCGGGACTTAGAAGCCTGTCCCATCTACCCTTGGTTATATCTGCTCTCCAACTCATCACTGGATGATGGGCAATCTGAGAACAAAGGCCAATGTTCCTAGAAAGTACTGGGAATGGGAAATTCACATGTTCCTGGTATGAGAAAACAAGTCATGAGACCCAAATGTAAACCTGGGACAAAAATGATGCCACTCAGATAATCCACAGTTTCTGAGGGTCCCCCAGTAAGGTTCAGTTTGATTACAACTCAGTGTATCGAGGTGAAACTATGAGTCACTTTGGTCCTGAAAGATGATGTAACTCAATGAGAGGCTTCTGGAGTCAACACTGATTTCTTACCTGTTCCTGAAAAGTCTTGGAGAATTTTTTGGGCATGGAGACATGTTCACATGTGGTTTGAGATCTAACAAAGGCCAAGAACCATACCCAAAGAGCAGTTCAAATAAAGGTCCCTATTCAGATTTAAAGGTGTGGGTGCAAGCTCTTCCACACCAGATGACCTGAGTCACAGGACAGTCTTGTGCACATTAAATTTATTTGCACAGACACAAACACTGAGTTAAGCGCTTGCTGTTTCAGGTGCCATGTCATACAATCCTTCTCAGGAGCACATGGAGCTCAAGTGCCCAAGATTTCCATGAAACAAGTGGTTAACTGATAAGGACCTCTGTAAGCTTCTTGGCAGACCTTTGAGTCTTTTGATAGAAATAAATTAGTGTAAGTTATTTGAAGAAACAAAACCATGAGGAAGAGTTATACAAGGAAAATATCACAAAATCCATAGATTCAGATCTTCTTACTTTTGACTCTTCTATTTAGCTTAATATCAGGACACAAGTTTATGCTATTTATCTTTGCTTTGAATGCATTCTAGTAAAACTGGTGTATTCCTTCTCATTTGTATTAATGCATCTGTCTAGTAGTGAGTAGGTAATCAAAAATATCCCCAAGCCCTTGAAACATTGCTCTTCTGACACTGACCTTCTTGCCATTTTGCTCTGGTTGGTGGTTCTCTCCTGAAGAGCACAAACCCTATCAATGGCTGGGATTTTCTAGTTTATCCCCACTTTTTCATAGGACTGTTGATCAAATCCCATGATATAAACGTCCCAGACTTGACTGAATGCTTGAAGCATGCTTGACAAGGCACAGGTACATAATAAAGTGACAGCCTTTACCCTTAAGAGGTTTTACAGAGCAGCATTGAAGTTAAGGAAGGGTACATGGAAGAGATTAATTGCAGAACACCTTTATTACTTGTGTTACCCATCAGTTCAAGGCAGCTCTTCTGAGGACATCTGCCACGGGAGAGGGTGTGTGTGTTTCTGTGTGAGCATGCATGCCAACTGTTCTATAACCATGTGTTTGGAGGTGAGATTCATGTCTTCAGAGCTCACCTGGCCACTTGAGCCTCACCAGGCTTCTGCCATCACTCAGCCTCTTTCTGTCCACTCATCTTTCCTGACAAAATCTAGGCACTTCACGGTTGCCAAGAATGTGATAAAAACATCTGCCTGCCAGAAAGGCATGTGCACAGAATCTGCTGCTGCTGCAGCTTCTCCATGGAAGCTGGCATACTTCAGAGCTTGGGAGGGGTTCCCAGCTCTGTCACCATGATATTTTCTGAAAAATCTCTTTGCCCAGGATTCTTCTGGAAACCTGAGAAGCCTCAGAGAAAAATGAAAACATTAATTATATTATTCACTTCTCCTGTGTTTTGCTGCTTTGGAATGTGGTTTGGGCATTGTTTACCAACAGGTGCTTGTTTCATTGGTTTCATGTGAATTGTTTTTACTTAATGACTAATCACCATCCAGCTGTGTCAGGGCTCTGGAGAGAATAATGAGTTTTCATTATTATCTTTTAGCCTTCTGTCTGTATCCTTTCTCTATTCTTTAGTATAGTTTAGTATAGTATTCTTTTATATAATATAGATAATGAAATAATAAATTAGCCTTCCAAGAACATGGAGTCAGATTCATTCATTTCTCCTCTGTCTGAGGAATGCCAAAAACACTACACAGCTCCTCGCTGCCCTTCCACTGTTAACTACTTCCTCTGCACCTGAGCTTTGCTCTGCCTTCCATGGCCGTAGCACTTTCTCACCACTTTCAGACTCCTGATTAACCTCAGACAGAGCCCACTTCTCCACATGAAGGGCACTTCTTGAACTCCTCTATCTACATCTCTCTCCCTTGCTCATTTTCATGGCTCCACAGAAGTCTCCAGTGAGAAAAACATGTTGAGCTGCAATAACACAAGGGATTAGGGAAACCCACAATCACAAAGAAATAATTTCAGGACACTGAATACCAGAGGGAAGCACTGGGATGATGGTGCTGAAGACCTAGACTGCTCAAATCTGATCAAGTCAAATCAGATCAATGCTTTTGTTCAAGAAGTCTAGTTTCTCTGAGCCTCATTTTCCCATGGTTATATTTCCTTTCCCCACTCTTTCTATCTGTCAGGTAATAAGCTTGGTCAAGATAGCAAGCATGTAGGTCTCAGCCTTCATGCCTAGTGTTTAACACCATGGCATTCTGACCTTGCAGGCTTCATTGCAGTAAAATTAATGTCGCTCTAGTCAGAGAGAGGCACATTTACAGAAATCCCCTTGCTATGGACTTCTACTCACATCTCTACCATGAGATCGACTCCTTTGAGTCAGAGTATTGGGATAGCATGGCAAGAAGGCAAATGAGCAAAGCTGCAAATACTCCTTTTTCTCTAGGAAAGTGGAGGCGTTTAGCAGCAGTCACTATGTCTGTTTTGAGAAATTTAGGAAGAGACACACTGCAATGAGTAGTTTCCTCTAACCCTTTCCTCTAAAGGGTTTCAACAGTTCTCCTCCAGCAACAGAAGATGAATACTAATAGAGGAAGGTGAAAAAAAATTAAAAACCAACAGTTTATTAACAACAGAATGCTCACAGAACTCACCCCCTACCCCACACACACAGAGGAACAAAGACCCAAAAATGTCTGGAGAATGGGGCAAACGTTGGATAAATGCCCCTTGCCCAACACATGGAGTGAGAGGGTGCTGGCTTTCACACTGAGGAAAGTGGAGCTTCCACAGAGTTCCACAGGAGGCAAAAAACCTGGTGGCTCTCTGGCATCAGCCTCCTCTCCCCAGCAGAGAAAGCAGCTGGGCTGGAGCCGTTTTGTGTGCTTCTCTCCCTGGCTCAGCTTCCTGAGGTTTGGGGCTGGACCAGGATGGCTCCTCCAGCCATGGACCAGCAGCTGCTTGGTTCACCTTGGGGCAGGTGAAAGATTGCTGCTGCAGCTTCTCCAAGGGCAGGGAAGGGAAAACTTTCTTGCCTGGGACAACAAGCCCAAGCTAGCCAAGCAAAACCAAACTGCACAGCATCACACAACACCTGGGTGGTGAGGCCTTGAGAAGTCCTGCCAAAGAGCCCAAAGCTCCCTCTCCCCCTCTTCCCCACACACCCAATCCCAGGCCTTAAAGATACAACTGCTATTTTTGGGCATAAAGCAGAGGATCATGGAATAGACTCTCATCATAAATCACTCCAACACAGTCAGGAATAAATCCCTTTTTCTTTCAGTGGCCAAGAGTTAGTCCTGGTCACCACGAGTGAAGCTGAAATTCCTGAACACATCTCACCTGCTCCATGCCAAACCCTGCTGAACATCCCTCCAGCACGCTGGCACAATCACACCCTCCCCTGAAGTTTTGGGGGATGGGTTTTTTCCACTGGTTCCAAGCCAAAAAGGGCTGAAAAGCAGTTCCTGCAGTGGTTTTTAAGGAGCAGGAGTGAGGGGAGATATGTAGCACCTTTTGCAGTAGGACATCTTATCTGAGACCAATTCATCATTGTCCACCCACCCTGCTGAGCCTTGGCAGCAAGTCACCAGTGAAGGCCCCAGATCCATGGTCTCTCTAGAAATGATCAAACAGTGAAACTGGGAACAGCATAAACTTTCCTGGATGGGATTATAGCCCAGCCAGGACATGTAACACTGAGAAATCCTCCTTTTCATCCTCCTCTGGGCTGGGTTAATTCTAACTCCTCTCCTGCTGTGCCCAGCATCCAAAGCTCAGAGAGGCACAGTGGGGATGATTTGAGAGGAGTACACAGTGCACTTCCAGCCCAAAAGCCAGCAGTAAACTGGTGGTGTGTAAGACTCACCCTCTGCAGCAGCTGTCCTTACACAGAAGCAGATTTACATCAAATTTAATGTTCAGACCCTAAACTCTAAATAAGGTTTAAAGTGAGGTGAGATCAAAAAGCTTTCAGAAAAAATTCCAGCAGAATAATTCTACTAAGACAGATGAACAGAAGCACACACTGCTTCTCTCTCATGGTATCTCTTTTGTGCTGGGCTGTCCTGGGTGCCAGGCATGACCATGCCAGGCCCTGGTCCTCTGTGACTGCCCTTAGAGAGAAACTGGGTGGAAAGGGATGGTGGCTCCCTGGGCTGGGTTTAGGGCTCCTCAGTCTCCACCTGGGATTTACTTGGCAGAAAAAAACACTTTGCATAGGTCCTTTCCTCTTGAAAGGTGAAGACTATGTGTCTGGGCTGAATAAGTTTTCTTGGTGCGGTACAGGCTGCAGTAGGGGCTGGACTAATGGTTAGTGACAGAAACACAGAAAAGGCACACATCAGCTGAGACACAACTTTCAAGAAGGAAAAGGGACTTCTCTTGCAGAGAAGGAACCCTCCAAAAGAAAATGCCACCGATGCCTGGTAAAGTTACTTTCAGCCCATGGCATGTTTCAGGGGCAGCCTGTGAGGTTACATGTGGAGTGGCATCCCAGGCACTCACCAGCTCTGGAGAGGAGCCATGGGGGTGCTGAGCTTCTCGAGGAGCTCCTGCTGTGCCCTCACAGAGACACAGCTGTCCTGCAGTGGATGTTGACTGTGCCTGTTCCCCTCATGCCAATTGCAGGGAATACCTTGGGCACACAAGGCTAGGACAGAGCTCCTAAACCCCATCTGCTGCTACCTTAGCAAGGACATGTTATATTCCACTAAATAATTCTGGCCTCCCCAGCTTGAAACTGACTTTTTTACCCCCTCTGCCCTCTTTTCCTGTAGAACAACCCTGGCTGTGTTCTGCCTGTGACTGCATGAAACTTTTCACCTTCTTTTCCTGCCTCACTGGCTTAGGTGAGAGGCTCAGCATGTCAGCCATGCACGGGAGTTGTCATGGCTTCTTGTAAGCACTTCATATATTGCGAGGAGTGACTCCCACAATGGCTTAAGATTCATGACAGCGATTTCCAGCACTGCCTTGTTGCTTCCAATTACCCTGACATATGGCTGACACAGAAAAGGAGATCCATGCCTCCCATCCAGAGACTCACTAGAAACTTTTCCCCCCAACACCCTTGTCTGTCATCCTCCTCCTCATGGGTGAGTTACATCTTCCCCATCCGCCCGCTTTGCTGAGCAGCCAGAAACTCACACAAACTCACACATCAGGAGGAAATGTGCATGTGCTCTGCTCAGATGGTGAGGGACGTGGCATGAATCACAGCAGGGGCTTGCCTGGAGGAGGGGGCTGCCCTGGAAATGGCAGCAGATGTTGATTATCTGGAGAAGATTTTCTTTTATTCTTTTGATGCCTCCATGCCTCCTGTTATAATAGGATCCAGTAATTCATCCTCAGCATGAGTTGTGTGTCTGTTCTCTCTAAAGAATCATCCTAGGGTTGGGTTAGTAATCCAGCACAGGGGATACTGAACTTTTCCTCCTCTCTGTTTTTCCACAGGTGATTTCAGGGCAGCCAATGTACTTCTAATGCCTTAAGTTGTAGCTTTCATATTTACCAGATTTTGTACTGCATTAGAATGTAACTGAACTTCACATAAAGTGTTAGCAAGTTCTCCTCACAGTTTTGTTAGACAAAACAGCAATCAGCTCCTTTCTCCTCTGAACCAGGAGACTGGACTGACCAAAAACCCAGCCCCAAACTTCTGGGATAGCCTTTTCTCTCCTGTTATCACTTGCAACCTGTCCCCAGCCAAGGTAATTTCAATGGAATGTAGGGACCCCCACCCCCTCCCCGGCTATGTTTTTGTTTTCTTAACTATTGGAAGTTATTGTTTCCTATCAACATGTGGGAAAAATTCCATGAGGGAAGGAAACAACAGGAAAAATCCTAATTCCCAACAATGGGCCATAGTCTGCTTCCAATTATGGATCATTCTTGCATTCTGCTGCTGGTAACATGAGTAGATTTGCCCACAGACAGATTAGCTGACAGCCATAAGAATCAGTCTCCAAGCATGACCTGGCTGTGCTGCCTTCACCATGCACACCTTCCCTCCAGGCTTCCATCACTCTGCTGCAAATCTCACACATTGATTAACCAAACCCTTTCCCCCCCCCGGTCTCCAGTGAAGTTTGGCTGGAGAATTTCTGAGCCCTTTGGTAGCATGGTGAGTGTCACGACAAATTCAACTCTCCCCATTTCCAATGAAAAAAAAACAAAGCCACCCATTCCCTGCTCTCAGGCTCTCCTGAGGTCACTGCAGTCCTGCAGATATTAACCCTCTCCTTCCCACCACTGCTGTGACAGCACAGCAAGCTCTGTTCTGCAATAAGCTTGACTCAGCGGGCAGGAGAAGCACCAATTTCTGTGTTGAAACTTCCTTGCACAAACTACTGAGTCCCTTATTCAACTGGAAAGGTCACTTCTGGGTCTCAGCGGTTCACTGGTGAAAAAAACAAAACATGAAGCAAAAAGCTCTGCAGGACACTGCCCACCAAGAGAAACCTTATTTCAGATACTTGTCTGGTTACAATGGTGCTGTAGACCTGCCCCAAACTCATGAAAGTAATATTTATGACCCACATGCCAAATCAGCAAGAGCGTTCAGTTCTTCTGGTTTGATTAGCACTGGGTTGGTTGTATATGCATTTTGTGAAGTTTTCACGTGCTTGGTGTTACTGAAGAGACAGAGAGGAGCAGCATAAAACACATAGCAAAGAGTTCACCTGTGCATTTGCAGCAGCACAGTGTAACCACTTCAGAGCCTTGTTATCATCAGGTCACGCTGGCTGTCCCAAACTATCCAGCTCTGGTGAGAGCCCACATGCAGAGCTGCCTCCAGTTCTGGGGCCCCCAGCCTCAGAAGGACATGGAGCTGCCGAAGTGAGTCCAGAGAAGGCCATGGAGATGCTTCAAGAACTGGAGCCCCTCTGTTCTGGAGGCAAGCTGGCAGAGTTGGGGGTGTTTAGCCTCAGGAAAAGAAGGTTTCAGGAAAGAGCTCAGGCCCCCTTCCACTGCCTAAAGAGGCTCCAAAAGAGCTGGAGAGGGACTTGTGAAAACAAGAACAGGACAAGGAGGAATGGCTTCAAACTGAGGGCAGGGTTGGATGGATATTGGAGGCAATTCTTCCCTGTGGATGGTGAGGCCCTGGCTCAGGCTCCCCAGAGAAGCTGTGGCTGCCCCATCCCTGGAAGTGTTCACAGCTAGGTAGGATGGGGCTTGGAGCAACCTGGTCTAGTGGAAGGTGTCCCTGCCCATGGCAAGGAGGTGGAACTGGGTGATCTTTAGGGGCCTCTTCTAACCCAAACTATTCTGTGATCATCCTATACTCATCTTTGTTATGTCAGCATGAGATGGGACCACACACCTGGCAGAGATTACCTGGAGAGAAGGACATGAAAGAAAGATTCTGGTCATGGAAGAAATTTTGGGGTGGAAAATGGATAACCTTTGGCTTGTAAAATCCAGAGAGAGTAGAGGAGGTTTGAGGCCCTTCTAAGCCACTCCTTTTCAAAAGAAGTCCCAGTATTTGTGCTGGGTTACAAAACTATAGCATGTGCAAAAGAATTAAAAAACTCCAAAAATATGAAACCACCTAGTCTGCTCTGAGTAGCAATGTAAACAAATCTATAACAGGACATATACTGCTCAGCTCCACCACAGATGACATTTGTTTTTATTTTGAGGGGACTATATGAGAAACAGAGATTTCCAGCCTACTGAGAACCGACCTGATGAAACTGGGAAGGTGTCCAAAAATATCTGGCATGTCAATGGAGGGTGAAGAAGAAAGGCTGGGGAGATTTTGGCATGCAGAGATGATAGAGCAAGATCTTCACACTATTTCTGGGTTATGTATTTAAAGGGCAGTACAACAGGCTCATGGCTTCTCCTACCTGCCTAAGACCTGGAAGCAGTTAATTTGATATCTCAGAAAGGATTTGATATAAAACCTTGCAGGGTTTAAAAGTTAATGAGATAGTTGCCTAATGTTTCTGGAATATCAACTCATCAGAAACATATTGAGCAACCAGCAACAGATACTCATCCACAACTGTTCTTACAGTCAAGATTAAATGTTTTCAAGAACCAGTTTGGGCATGATCCTGAATTTCAGCATGCACTGGGAATCGGTGATGCTCTACTCTTCAGACAGGAAACATGGGTCATCCCATCTTGCCCCAGATGAGCTGGCTCAGCCTGTCATCTCTTCAGCTGGGAAGGAGGAGTGCACAGCAGATATTTGTTAAGTCCTCCAGACATGCAGCCTTTGAAAAGTGGCAGAGAGGAGATTCAGCCATTGAAAATCTTTGTCAGAGTCTCCCTGCAGATACCCAGGAACCTCCAGATGCCTTTGGATTGACATCCTTTACCATGGAAAAGGCAAGTACAGTCAGTGGACTGTAAAGTCCCAATTTCTCCCTTTTTGTTTTTGCCAGGCCCACCAGACCTCTGGTTTGGAGCTGAAAGTGCTAAATTGAAAAGATGACACCTACAGTGGCACCTGTGTCATTTACCTCAGCGTGTGGTCCCTGAAGTCAGATCTTCAGTCTTGCCCAAATATAATTGCATTCAATAACCTTGCAGTCCTTTAGACTGTGCAGGGCCTTTAACCAAAATTGGATCCTTTCCTGTATGTTTTCTTGTTTTCCACTGAAATAACATATATACTATAATGAGTTTCTGACCTTTCAGCAAGTTTCTACAGTGATGCCCTCTTCTGATGAGCCTCTGTGGCTCAGAATCAAGAGCAATCACACTGGGTGCCACCATCTCATTAAAACATTCAGGAATGTAATTCACTACCAACCTTTCATTTCAAGATCTACTTTCTATGCTTGTTCAAGAAGTAAAAAATAAAATCCCAAAGCCTATCTGCTCTTCCAATAAGCACTTCAAAATGTGATGGGTTTTATATTTTTATGTGGCACAGTGCAGAGGAGTCCCCGGAACACCTTTTCACCATTAAGGGGCTTTTCCAGAGCCACAGAAACATGCAACCCCAAAGGACTGGGAAATTCTGGAGCTTCATGACTCCACAGCTCCTGCTTTGAAAGGCTAAAAGGAGCCTGGCAAATGAGCTGCAGAGAATCCAGCAACATATAGGCACCCAAGGAATGCAGGGTGAGAAGAGAAGCTTAAGAACTGGGGCACCTCTGGCCATGGCTCCAAAGCAGTCAGTTTGCCCACGATGTGAGATCCTAGAAGATGAGGACTCTTCTTTCAACCCATCAGGTGAAAAATGAAGCAGGATGAGCTAGACACATGCCAATTTTCCATCAATCTCTTGATGAAATTCAACTGTCTCCATGGTTCATTTAGCTGTGGGATCTATGGAGGTATTGCCATGGTGGAAGGTATGGATAAAACTGAGGAAAAACTCACAACTAACAGTCTCCTGTAACTAGAGGGGGAAAATCTGATGTTTTAAAGGGAAATAATTAGTGCTGGATACAACCCAAATAATTTATTTAAAGTCCCACATATCTCAGGGGCCTTCATCTGAAACATGTGCAGCTTTTTTTCTTTCTGTTGTTTTAACCAGACTGAAGCAAGCCTACAAGACAGAGATTTGAGACACTAATAACTGTGGCTGATTTCTGCCTGGATTTGTTTCAGCCCTGTCTCTTAATGCTAACCAGGAAAATGAAAAATAATTAATAACAATCAAAGTTCTCCATGCTAAGTGCAAAGTGCCATTATTTCCCTCACATTCCTGGTGCTGATTCTGCAGGGCCCCAACCCAACAAAGCAATCAAACACATGTGTAGCACTGACAGCCTGATTAGCAGCTTTGACTCCAAGGAGATCAAGCATTTACCAAAGAAATGGTGCTGAGCCATCGGCCAGCAAACTATATGGACATCTTGAACAGGTTCTTGCCTTATTTTTGAGTATGACCACTTGTGACTCAATCTTTTGTGTGGGATTCCGTGTTTTCAAAGCTGGCCATGATAATCCAACCCTGAAGCTTTGGATGAGCTTCCAAAATAGTTTCAATGTCGGTTGATGCTGAAAGAGTTGTGTCTTCTGCAAAGCTTCTTTTCACCTGTGTCCATACAGGAAAATCAAAAGGCACCTGGGATTCTTTCCAGACATGAGAGCTCTCTTCTCCAGATGGTTTAATTTTTAGGATGCTTTTGGCCCCATTCAGGTCTGGACAATCAGACTGTTCAATGCACACCTTCCAGGCACAGCTCAGAAGGCAGCACAAACTCCAAACAGGCAGTTTGGGAGAAGCCACTTAGTTTTGGATAGCAAGGAGGGACAACAATGTGGACACAACCCTCCTTTGCTGTTTGGCCTCAGGAGATCAGCACTGGGCACATTTAATTTACTGGTACAGATCCAGTGACTAAATCCCTCTCTTAACCTTTCTGTTGCCCAGTGGTAATGTATCATGTGGCAGAGATCTTTATAAACCTTCATCCATCTGGAAATTATTATCTCAAAATGAAGTTTATTTGAAGAAATGGTATTAAATGATTACATGTTATTTTTGCCTTGGCTAGGAAGCAAACTGCTGAGAGCCTCTCCTTAGTCCAGATTTGTTTTAGTTTTTTATCTAGACCATCAGCATCAGGCAGCTAATTTGGCTGCTCTGCTACAGTTGTCTCATGATTGGACATAATTTATTAGGAGTTTGACTATTTGTTTAGGTTTATCTGTTACTGTTTCTCTTCTCCATCTTCTGTTAGGGCCTGTGTATTGCCCATCTGAATTGTCTCTTTATTTACTTCTTACTTTTCACTGTGAAGATTTGAAACACATATTAAAGTCCAGAAAAAAACAGCTAAAAAATAACACATAGAAGTTGCCAAAATAGTATCACTTGTGTTGTGTACTTGGAAAAATCTGGACTAGACAGTTCTGGGGCTGATTCTTCTCCCAGTGATAATTAAGTGAGGGAAAAAAGCCCAGGGACACCCAAGGCAAAGCAGTGACCTTCAGCAAATGCATAGATTTGCAGACAAGTCTTCTACAATGGTGCAATCTTACTGCGCATCTCTGTGACACTGAATGATAATTTATGATTGAACAAGAGCCTTCATTTTGAAGGGAAAAATAACAATTGGGTTTAAATATGTTAACTAGGGGGGAGCATGATAATTTCTGGCATTTGTGTTCAGTTCTGGATCCTCACCTTACACATACTGCCTCTGCAGCATGCCCCTTACCAACCCATCTGCACCACCAAATCCTTGTGTGGGAACCTCTTTTCCTCTAATCTTGACAAATGCCATCCCATCCCGCTGCCATTCATCCTGAGTGCATCTTTGATCAAATCTTCTCCTCCCCAGACAGCTCTCTTCAGACTCCCCCATCTGTGCCACAGCCAGTGTGAGCTGCTCCTCCTTGCTTCCATCAGGCCTTCCCTAATGCCAGGTTCTGCATCTGCTGCCCATTTCAGGCTTCTCAGATGTGTGCTCTCTCTTGGTCAGAGCCTGGATTCATCAAGACAAATGAAGTTCAGGAGACAGTGCTACTTAGTCTGGGCGTGGTGGGTCCTTCCCCACCCCTCCTGGGTTATCCTCAGGAGGATAAAAGGAAGAGCTTTTGGAGCTCTTGATGAAAGGGGCACCTTAAGTGAGTGTGAGCTCCAAGACATGCAAAAGTTGTGAGGTGATTGACCTACCAGTAGTTAGAAGTAGTCTTAAACCATAATATATTTGTTTTCTGTGTACCATTTTTCTCCACTACCAATCTGGTCAGTATGGTGGTTTTGTAGCAGAGCTTTTTATTCCCCAAATCCTGAAAGACACAGAAATATTTCTTTTTTCCCTGCATGTTACAAATGTCCCCCTGGGACGGTGTCGCAGACCAGATTTACTGGTGTGCTTCCCTGTGACCAGGGGCCATATCCCTCTGCTATATTTGCACCATGACAGGCACAGCAGACAATCTCTACCATATAAAAGCAAACTAGAAACATTTGCTTTTATATCTCATGGCCACACTTCCACGTGCTCCACAGTGATTCCTTAAACTCTTTAGTTAAATGCCTTTAATAAGCAGGATAAATGTCTGCCAGCAACTGCTTCAAAGTTTCCAAGCCTATCCTTATCAGTTTAATTTTTCTCCTTATTTCTCTTCTTAATGACATATTTAGAAAGGAATTCCATATTCTGGCAGGTTTAGAGGCATTTATTAATTACATCCTGCACTTTGTTTATTAATGAGATTGGGTTCTCATTTTCCCCCGTTGCAATTGTGGAGGGCTTTTATTCCCCTTTAGCCCTAGCACTCTTAACATTAGCTCATAAACATTTCCTCTCTTATGCCCAGAGATTTTCAGTAACAGTTTAATTGAGCAGTGGTTCATCTCAAGGAGGGAACTGACTCATTGTGCTCTCTACAGCTGTCAGCAAATCAGGAGTGGATAATATGCTGGCTGGGCCCAAGCCCAGGACAACTTGAGAGACAGAGCAAAGGAAGTCAAGACTGGATTTCTCCAGTATATTTCTATAACTTCTGGCATGGTATAGGCCAGAGCAGCCCCAAAGTTTCCAGGTGTTACCTCAACAATAATAAATAATAGTTATTGTTAGCAATCAGCAATTATTATTAACAGCATGGAGTAACAAGAAATAATAACAAATAATATTAATTATTTAATAATATGCAGGAGGTGATGTTTGAAAAAGATGGGGAATTATTTCCACAAAAACATGTTCTAGATGCTTCCATTTTCCAAGAGTTCAAACGACCCATTTTCCACATGGCACTGCAAATTCTTCTAATTAAAATCCCGGTAGTACTTGAGAAAATAGGTTTCTGCTTTAAAATAAATAAAAAAATAAGCAATGGTTAGTGGAGGTGTCAGAACAAGGCCAGCATTGTTGGGATGATGGGCACTGAAGGAGCTCTTGTGTGAATGCTGCAGATGAAAATGACCAGCATTGCCCTGGATCAGGAGTCTCTTTGGTGATCAGTAACCACAAGAGAGCAAACCACTCTGCCCAGAACCCTTTGGGAGAGGAAACCAGCCACAAACTGGGAATGAAGTCATTCCTTAAGGCCTCAGCAACTCATTCAAACATAGCATAGAGTCACAGAATGCTTTCAGTTTGAACAGACCTCTTAAAAGTCATCTAGTCCAACCCCCCTTTCCACTAGACCAGGTGTCTCTAAGCCCCATCCTACCTGGCCTTGAGCACTTCCAGGGATGGGGCAGCCACAGCTTCTCTGGACAGCCTGTGCCACAGCCTCAACACACTCCCAGCCAAGAAATTTCATTCCAGTATCCAATCTAACCCTGCCCTCTGTCAGTGGGATGCCATTCTGCTTTGTCCTGTCCCTCCAGCCCTTTGTTCAAAGTCCCTCTCCAGCTCTTAGAGCCCCTTTAGACACTGGAAGGAGCTCCAAGGTCTCTTCAGTGCCTTTTTCTCTCCAGGTGAACACCCTCTGCTCTCCCAGCCTGCTTCCAAAGCACAGGGGCTCCAACTCTTGAAGGATCTCCATGGACTCCTCTAGACTTGCTCCAAAATTCCACATCCTTCTTATTTTTGGAGCCCCATAGCTGGGCACTTATGCCCTGTGTTAGTTCCCTTGGGGCAGCATCATCCCTTGGCTTACAATTCCACATTCTCCAAAGGGCTTTGCTGATGCCAAAGATTATAGTAGGAGTCCTAGTAAAATATATGTATTGTATAAATGGCCTTGCCTGGATCCTAGTTGTTCTTGATGGGCTGCAGCTGTGATGTCCTTAATTGGGCAGCAGCTGTGGCTAATGAAGATAACTGGGATAAAAGGGGATGTGTTGGCCAGTCAGGAAGAGCCTTGGAGGAGTCCTGACAAAGAAGGAGGCATAACACTGCTGAGAGGGGCTGCTTGTGAGAAAACCACCCAGAAGGTATGGGGCTCTAGAAATATGAAATACAGCAAGATAATAGCAACAAAAGATGTTGTCTCTTCATGTGGCATGAAACCATGAGCCCTGCCTTGGGCTCATCAGTGAGCTGTGCTTCCCTGCAGAAGGGTACAAAGCCTGAGCTTGATGCAGCTCTCCATCCTCATCACCAGCAGGGGGACAATTTGGAAGTCAGAGCCAGAGCTCATAGTGCATCATCTGCATTAAGGTTGGCTCTGTATCCCTTCAAGGACAGCTGAGTAAATGTAATCCTGTAGGCTACTAGGATGTTATCAGGGAGCTGATCTGGAGTTTTGAGGTCACAGAGTGAGAACAGAGATCTCTCTGCATTACAGATAACAGGTGAATCTGTCATTTGCCTTTGCCAGTTTTCCCTCTTGGTCCTTCTTCTCCCTCTGGCCCTCTCCACATCCTTCTCATTGTGCTTCAGACCCAGAGAACAAGCTCCTGCACCAGGTTCCTTCAGTGACAGATTCAGCTGGCCCAAGAAAGCTCCTTATGCAGGCCAAAATGCCCTCAAATGCATCACAGGACCTTGGAGGCCATCCTACACGTCAGAGGAGATACAGCTCTATCAGATTTCCAGGCAACCCCTCAAAGGGAAGAATGATGAGGAGGACTCCATGATAGCAGAAGTCTAATTAATTACTTTATTGTACTATATTATTCTATACTATATTACACTGTATCACACTACATCCAAACTGAAACTGCACAAGCACACAGCTCAACTGAGCAAAACCTTGTGACTGCTGCCCGACAGTCTGGACACGCGCTTGGCCCTGACAGGGCAAGGAAACAAAACACCATCGCTTTGGTAAACAATGTCCATATTGCATTCCACTTTGGCACAACACAGGCACAGCAAAAGAGATAAGAATTGTTCTGATCATTCTTTTCTCTGCTTCTCTCAGGTTCAGAGAATGTGAATCCCACACAGCTCTTCTGCCTGTTTTGGTTTTTTTTTTCTCCCTAGGCTACATGATTCCTCCTTTAGGCTACATCTTTGATTTATTGCACTTCTGCACTTATGAGCACCTGGAAAGTGTTCTTGTCCCATTAATTTCAACTTGGAAGTTTCATTGTTTTCCAGAAGAAAAATAAATCACTCGGGATGGGAAGACATGCCCCACAAGCCTCCTCTCTTGTCTTCCACTTTCTTTTCCCTCCTACTGTTCCTTCTCCCGCTATTCCAAGAGGGAAGAGGGGTGATAAATGTGCCGCACAAGGTACGAACTTCACAAACCAGGAGCAGGGTAATCCTATCTGTGCAAACATTGCTTTGCTGAGCACCTAAATAAGGCTCTTTGCTCAGCACATTTCCTATTGCCAGAGATGAATACTGTGGTCCCAGAAAGAGGACAACCAGCTGCAGGGGTCTAATTTCTGCATGGGATCTGTGTTCACCTCCTAAATACTTGTCCCCAGAAGTTTGAAGCACTTTGAACACTCAGTATTCAGCTGAAATTGTGTTTCCTTTAAGGTCCCCCCACATGTGACTCTTCCACCACAATGGTCTCAAGACTCTCACCATGCAGTGCAGCCTCTCTCACCCTCCCAGGTTTCCTCCAAGCTTGTAATCATCCTCCTTGCAACAAAACAACCTACAGCAGCACTCACAGGACTTCCTGAACAGATGGCATACCCCAGATCAAGCCTTTCCCCATTTTATCAGACACTGGAAGACAATAATGAAATGTCCTGTACTCTTGTTTTTTATGGTCAGTCTCGTGCACCTGCCCCTGTTCTTCAGTCTTTGAAGAACATCAGCTGTCAGGTTGGACAGGGCTTGAAGCAGCGTGCTCTAGTGGAATGTTCCCTGCCCATGGCAGGAGGTGGAGATGAGAGGAGATTTAAGGTTCCTCTTAACCTGAGCTGTGCTATGATTCTGTGATTCCTTGCTGGAATCCTGCTGTGTAAGTTGAACTACTGCTATCTGCTAACTCCTGCTCTGCCCTGGGGCCATTGCTCCTTTGCTTTAGGCTAATCAACAACTAGGGTTTTAAAATACCCTCACCACATGGACAAGTCATTCAGATTTCTGCCAGTGATGAGCACATTATGGACAAATCAGATACACTTTGCACTAAAGGAAGTGCTTCAGAATCTATGCAGTGTTTGCCTAATCAAGATCTGTTGTAAAAAATCAAATTTATTTGAAAAATAGCCTCAGTCTCTAGATTCAAACCCAGGTTAAGATTTTCCACAATTTGTTTCTCCTCCATTCAGTACAGGAAATAGAGGGAAGGAACCCCCTGTGAGTTCATTTTGCCATTTATTATATAAACTTCCCCACAAGAATTTAAATTTACATGGTCATTCAATCTGTCATCTACCTGGCCCCCAGAGATTCCTCCACTTGTTGATTTTTCAAACAGTTTTGACAGGAAACTGAAGGTCTCCAAAAATATTATGGTCCTATTTCAACATTAAAATAATTATTCAGAGAAAGAAATTATTTCAAGCTAAACAATTTCTTCTTATTTTTATCCTATTAGCTGATTTCTACAGGGCAGGTGATGTACATAGCAGATTGTAGTAGACAAAATGCACAAAAAACCCAAGGGAATTTTAAAGGGGAAACAGAAAAAAAGGACAATCTTAAAATAAATCAGTTTAACAAGCCATCAGCTTTGAGACAGAAATCCATCACAATCAGACTCTGTTTCCTGTCATTCTTTGTTCTTCTCATTTCTGTCCGGACTTGAGTCCACTCAAACCCTGCTGGAAAGGCAATTCCCTCTGGTATTTCCGGGCTGTCTAGAAATATCTGAATAAAAAGCATCAGAAATTCTTCAAGAGCACACGTATTCAGATGGTTTCCAGTTATGTTTTGCACGCTGCAGTCTCTAGATAGAGGGTGTGCCTCACAACCAGGAGGCAAAAAAATGGTACTTGGTGCAGCACAGAGGCTAGAGCAATCAGTGCCTAACTGGTGGTGTGTCACAGACATCTGTTATGAAAAATCCTTTCCTTAGGATTTTTCCTCCTGAGAAGCTGAGAGGCCTCAGAAACAAAATGTGAACAGTGATTATCTGCTGTTGTGGAATGCAACAGGTGGATCTGTGACTGGTCTCGTGTGGTTGTTTTTAATTAATGGCCAATCACAGTCCAGCTGTGTCTCTCTAGTCAGACACAGGATTTTGTTATTCATTCCATTCTTTGCTTTCCTTGCTAGCCTTCTGATGAAATCCTTTCTTCTATTCTTTTAGTATAGTTTTAATATAATATATATCATGAAATAATAAATCAGCCTTCTGAAACATGGAGTCAGATTCTTGTCTCTTCCCTCTTCCTGGGACCCCTGTGAACACCACCACAGTGGTGGCTTGAACATCACCTCCTGTGCTGATGATAAAAAAAAAAGGGGGGAAAATGGACATTTTCTTCTAGGCTGGAGTTTTGAATTGCTCAGAGATATCACCAAGAGTATATGTAGCACATAGTTTATCTCAGCACAGACTCTGGCAGTACATTGAATGAATTACATCACCAAGTTTCTCTCCCTTAAAAGTGATTTGAAGGGCCAACTTCAAAGTAATGAAAGTAAATGAGACCAGAAAGATAAATCACTTCAATAAGAAAGTTGCTAAGAATCCAGGTCTCCTCACTGTATTGTCGTCTGCCCTTGCAAATTTACAGGGTGGCATTCAAGAGCATCAGAAAGAAGAGTCTTGTGCAATTCCAGAAGTACAGCTCAACAGAACTTTGCCTTGATCAAATTCCACTGGACTGTGAGGATTTCCTGAGGGAAAACCAGCCTAGGAAAGGAGAAGAGCAGGCAAGTGCTCTTGATGACACAAGACACACCTAAGTGCTCTACCTCCAGTGCCATGAAGTTGCACTGAAGAAATTCAGCTCCAGAGTTCAATGTCAAATACAGTGCTAGAATCACACTGCTTGCATTGTTAAGGGGACCCACTTGAGAAAGCACAGTAAACATGATTATTTAATAGTTCTGTAGTGCCTTTCATTCAAATATCTCCCAACACTGTACAACCATTTGCTGCAAACCCCAGGTGAAGCCACACTATCTTTCCTATGTGACAGACAAGGAAACTTGAGGTTACATTTTTTCCAGGAGGCTTTGACAGGGGCCAAAGTAACAGCCAAGCGTCCTTCCATTTATTCACCTTTGCCACTTGGGAATGATGGGAAAAAAGTGAAAATGGGGATTTGAGTCTGTGGTTAGCCTGTGGTCAAGTCAAGGGGCACTCCAGCAATGTTTTCTTTTGTTCCTCCATCAGGGCTAACTCAAGTGACGATACAGGGAATAAATGGAAGATATCAGGACAAGAAGCAAAGAAATCACAATGGAAATGTAGTCAGATCAATGGTACATTTGTAAATACTTAGAGACAGTAGGCATCACCCCAGACCTACAAGACACAAATGTTCTCCTATGCTGGAAGCTGGAAACCAAGGAAAATGCTCTACAGCATCAGCTTGCACTAGATGCCTACAAGCAGACAGATGGACCTTTTGATAACTTCCATCAAAAAGGAGTCTTTGTAGGTCTAATACCCAGACTCACACCACAAGGGAAAACAGAGTAACAGTTCATCTTGTCTTCAAAACCAGTGCTGGTGGACAGAGAATCTATTCACCTGCACACATCCTCCCTCCAAGCACCAGGATTTACAAGCACTTGTGATGGTGAAAAAGGCTGAGTTCAACAGGCTGAGGCTGGAGGCGAGGAGCCAAATCCTGTTCTCAGTAATGGTAAGTATAAAGTCTTTCTGCAAGAAACTTACATGAGATTTTGTCCTTGCTGAGGACATTCCAGTAAGACCAGTTAAAAAAAAGAGAGAGAAAAGAGCAAAAAGTGTTTTGTTTCATTTGCTGCCAAATTTTCAGCATTTTACAGTTTTGGAATACACTGAAACCTCTTCAGCTAGATGAAGGAGCCTTGCCTGAGCTGGGACAAGGTGCAAACAGCATGGCACAAAAGAAACATGGGTCACACCTATAATTTATGTTTAGAAAGCATCTTTGGTTCCAAGCACCATGTCTGTTGCTGCAGCCTCTCTCCATCACAGCAAAACTATTGCATATTGCATTGATTCAAATATATACCCTCCAAAGAAGACACATGTTGCACCAGGAGAGGTTTAGATTGGAAATTAGGAAAAACTTCTTCTCTCAAAGGATTGTTCAGCCCTGGCACAGGCTGTCCAGGGCAGGGGTGGAGTCACCATCCCTGAAGGGTTTTAAAAGCCAAGCAGATGTGGCACTTTGGGACGTGGTTAAAGTGGTGGGCTTGGCAATGCTGAGTTAATGGTTGGACTCAGGGATCTTAGAGAGCTTTTCCAACCTAATGATTCCATGATCCTATGATTCTCAGTCTCCCATGGAAAAGTCATGCACCTTAGGAGGAAACTTACAAATCAAAATACACCATGAACCGGGCAGAAACCAAATTTCCAAATTTCCTAACCACTTGTTCTCCAAGGGGAAAAAGCCACTTCGAACTTGCAGCAGGCTGGGCTGAAAAGCAAAAGCATTCAAAGGGCAGGGAGGGCTGCCAGGGGACATGAAAGGTGTGGAAACCCAGGACATCCCTCTGGCTGTCCAGGATGGCCAACACCCCTGCCAGGGGGCTCAGAAGTCCTGGCAAGGACCCCAAAACACCTGTGGGTTTGATTATGACCCATGGAGCAAATTACCAACCTTATATGAAGATCAGCAAGCCACAACAGTTTAGGTAGAATGATAGTGAAGTTATCACGGGGTGGAAAAGTAGATTTTGGGGTTTTTGATATGGGGGTTCAGGAGGCAAGATGGAGGGAACTGGGTGTGTCCAGCCTTTCTCCTTCTTCTTGGCCTCCATCTTCTGCTGTGATGTTGGCATCTACAGATTGGTCTAGAGTAGTGTGGGATCTCAGCACCTCAGGACTGAGGTGCCGAGTCACCGAGACCACCCTTGGGGGGCTTGGGAGTCCTGGAATGTTGCCAGAAGTGTCTGGTGGCTGGACTTTGACCCTACACAGGAGACGACACCTGTATGAGGATAGGAGGATTTCACCGGGGTGAATGGTGAAGGGATTAGTTAATTAGAGGGTGAAACACAGGGTTTAGGATTTCTGTACAGGGGGGTTTAGAGAAGATGGAGGAATTGGGGCGTGTCCTGTCCTTCTTCTTCTTCTTCTTCTCCTCCATCTTCTGTGGTGATGGTGGCACTTTGGGATTGGTCATTACTAAAAGTGCACCGGGCAATAAGGGTGAAAGGTATTGGGGAAAAATGATAAATATTGTACACGTAACTTTGGGTATAAAGATAGGTGACTGCCCGGAGGGCGAGACAGTGTGCTCATGGCTGGCTGCTGAGCAGACCTCTGTCGGGCCGAGAGAAAATCTTTTAGATAAGCAATTAATAAACACTGAGACCGAGAAAAGAACTGAAGCCTCTTCTCGTCCTTTGATACGCGGGCTGCCCCAAGGCCACCTCGGGCCTTTCCAGGCCCTCCAAACAGCCGAAAACCGGACAGAGTAGAAGCTCACTGTCTAACATAGGTGATAGGTATTGGGAAGTAATTGTGAACATTGTATATATAGTTTTTAGTATAAAGACATAACACCGCCCTGGGGGCAGGCAGAGTGCCTGGAACTGTCCTGTTGAGCTGACCTCAGCAGGGCAGGAGAAAATTTTTTATAGATAAGACGCCATAAACAACCTTGAGACCGAGAACTGAAGAGCTCTGGCTCAATTTTCAAGCGCTCGGGCTGGGAAAAGAGACTTTAACATCTCTCGGGGTCACGGCAACCACCAAAAGATCTCAAGAGAAAGGCAGGAGCATTTTTATCATCTTCAAATGTCAGAGACCCTCTCTCTGTCCTCCTGCATTGACCTTTTACCTTTGAGACTTGTCTTCCCAGACAAGAGAGCTGGCCCTCTTTAGGAGGTCATTGCTTTGAGGGGCAGAGCTGTTGCCGCAGGCAGCTCTTGCTCAAGAGTCAGGAGTGCATAGCTGAGGAGGAGAGCTTACAGGAAAACATTTCAGTAGTGTTTCTGTTCTGTGGGACTCACGGTTTGCATTTCTACCCCCTTGCCCCTGTGTGAAAAAAAAAAAAAGTGTTGCAATGACTCTTGGAGACAGGAGTGATGTGTGGGTCTCTGGCACCTTCCTGTTGGATTCTTTCTGTAAAAGAGCCTGACCCTTCCTGGGGAGGAGGTTCATGCTGATGGTGCACACGATAGGAGGGGAGCATCTGCACCAAGGTGGTCTCCCTGCATGCAAGAACCACCCACAAAGTGTCTTCTCCCCTCACCTTCCCCAAGCACTGCCTCCCAAAGTCCATTTGGTGCCGTGGCTCCTTGCAAGCATATATTTGTTATACAAGATTTGTCCCCATCACTCATCTCACAAACAAAAACTACTCACTCCAGTCATAAAAATCAAATCACAGAATGCTTGCAACATGATGATCTGATACCAGAAGGGTTGCAAATGCTCCAAAAGCCCGTGTTTAAACCTAGGCAAAATCCAGGAGTAGTAATAATAGAATATCCATTACGTGCATGCAGTGGGTGAAGGATGGTCAATGCTGTGGTTATCATTTTGCCAGAGCCAAGCCTCTTCATCTGCAAACCAAGGGGAGAAGCTGGGGCACAGATGAGATACCAAGGCATTTCCAACCATATAAGGCATTTTTTTGGACCTCAAATGAATGCAGAAACTCAGCAGCTTCCAACTTAGACAGGAATTTTCTCAAAAACATTGCCAAAAGAATTTCCCCCTGACATCTAGTGGCTGCTGAAAACAGAGAAAGATAACGTAGCAGGAGAAAACAAGCTGTGCTATAACCAAGAAGATTAATTGCAAGTGCAATAATATCCAGGCCTTCTGATGAAATATTTTACAGTATATTGCCCTCAAGAGAATGGCTTTTTTACTGATTTATTTTAACCTCCACATTACACAGATACGTTATAGATGTCTTCAGAGATCCCTTGGTGTTATTTTCCCCCTGACAGCAAATAATAAACTCTTTCTCAGCTATATAACATTTCTAAGGAAACCCTTGACATGACCAGAAAAATATCAAGGACAATTAAGCCACATGGCACTCACAGCCCTGTGGGAACAGACCTGAGGTCTGCTCCAGCACTCAGAGAGCAGGAGAAACCCTGGTTCAAGTCAAGTAGCAACACTCTTAGAGGCAGCAATGGTTAAAGATCTCCTGGTTAAAGATCCTCTGGGGTCTCTGTATTCTTTTAATAATGGTTCAAGTCAACTTTACTGCTTGCAGAGGAGCCTGGTCCCACAAAGGCAGAAGGGCTCATCTCAAGGGAATGCAGTGAGGACATAATTTTGTTCAGCAGGGAGAAAGGGAGTGTTGGTCACACATGTTTGGGAGTCCAGGTAAATTTGATGTCTCCCTTGTAGGCCCAATTTTAGTCTCACTGGATGAAGGGATATCATGGACAGAGGTTCCTGGGAGGTGGATGCCAGCATGGGGCTCCTATGGTTAAAACATGGTTAAGAGGATTCAGGCAATATGGGAGATTTCCAATCATCTGATCTGCCAGCCCACATGGCTTGATTTGTCCCTGTCCTTGGTTCCTCCTGTGTAACCCTCTGTAATTAATGAAGCAGCCATTTCCCCTCATTGTGGCTTTACCAGCTTTACTGTGTGTCAGCAGGGCCTGGCATTTGGCCACAGAGCCTGGCTGGGCCCCCACTCCCTGTCACACTCAGGAGAGGCCACTGAGAGCAGGGGAGGTGAGAAGGGTGACCAGACCCTGCTAATTGCACACTGACAGACCCTCAGCATCCCCTGGCACCAGAGGAAGGAGGCTGAGCACCCCTGGGCCCAGAGCTGTGGCACACAGCACACAGTGTTGGCAGAATGCCCAGCATGGCTCCCCAGCTGATGCTTCCCACCTCTGCTTTGGGAACAGAGAATCCATCCATCCTCACATCACTGGGGTTTGCAGGGTTCTGGTATCAGTGCTCCTGCCACTCTGGGTGCCACCACACCTCTGAAGGTTCCTCCACACCCGCTGAGCATGAACCTGCTCTTCCCCTCCCTTGCAGTCTCCTCATTCCACCCATACAGTAAAACCTCTCTTTAAATCCTTTGGTGACCGTCAAAGCACCTCAGCAAGAGGGTCTCACCCCATCTGACTCCACAGCCAATTTCTCTTGTTGCTGTTACTCTTGGCCTGATGGCACAGGATTAACCCACATTAACCCTTTCTGCCATGGGATTGTGGAGTAAATCTTGGCAGACAATTGGCTTTCAGCCAACTGAAGCCTGGTTGTGAACATTCACCTTCTCCATTCTGCCCCTCAGGGGACCCACACCCCACACAGAGGAAGAAATTAATTTCTAAGAATCCTAGCAAGTAATAATCACACCATAACTCCTGGGTACACCAGACCAGCCCATGCTACATCATGAAGACCTCAGTTGTTACAGCAGCAGCTTGCATCCAGGTCTCACCTGAATTCATGGTGATTGGACCTGTATCTTTTTACAGCAATTTGGGAGAAAATGGACCAAAGCAAAGTCTTGGTGGCCCAGAGGGACTGTGTGCCCACAAGGGAAGGAACAGCATCTACAGTCATGCGTTTTTCTTCTTATCCACAAGGTCTCTGCAGATTCTGGGCATGAGCCTGCTGGCTCTGTGTTCATAGGTAGTGGATGGTTATGGGTGTAAATAAACCTTCTGAGAAAATCATAAAGGTGGCCTTGTGACTCTGGGTTTTGACTATTTCAAAAAACACAGAGCACCTGGATATTTTCATGACCAAAGAGAATGATGCATCCACTGTGGGTGTTGCCCCGCAGATACAAGGTCCCTTTACCAACACCACAAACTTGAAGGGCAGCTTGCACAGACCTCTGATGCCTTTTTTTTCCCTCCACCCTCTTTCCAAGCCCTGTGGAACTGGAACAGATCCCTGTAAAACCACTCTGGTTGGAGAGCTGTTGTCAGGTCATTTTCAAAAGTTCACAACACTTTGCAAATTGTTCCTGCTGGAGGTTGTACAATAACAGGGTCATTACTCAAAAAGACATAGATCAGATCTCTTCACCCACAACAATATTCCATGGGAAAAAAAAGGAGGAAAATAAATTGTTCAACACAAGCTGGAGATGACAATGAAAAATTTACCCTTAATTATGTATATTTTTATGGAGAAAGGTTATCTATCCATCATCATATACTAGGACAGGAATGAGCCTGTGACTATTTAGATATAAGTATCTTGCATGGGTAGTTAAAGAGAAAACAATATCCTAGAGAGGCTGTCTCTACTCTCCTTGTCCTCTCCCTGTAGATGCCCATCACAAACACTGCATAGATATGTTGAAGCTGCTGATCTGACCTATTTTAATCATCTGTAATTGGGAAGTAATGAGTAGGAGTGTCTGTTTCTCTCCAGAAGCAATAAAGGGAGCAATTAGTCCAGATGTAAAAAACTGCATCACACCAGGCCAATCCCATTTATACATCTTATTTTCTCCATCTGTAAAGCAGAGATAATAAACCTGCCTTTGTCTCAAAAGCAGTTGAAGATCCTTGAGGGAAAAAGTAGTTGTGATATAGGGATGTTTCTCACAAAAAAAAAAAAAAAAACAAAAACACAAACCAACAAAAAAAAAAACCACAATAAGGTTAACAACAAGGTCAGTAATGAGTTCTTATAGAAAATTTGCAGTGGAATTGCAAAAAAGCCAAGGTTGCCCTCAGTTTGGAAAATCCAAGAATCAAAGATTTGGGTTGGAAGGGACCTTTAAAGGTCACCTAATCCAATCCCCTTGCAATGAACAGAGATACCTTCAGCTAGATCATGTGTATAGTCTCCCCACAGCTGAAACTGGATCCTTCAAAATGATTCTTTTTCTTTCTGTCTTAATGTGTCATTTTCAAAAGGCACATTAAAGAAATGTGTTTTTTCTGCAAGTCAGCCACTCAATGTTTCACAAAAGTTGTGTGATCACACTCAGCGCAATTACCATATTTTTCAGCATTTTGGCAAGTTGAAGGCAATAGGTTGACCACAACCTGTACAAAAATTAGAGTGTTCCTCTTTTTCTAATTCCGTTTTGACTGGTTTATCCTATTTATGTTCTCCCTTGCACCCCTGCTTGGACTCCTCAGCATCAATGAAATCCCTCACAGTGGAGAGCAACAGAGCCACCCCAGAAGGATTGTTTTTCCTGGGGCTCTTACACAGAGGATGCTGCCTCACCCCACCCTGTCTGGCTCATGGCAAGCAGCTGGTGCCTCGAGTCCCCAGCAAACCCAGACTGCCCGTGTCTGGTACTGCAGCATGAGCACAGGGCTCTGGGAGGGGGCTGAGACTACAAGAGCTGGGACCTGAGGCCTGGAACAACTGCAAAGAGATCCAGCCCTTGGAAAACCACCAGGTTTGGCTGCTCAGGATGGGAGGTGTAGGAAGGACGCAGGGTTTAGACACATCCCTGCATGTCCTCAGCCTCTGGGCTGGAGCCAGGACACCTGAAAATGCATGGCTGTAAGTGCATGTGCCCTGAAACAGGGTGAGACATCCCCTCCTATGCCCTTCACTGAAAGACTCACTGTGACCCTGTTCACAGGGGTTTTTAGTTGAGGGAAGAGAGGAGGACCTGACTCAATGTTTCAGAAGGCTTGATTTATTATTTTATTATATATATTACATTAAAACTATACTAAAAGAATAGAAGAAAGGATTTCATCAGAAGGCCAGCTAGGAATAGAATAGCAAAGAATGATAACAAAAGCTTCTGTCTCGGACAGAGAGTCCAAGCCAGCTGACTGTGATTGGCCATTAATTAAAAACAACCACATGAGACGAATTAAAGACGTACCTGTTACATTCCACAGCAGCAGATAATTATTGTTTACATTTGTTCCTGAGGCCTCTCAGCTTCTCAGGAGGAAAAATCCTAAGGAAAGAATTTTTCATAAAAGATGTCTGTGACAACTCACCAGTGAGCAGGGCATGGGCAGCCTCTGGTGACTGGGATGGTCTTGAGATGCCATGAGACCCCACAAAACCCATGATAATTATGAGAGACTAATTCTATCATTAGGGCAGGGAAACACCAGTGCTCAGACATCTCTCTGCTTTGTGCCCACACTCTCCATCAGTTCCTGCCCAGTTTTAGTGTGTCAAAGTCTCTGCAAGGGGCTCTGTAAATCCATCACCTTGGACCAAGTGAAGTTTTGCCACCTCTCTGGGTCAGGTCACAATCACACCCTGGGTCTTCAGAGGAGTTTCTGAATTTCCACAGAGTTCCACACCATTAATTTCCTCTCAATCAGTTTTTCGCTCTCCACTGATTAGTCCTTTCTGCCTTTAATACATTTCCAGGCTCTGCAGACTCATAAAACTTCATGGGGGAACATATCTGTGTGGTTGGTGTGGGCAGGAAATTACTGTCATTTTTCACTTCTTCAGCCCGGGAAGGTGTTTACTGGGCCTGTCATCAGAGGGCATTTGCACGTTGGCCCTTCCAGCACCATTCCCAGAGAGGTGTCAGCACCAGGAGCCAATGCAGAAAATAATCCAAGCTCTTTATTTTGACTGGCCTGAGAAGGAAATCTGGGCATTTCAGCAACACAGCTTCTTCAGACAACCCCTCATCAGCATCTCAGCAGGGTAGTGAAGGCTGGAGAAAAACTTCCTGGTCTCCACCAAAGGTTAGCAGCAACCCAAATTCTTCTGTTTATGGACAGAACACACGCTGCCCTGCTTCAGCTGATTGAGTGTGAGCACCCACATCCCTGGAATATTTCCATGCTTTGACACCTCTGATGGTGCCCCTGAGACTCCTCTGTGTCAGGAGACTTAACAGAGGAGCTTTGTGGCAGAGCACAAATACAAATGCAGGACTTGCAAATGTCCACCAAGCTTTGTCTTCTTCCTTCATTTTGATTAAGGGCTGGCTGGAAATGAACCTGGGGGTGCCCAAGTGGGCAAGGAGGACGAGGGCACCGGGCCTGTACCAGCAGTGGTGTGGCAGCAGCACCAGGGCAGGGTTCCAGGCACTGCTGAGGTACCTCCAGCCCTGGGGGCACTTCTGGGCCCCTCCCAGCACCAAAGGGCTGGAGCATGTCCCAGGAAGGAAACAGAGCTGGGGAAGAGGCTGCAGCACCAGGAGGGGCTGAGGGAGACAGTGGGGCTCAAACTGAAGAAGAGGAGGCTCATTCTCCACAACTCCCTGATAGGAAGGTGCAGCCAGGGAGTGGTCAGGCTCTTCTCCCAGGGAACGACGGACAGAACAAGAGAAAAGAGCCTCCAGTTGTGCCAGGAGAGCTTTAGGTTGGATATTGGGAAAATTCCTTCCCTGGAAAGGTTGTTCAGCCCTGGAAAGGGCTGCCTAGGGCAATGGTAGAGTCCCCATCCCTGGATGTGGCACCTGGGGACCAAGGTTAGCAGTGGCCTCGGTAGTTTGTTGGGGATTAGTTGGACTTGATGATCTTAGAGGGCTTAAAAGCCCTCTAAACAAGCTCAGTAATTCTGTGATTCATCACTTAAGAGGAACAATGAAAGGCAAAGACCAACATGTTGGGTTAAGAGCTTCCTCCTCCACTTGCTAAGTGGGGCTTGTGGGTAGAAAGACAACAGCTGGATGATGCAGTTCTTGGGAAAAGCTACAGGATGTGTTGAGCAGCTGGGGAAAGGTCCATTCTCCTTGGCTGTACAGTAGTTCCTCATGGGACATTCCTTTGTATTTTATTCAGGAAAAGCCTTCAAACTTCCACCTTATGAACTGCAACCCATTCTGTGGGAGAAAGAGTTTGCAATGCTCAGTTATTCACACAAGATGACAGGGGCAGAGCCTTGTCCTTTCCTGCCTGCAGAGCTGTGATCCAAGGTTGAGATGCCCATCCTGCATGGGATTTTTCTCATGCTTTTTAGAAAGAGGGACAAGAGGAAACACTTTAAGTTGCAAAAACACGTTCGAGAAATGTGCTTAGCCATAGGACTGTGGATTGATCTGCTGCAATTTAATGAGCTCCCCTTGAGAGCAGCACCAAAACCCTGTTCAGGAGCTGTGCACAGCTGGTGCCTCCCCTCCAGCCCCAGGCAGGAAGAGGTAGGATAAGACAAGGAAGGATAAGGCACCACTGGAGTGGGCTAAAGACAGTTTAACTGTGGCTCCAAAAATATTTTGGCATAACTTGCTAACCTGAATTTTATCTGTAAAGGGTTTAAGTCTGATACCACTAGGAATCCTGATTTTTCCAACACTTACCAGCAGGAAATCCCTGAGTGGAGGGTTTAGCTATAATGAACTTATTGTACATTCAAGCACTGAACGTCAATTTGGATCACAATGTCAAAAATAAGCTCTGAGAGAATGCAGCTGGACCCTGGGGTCACCTGTCAGGAATTCCAGAGTGAAATTCACCAGATAAAGACTAGCATAGCCTTCATTTATATTACAAATATAAATGTGCAAATATAACAGCTAAGACTGTACAGCTAAGACTGTACAAACATACTATGTCTAGGAGATGAGCCCCCTCATCCTCTCCCCAGCCCCTTTCATACTTTGCACATGATTTCCTGGGCTGAGAAGGCTTCATTAGAGGCTGCCCAAAGAGTTCTGGAGTGTTAAGATGTGTTGGGAGGCTAAATTCCCCTATTAGTGCCCATCTAAATCACAGCCACTTGTGTCACTCTGGGACCCTGAAGTGCCAGATGCAGTCATGATTCCCATCCTCCCAGACACAGGTGAGGGCAAGATCCCAGCCCCCGTGCTAAAGGCACACAAGAATTAATCCAGAGCATGGGATGCCAGAGGAGAGGTGCACAGGGGCAAGAGGGATAACACATCTTCCTTTCCAGACACATCCAAGGGCTGCTGACAGCTTGTGCTTGGGATTTCACCCACATTCCTGCATCAGCCTGGATTCATGTGGAATCAGGGAGGCTGGACTGGGAAATTGGGGAACTCCATTCATCCCTTATGCTCCATGCTGAGCACTCAGAAGTGAGAGCTAATTCTCTTCTGCCATCATTACTCACTGCACCCTCCCAGCAGCAGCCAGGGGGCATGCAGGGCAAGAAGCTCAGATCCACAGAGGGGTCACACCATCACACAGGGGTGGGAAAAGGTGCCCTACCAGGGGATGCTCAGAAGAACCTGAAATCCCAGGTACAAGACACATGCCAGATTTTAAAATGATTTCAAGCTGAGAAGAATTCAATGCCAATCATAGGATATCCTGAGCTGGAAGGGGCCCACAAGGACCATCAAGACCAACCAAGGGTGCAAGAGCGTTGTTCAAATACACACCATCTCTAAATAAATTGTTTTGGTAAAGTTTCTATTTGGTAGCTGCTAATGTTATTGTTCTTGGTATTCTCCCTAAGTAATATTCCCAAAAGTTTTCTTCTAAATTCTTCTCACAGAGATTCTCAACATTTTGTAGTTAGCTGGATGGAGAAAATACTTGGAGAAAAGAAAGGTGAAGTTTGGTTCTTCCAACCAAAGATTGTAGGACTGAAGTCTTTTAAAAATTTAAACAAAACAAATATAAACCTTTATTCGTAACTCTACCCCATAATTCTCTAACCTGTTTATGGTGAATCTGGGGATAAGACCAGAACTTCATTTGCTTTGAGGGAGCATTGAAATTCCTCTGCCTTGCACATGCACACACACAATCATCTGGCAGACCATGGCCATTCACCCCATGAATTACCAAAGTCAGCGATGGCATTTGCAGGGCACTTGGAGCCTCTTTTCTTCCCTGCAAACACTCAGCAGCATGAGGAGCTGGTCATCTCCATCCTCTGTCCACTCCTCCTTCTGGCTTCCAACCACTGGGAACAATCTTAGGCTAGAAAGCATTTGTCCTAGCCAAGTCATTGAAAATCACCCTTGGAAACTTCATGCTCCTCCTCCTCTCCTCTGTTCCAGTGACTGCTTGTGTGATTCACATTCCTGAGCCTCTAATTTGCTCTACTTGCACTAACTACACTAGCACCAAAATTAAAGTGAGGGACATTAGGTCAAACTAAACTCACATGCATTTCACAGTGGTTTTGTCAGGGAAGAAGGTATTTCACAGAATCATTTTGGTCAGAAAAGATCACTAACATGATCGACTCCAACCATTCCCACATCATGCAAACCCCACCACTTAACCTTGTTCCCAAGTGCCATATCCACACAGCTTTTAAATCTCTCCTGGGATGGGGACTCCACTACTGCCCTGGGCAGCCTGTTCTGGGGCTGGACAAGCTTGTAATGAAAATGATGGAAAGTTTTGGGACTGATTTGTTTTGGCAGGTAGAGAATGATCACTGGTGTCTGTTTTGCTTGTTTGTCCTATGCTGAAAATCACAGCTGAGGCACAAGTTTGAAGATGCTCAGCTAAAGAGCATGAAAAATGTTCCTCTACTCCACCACTCCTCAGCTAAACAAACTCTGCTCAAGGCAGCAACACTTTTCATTAAGGCTGCAAGCTTCACTGCACAGAGCAAACTCACATACTCCAGCACCTGATATCTGGCTAACATCAGGGAGGATTAAACCTTCCCTCTTTGGCCCCTAAAGCTCCCAGCAGAGCTGACATCATCTTGGAATTATCACCCAGGACAAATCCTACCCCAATTTAGCAAGCCTCCTCAATGGACAATAGGGTAGCCAAACCACTTTCTGTTGTCACACTATGCATTATTGACAAAGTTATCATTATAAAAACACTGAGCCAAGCCAGCTAGGGCCCTCCACTTACTCCAGCATGAGAACATTTCCTGCTAGCTCAGGGGAAAAGGCTGTTAAAGGCACACTTGGAGGCAAAGGTAATGAGTGCTGTGTACCTGCACTTGCCCTGTATCAGTGTTCAAAGTCCAAGGAAGGTGATCTGTGAAAGGAGGGGTCTATCTGGTAGATGAGGAAAATGAAATCCAAAGGTGAGATGTTAGAACAAAATCAGGTAAATGGTAAAAATGTGCAGCAGGAACATGGCTGAACATGCTTAAACTCACCAAGGAATTAAATGAGAAGATGCTGCAGTTTCAAGAGTTTTTAGCTGCCCAAGTCAGTACTCTGAACAGACACAGAATCACAGAATCATCAGTGGGAAAAGCTCTCCATGATCAAGTCCACCTGTTCCCCCAGTTCTGCCAAGGCCACCCCTAACCCAAGTCCCCAACTGCCACATCTGTTAAACCCCTCCAGGAATGGGGCCTCCATCATTGCCCTGGGCAGCCTGTGCTGGTGCTGGACAACAACTTTGGGGGAAAAAAGTTTCCCTGATATCAAATTTAAATCTCCTGTGGCACATCTTGAGCCTGTTTTCTCTTGTCCTATCACTTATTCCCTGAGAGAAGCTAACACCCACACAGGACAAATGGAGATGCGACAGACATCAGTAGGTGGAGAAGCCATACAGAATCCATAGGTCACTTGCCTTTCAAGGCCATCTGAAAAATATGTGAAGTTATCAATTTCTTTCCAAAACAAGTAATTTTTTATTTTTGCGGTTACAAATGTAACAGAAACAGAAAATAAGGAATGTTTTTAGAGAATTCCAGGTAACTTTCAACCTGCCCAGAGGATTTTAAAGAAGGTGTTCCCAGACTGCAGAAAATCACCATACAATTGCTTTCATCCTTCTCTTGCACAGGAACTGATGGTGTACTGCCTGAGCACACAACACAACTGGTGCTGGAAAAACCAGACTCCTGAAAGAAAAACCAGAAAAGCAAGGGCTGAAAAAAGAGACAGATGGTTTTCTGCAGCAGAGCTCCACCAAGGAAGGACAAGGAATTCTGTGCACTTCCTCCTTTAGAGACACCCTGTAAGGAAAAGGAGATTTTCTTCCCAAAAAAAATGCCTTGCTTGTAGCATGTATAGATCTCAGACAAAAATAAATGCACTTAGTATTGGCCGCAATCAACTGGCCAGCTAGATAGTGCCTTCCTGAAAGGAGAAGTCCAAAAAAGACTCATAAGTAGAACAGTCAACAAGAGATACTACTGCTGGGATTCAGGTCTGGGTAGGGGTAGGTAACCCAACTATCCATCATGATGTCACCATTTTGCCACCTTCTGTATGAAGCATGAAGAGAGAAACACCTCCCCAGGAACAGGAGTTCCGCTGCCTGCCCTGTCCAAAAGGTACAACCTCACACCCTTGTGCCTGGCAGAAGCACAACTGACCGAGCTACCTTATTGTTGTATTTCAAAATAAATGCATTCTGCATGAAACTTTGAGGCAGGTAAGAGTGTTCTATGTTTGTACATCTGTTTTATATAAATGTATGTATGCTAGTTCAGGAGTTGCCAGTTGGTTCTCATCCATGGTTCCCCTTAACACCTGAGATGAGACCATACAACCTGATTTGCAAGCTCCTTTTTAACAGAGACATGAGAAACACACTATGTAAGGCAGCTGGCCAGATGGACTCATGGAAGTCCGGGCTCAGGTCACAGTTCAAGCACCATTAGCAAAAGTATTCTTCCAGGAAGACCTTAGATCCCCTGCCAGTGCCTTAAGGGGCTCCAAAGGAGTTGGAGAGGAACTTTGAACAAGGGCCTGGAATGACAGGATCAGAGCAAATGGCTTTCCACTGCCAGAGATTGTTAGGTGGAATATTGAGAAAAAAATCCT
This sequence comes from Zonotrichia leucophrys gambelii, assembly GCF_028769735.1. NCBI lineage: Eukaryota > Metazoa > Chordata > Aves > Passeriformes > Passerellidae > Zonotrichia > Zonotrichia leucophrys. The sequence continues at coordinate 101,711,027 of NC_088169.1, forward strand.
TCCCTGTGAGGGTGGTGAAGCCCTGGCACAGGCTGCCCAGGAAAGCTGGGGCTGCCCCATCCCTGGAAGTGTTCAAGACCAGGATGGATGGGGCTCTGAGCAACCATGTCTAGTGGGAGGGCTCCTGCCCATGGCAGGAGGTGGAAATGGATGATGTTGAACATTCCTTCTAAGCCTATTCTATGATTCTAATAAAGTAACCCAGTAAAGCAAGACTGAAGAGTCCTGCAGATTATCTGTTGAGCCAGTCAATGCAATACAATCAACACTAAATTGAGCAGCAGCAGACATGACACCTCACAGTTATTTAGGGCAAAAAAGCTTTCATACTATTTAATGAAAAATTGTAAACCAATGTTGCAATTTACCATATACCAAAAAAAGTTATATTAAAATAACAAGCAATTAAAATATTTGATTCATGAATGTTTTTTCTCATGGAAAATATTTTTTCACCTGGCATTAAGAACAGCTTGCCTGCAGACTGGAGGTGCTCATGGCTACCCAGAGATACCATCTATGCCACATCATTTCAGAGCAGACAGAGCACATTAAACACTTCCACCTGAAAAAGGTCAAAATCCAGACAGCAAGCAGACATACCTTATCTTTCTCTGGCATTTGAAAGGGGACAGAATGAGGCACAGAAGAACCCAAGGTTTACCTAGATTAAGTCCACTCTTCCAGCAGCACCTCCATCTTATTCTTTCCACTCCTTATTCCTCACTTTCAGGCAATTATATTTCAGTAAGGCTGTTCAACATTGTAAGATAGCTTAAAGTAAAATTTCTCTCCTGTATCTTCCCACTTCAGCTCCTGGACTATAGAGATGATGCCCTGGGTTTTTACTCTCTACTGATAGACAGACTTGGTAGGAGGAAAAAAACTAACCCAAAAAAACTCCTAATGATGCCAGTAGAGTCCTTGTAGCTCTTCACATTTCACTGCTTCCCACCAGAGCTGTGGACACACTCCTGCCAAGCCTCATGCAGCCGACTCCTGTTCAAGGTGCACATCAGCATTTTGGGCTGATTCTATGTTGATTATTAGCTGGAATCACAGAAGGTGCTGGACAAGTAGCAGTGCTTCCCTGATGAAGGAACACTGTATTTCCAGTACCCATAAATGTCTGCAAATCCAGCTTAATCCCAGCCCCAGTGTAGGCTGGAGCTATTTTTCCAGCTGCATGCCATCTTTTGGGGAGAAGCATGAACAAGAAGCACAGTACCAGCTCCTCTGAGACAGGATTTGGAGCCATCAAGGCAGTCAGTCCTTCAGGCAAGTCTTCTTGCCCAACCATTCACAGTGGGAGCAATATTGATTTGATGAACAATAAACCAAGGAGTTTTGGGGCTGGGAAGGCCACTGGGGTTTAAACCAGGCTCATAAAGAAAACAAACACAAAGGATCCATTGAAGAAGACACACAAGTTGAGAGATACAAATCAATTTTATTTTATAAAGACAGATGAGCTTTCCTGCAATTGCCAACATAGTTTAAATGTGTCATTTATTATGCAATATTCTGGTCTTGCTTATTTTAAATACCTGGTCAAGCAAGGATAAACCAATGTTGTTGTTGCTTGCTATAAAAATATAGTGGGATCTGATATTCCAAAACTAATATGCTCAAAAATCTTAAGGACTTCTAATGAAGGACTAGATTGAGATTGCAATGAAATGCTTTCTTAATTTGAAGACAGTTGCAGACTTTTAAGTGCCACAGCTGTGCAGGAACTGAAAGGCTCTTGAAAATTGAACATACACTGTGATCCATTATGTCACCCTCAAACCTCCTGTTTGTTTCTCTTCCACTACACTATTTCCAAAGTAATTTACAGGGGGTGAAAAAAATAAACACCAAAAGGAGAAAGCTATGACACAGCTGCAGTCTGTACAACCCCCTTCCTGCTAGCCACAAGGAGCTGGTCAATGCTCCATCAGCCCTGTGATGCTGTCCCACCTCACAGCACCTGCTACATGGAAAGTGGCAGAAGTGCAAGAGAAACACAGGGATAATTTAAGGCTAACTAAAGATAATCCATAGAAAGCTCATCTGAGCAGCTTTGTGCAACAGATGCAAAAATCAACCATAGTGTTTAGCACATTATCAATTACAAGGGTTAAACAGGAGCAGCAACACAACATTGGGGAGGAGAACTAGACTTCATTTGGTTTGTGCAACCTGAGAAATAAACAACTAATAGAAAAAAAAAGTCCCACTGATGCTGTACAAACCTACTTTCACATGTTGCTAAATTGCCACGTTCACCTACAAAATGCAGTGACTTCACAACTACTCTTTGGGTTGCTCTGAAAAGTCACCATCCCACACAAGCTGATGCTTTTATGTTATACAGGAACACGAGTGTGTGCACAAACAGGCCAGTGCTGCCTCGAGTACGCCAGATCCCATCCCACATGGTGCAAAACTGACCTGAAGTTACTGAATTTCACCTGAAATTACACTGGTATCAGAAGATGGCACAGGGCCCAGGACAGGATATCTTACGCTCATCACTACGAAGTGCTGTTCTTTCAGGTGTTTATTTCTCCCTCTCTAGGCCTAGGGACAGCAAGAGCTTCCTACCCATTCCTTTCCAAAGATGATGGCAGTGCTTTGAGCTTCTGCAGCACTTCCTTCAGGGAAGTTTTCATGAGGTTTGAACAGAGGAGCTAATCTGGGGGAGAAGGTACTCATGGATGTGTCCAGCTTTGTACTGACCATGAAATCATGTTCAGTGTCTCAAAATCAAGGTCTCCAAGTGCTCCCCTCTAGCACATCATCCTGGGACAGACCAAAGCCAGCAAATTGCTGCAGAGAGGCTCTATCCTACCACTCAACTGTGGACACAATCATTAAAAGCTAACTGAAGAAATGTGAATATAGTTTTAATGCAATCATTAAGGCGTTACCTGGAAAAATGCATATTCTAGAACAGTGCTATTATGTATACTGGTTCTCACAAACACATCTTGTTTTGACAACAGAAAGCTGAGATTACACATATCCATATTTTTTAAAAGTTAATTTCAGCTAGCCTTACAGTGAAGTTAGGAAAAGACTAGGTTGTGGGTTCAAAAGAAAACATAAACCAGGGAGAGAAAAAAAAGCCAGACAAGATGAAGTATTTTTATTCTGCTATATACTTTTATATTTCAGAGCTCACAACTGAGCTCAGATTCTTGGGTATACAATATAGAAAGCAAGAGCAATGAAATCCAAACTGAAATACATACCAGGAATCACAAAGCAGGCTGCAAATTGCTTTCTCATTAGTGCAGCTGAACACGTGGCAGTGGTAACCGACCCAACAGCAATCTGCACCTCCAGCAAACCACTGGAAGGCTCTTCCCTCAAAGTATAGATGGTTAAAAAAATAAAAATTCAGATGAATAATGTTAAGTGCCTCCTTTTCACAGAGGATGGAGCAATTCCACACATTGACCTAATTCCAAAGTGCTTCATTCCCAGTCTGGGTTTTTTGGAAGATGTCTGAAGTGTCTCAGGGCACACTGTCCCCACTTGCACACCTTGGAGGGTGGCAGCTGAACCCCATGTTGGTACTGGGTTCATTAAGTCTCACTAATGAGATCTGTGCCCAGCCTAAGCGGGGAATGATCAGGCTTAGATTATTACACAGAACCTTAGAGGTGGTTTATTCCTCAAGGTTTCCACTGGTAGGAAGAGCAAGTTTGGAGGAAAAGAGGAGTGGAAAAACCCCCAAATGTCATTTCTGATTAACCAGGTGCAAGGAAACTGGAAAAAAATCACACAGGTGCTCATTCTCTGGCAAGTTCACACTGCCAAGTGAAGACTCCTCAGTGCAAACTAGAACTTCAAAGGCTACAGAGCACAGCCAAAATAAAGTTGTCCAATTGTACCAAATTCATGGTATTTCTCTAATACTGACTACACTGCTCAAGCATACGCAGGAGTACATGGGAGAATGTAAAGACATCTTACCATAAAAATATATTAAATTAAAGGGTTTTTCTTTTGAAAGATTAAAATAAATTTAACTCTAAATAATAATTAAGAACATAACAAACATTCATAGAGGGGGCTGATCATCACTAGAAGTTGTTTTCGGAAAAGCCTTTATAAATGGATTCCAATGCCCTAGAAAAAAAACCCCACAAAACCTTCAATGGATTATAAATACCAGACAGAAAAGGACTTAAAGCAGAATGAAGTTACCTGGGCTGTGAATACACCATGATCCTGTGTTATTGTGCTCAAGTCCATTTGTCTAACACCATAGGAACAACTTTAAGCTTTTTTATTTTCATAATTAATATAAAGAATAAGTGCAATTTTATTTCTATTCCAGATCACTGATTTCACCTCAATGTCTGCTATCAAATCTCCGTGCGAGCTCACTTGTCCGAACTTTTGCGAGGTCTGCGGAAGCTGGACATGTTCTCGTTCAGTGCACAGATCCTTCGAGAGAACTCCTCAAACTCCCCTAGGACTTGTTCATCACACTCAACCGCTACAGCATGTTCCACTGGGATGGAGGTAAAGTCTTCCAGCTGATCTCCCGTGCTGAACCCTGTCGCTTCCATACCCATGATCTCCTCTGCCTGCTCCACGGTGCAGCAGAGCACGGGGTTGAGCGGGGGCTGAAACTCACAGGGCTGCTTGTTGTTCATGGTGCCAGAGCACTCGCCAGGCAGAAACGCCCCATTTATTGCACTAGAACGTCCTAGGAAAGGTTCCTGCCTGTCCTGGGTATTGTTTAGGCTTCCATTTTCTCCATTTAAACTACTGCACAAGTCCTGGCCTTTTTTGGTATTTCTTTTGGAGGAGTCCATGGAGGTGTCCAAGGAAGAACATATGGGTCCAGGTTTTTTATCCAGCTCTCCCACACAGGCTGTGACAGCAACAGGCTGTGTTAAAGCAGAGTTGTAACTAGGAGGAGGAGTTTTGTACTGAAGTCTCTCGCTTCCTGTGTTGGCTCGTTTTCGGAGTCCTTTATCTGGAGAAGGAAGCCCACTGGAAAAACCAATATCCAATCTGCCGAAGCTAGAGCTCTGTCTCTTTGGAACAGGAATTGCACTGGAAGTATGGTGTCGATCGCTGCAAAAGAAGGAAAGAACAGATCACACCCATCAGGCACGCTCATGAGCAACACAGATGCTGAAGCAATTGTTCTATCACAACTCCAGGCTCCGTTTGGCCAACAACTTCTATCCCAAAGTGCTAAAACCCCAAACATGCCATATGAACCACAGAAGACAGCCCAGGGAACAGCTGTAGTGAAAAACAGGTTTTGTAGGAACACTTACAGAACTCTATGGTTTGGCAAGCCAATCACCCAAGAAACCATCACATTATGCTAATTCACACTGTTAACACCATTTTATAGGACTGAGCTGCACTTATGGAATATTACTGCTGACCATATATTTACATATTTATGGCCTGTACTGGGTCATCATAAACTCTTCAAATGTGAGTAATAACATCTGAATACTCTATGGACAAAGAATCCAACAGCAGACTTCCCTGACAGCTGCACAAAGGAGAAAAACCACAACAACTTCACTATTTGCAGAGGGTTATTCTTGCCAGATCTTCTGCTTTTCTGTGCCAGTCATTCCAAAACTCTTTGGACAATTGCCAACCTCTGTTTCTTAAGGAACATGAACCAATCAAGCCTAATTTACAAGTCTAACTTACTGTAGTACAGTTCAACAAGCTACTTTCCCTGTCTCAAGCTTTATAACTTGGAAAATCCACTTTACATCATCTCAGGTGTGTTATGAGAACTTTCCTTCATCAGCTCAATATTTATGCGACTATAATCACCACCCTATATATAAATAGCATACTATACATTAACATAAGCAGCTGGTTCATTTTCCTTCCGAATTAAAAAAAAAAATAGTAAAAAACCAGCTATTATTATCTGCTGAATATACAACTCTAAGATTCAACCACTGTCAGGATGTCCTTCATGAACTTCATTTAAAAGAAACTCCTGCTCAAGTCCTGATCCATTTTGTCTGGCACGGGAAAATCTTGTGTCATGGTTTAACAGATTGTTTGGGACTGCAAGGGTGGTTCCCTGTGGGGATCTAGCACATCCAATCAGTTGGCTAGTTTTGAAGATCAACCCCCAGTTAAACCACTTAAAAGAGCTACTTAGGCCTCTGTGAAAACACATTTAAGGACAGGTAAGTCTGTGAAAAGCTCTGGCCTTGGAACAGGTAACTGGGAGCTGGCCAGGCTGGGCTCTGCTGTGATCCAGCCCCTTCCGAGGAAGCCTGCCAGACCCCGTCCCTTCCCAGCAGGACCAAGCCACTTCCTGGAAACCCCACCAGTCCGTTTCCCTGGCAGCACTGCTGGGCCACGCCCTCAGGGCACATCCCAATGCCGGGAGCAACCATGTGGCCGGGATGGAGCAACCATGTGGCCGGGACCAGCACTGGGAATGGCCCCATGGCCGGTGCTGGAGGGGGCCCCGAGGCTGGGACTGCCTGGCCAAAATCGGTGTGGCTGGGGCAGCACTGTGCTTCAGTGGCTATCTCAGCATGGCTTGCAATGAACTTTGTTTGCTTGGCTGCTTTTAGCCAGCCATGCTGCAAACAGAAGGACAGAAGCAGCAACAGCTTTTCTTTTTTTTTTTTTTTTGATGCCTGTGATATATGTTATATAATAATTTGTGCTAAAGGAAATTAAAACCACAGCATCTTCTGTACCAAGCCAGTTTTGGGCAACAAGCAGTAATAGGGTACGTGATAAAGAATGGAGATTCAAACACCAGGAGGACACTGCCTCTCGGTATGTATATTTCAAGGGATTTCTTTCCATCTGACCAGACCCCAGCAGGAGGCATTTGATAGGCATCATTAGAAGTTTATCCCAGAAAGTTTTCACCTGACAGGATTCCAGGAATTATCCACCGGTTCTCAGAAACGTGGTAGCAAGAAAGAAAAAACTATGATAACATGCTAAAATATGCAAAAGAAGAGCCCCCTTCTAGAGCCCAAAAGACTGTATAAAACAGATCCCTTCGAAATGACATTTTGGAGACCCACAGGGCTTTGGTGCAATAGAGGCCAAATCCTAAATCTTCCTGACCCTGATCGCCTGTCTCAGAGTCAAAATTGCTTGTGGCTTTTTCCAAATTTATACTTTGATAATTTAATAAAGTTGCTTAATAATTAAATTGGAGTATTCATTTATAACAGTGCCCCACATGAACAGAAGACACAGGGTGGTGCCAGCAGCCAGCACGACTCGCACAGTGTCGGTGAAGACCCCGCAACCAACGGAGAGGCACAGTGAGTGATTCCCCCCAGTGTAGAGCCTGGATGAGATCAGCCTTCCAGCACTGCAGAACTCTATACAAAACTGTTTCAGTTGATAAAGCTTGAGAACAAATGAACCTGTGAACACCAATTCTCTCCCAAATCAGGAAAAAGGATGAAGACACATAGAGAAAACAACATGGGACACTAAGGTCAGTGAAGAAGTCTCCTAGATGGGAGGAGACTGAGGAGATCCCTTATTCTTGGGCTGAAATTCTCTTGTAAGGCTATCGTTAAGATATAATTGATACATCAGACTCAATTTTTTTCCCTGTAACTCATGGAATGCATTGGGGGGATGTAGCATTCTATCCACAGCCATGAGCAGAAGCAATGTTGAAGTAGGTTGAACAGAAAGGAATGATGAGAAACCTTGCCCCAGGAACAGAAGAAGAAAACCTCTGTTTCCTAGAGATGGCTGAAGAGAACTTTTGCTTTTATGCTATAACAGCTCATCCTTAGTACCCCATAAGTTGACATGGCCCACGAAAGCAGCTGTGGGAAAACTGCAAGGCATGGGAGAGACTTTCACACTGCAAAGAGATTTTCCTTTCCCGGGTGGCTGATTCACTGTGACCTTAAAGCCAAAGACAACTGTTTCTTGTGGAGAAGTCTCAATGGCATGGCAAGAGAGACTCCTATCCCTAAGAGAACTGAAGAAGACGTGGCACACTGACTGAAAGTCTCAGGTTTTGTCTCTTTACATTGTCAGTGGGAAAGAAAAGAGGGTGTGGGGGGGGGATAGGAGAAGTGTTATGAAGGTTTATTCTGGTTTCTTTTTTCTTTTTTTTTTAGATTCCTTGGTTAACATTCACTGAAATGGACCTTAAGGCTTCAAAACCAGGTTTTAAACTGCTGGAGAAATATGGGAGCAGAGTTCAGAACTCTGCCCATTGCTACCAATAAATATGAATAGGATGTGTTGAGCTTCAGTCAGGAATAAATACAGGGATAACATCCCAAATCTGAGAATGGAGGAATGAAGTCAATAGTATGGTTTATCTGCTTATCAAATATTATCTAAGGCATCTAGATAGAAGTAAATATGTATAAAGGGTTTTGGAGATCAGCCATTGAAGAGTTCCACAGTCACTGGAGAGGAAAAATGAGACAAGAGTGTTAATCCCCTATTTGAGAGCCAGTTATGATCACTGGGAAAGTCATCTTCCCTGGATGCCTTTTCTTGATCACAGGGGCAACCTAGGCAACAAGCTCAGGCTAAGTGAGAAGTGTCTACAAGGCAAACATGAGAAGATAAATAGCTCTCTTTTAAGTAGAATAATGGTCATAGTCTGCAGGCAAGTAAAATAAATCCATAATGACTTATGTGGATTAAATGTTTTTTCCTGTGCTATCACCTCCCTCCAGGTGAGCATGGGAAGTCATGTAGAAGTTTTAGCTCAGAAGTAATGTTTAGGACAGAGGCACAGAGCTCAAAAATACAAGGCTGCTATTAATACCTATGAAAACAAGCAGCTGATCGAGGGTGTCTATTCCATTTGTGTTTTCCTTGAGGCTGTACTGTTACTAGAATTCACAGCATTGATATCAAGGTAAAGTCCAGAGAAAGAATCCCAAAAGGGTCTGGTTTGAAACCAACTTTCAAGACCATCTAGTTCTAATCCCCCTGCCATGGGCAGGGACACCTTCCACTAGACCAAGATGCTCCAAGCCCCATCCAACCCAGCCTTGAACACAGGCTTCCCCACCTTCACAGGGAAGAATTGCTTCCTAATTTCTAAACTAAACCCACTCTCCATCAGTTTAAAGACATTGTCCCTTGTCCTTTGAGCTTCACAGCTCATGAAATTAATAAAATTATACAAAAGTATATGAAAAAGAGAATAATTTTAGAAAACTCTCATCCAGTTACTCACACACTTTGGAGACTGTGAGGTATTGTCCCCAGTGAAAAGGGTTTGGCTTGCAGGAGCACAGCCCTTTACTCTAAGGCACAGCCTTGAGCTGAATTGCTCAGGTTGGGCTGATTCAGCTTCCAGCAGCAATCCCTTGGTTGGTCTCCTGAGACACCAAACAGGTGTGGACATCTGTCCAAGAAGAATGGCCTGTGACTTGTGGGGATTAAAAACTGATTTCATTAACTGTCATTAGGGCCTGATGACTTTTAGTCTAGTGGATGACACTAGAACTCGTTACGCATATGGGAATGTACAGTTCCTGTCAGAAAGCAGGATTTCTAAATTATAAAAAAAAAAAAAAGCAATGAGAAGCCTCAGGTCACCAATTTCAACATTTCAATTGTATTCAAATCTCAAAAGCCAATTCTAACAGTCTGACTTCAGCTCTAAGTTTTTCTGGCAGCAAAATGACAAAGTAGCTGTTTTCTCCCAGAATATTAATTTTCGCTAGTTCCAAGTAGTCACTCTGAGCATTCTTAGCCTTAAGGTGGAAGACACAGACTCCCCACTGTAAACAGGTGAGATAAAGTGACTAAAGTAAGACACAAACATTTCTGAAATTATTTTCTTAGTGAACACATTCTGATTGTAGTTTTGATAAAATGTTCCTTCGGTCAGACTCACTTGTGATTATTCAATCTGTCTGCAAGTGGCTCAGAGAAACTGTAAAGCAATATGAGGGACAAAATACAATTTACAGGCTCAAATATGTATCTTTTCCTCCACACAAAATGTTTCCTGTGAGGAACATTATTGGATCACAGCTGGACAAAATACTAAATTTTGATTGCCTGGCCAAAAGCCAAAACCCACAGCTACAGCTCTTTGCTATGAGAATGCTTAAAAAAACCCACAAAAACCTAAACACCATTTGATCTTTTTGTGTTGTAAACTACGGCCTCATGGCAGTAAGAACACTAAATGAAGGTGTTTTAATTGGTTTATAGCTATCTGAAATGCTTGAAGCTCCATGAGCAGTTCAGAGCCAACATCATGTCAACTGTGCTAAAAAGCAGTGATAGTTTCTCACCTTCTTAGAGATTACTGGTAAAATAATGTACAATAGCAATAGGAAGGCTGCCAATATGAAGTTAAGATGAAACTGCATCTTTTGGCAGTTAAAAAATTTGGCAACATATTTTTAAAAATGAAATCTTCATAAATCAAGCCATCAGAGTTTTCATAACTAAGAAGTTCTGGGCTCCTCTTGATTGTAGCAGTATATTAATCAAGACACAGCCTCAAAACACAAATTTAAGCCTTGGCACTCAAGTATTTTTGAGGAAAGCCTTTAAATACACCTCAAAAGGGCATCTCCCTGCCTACAGACAAGCCATTCAAAAGGGGTATCGTGTATTTAGATAAGTCTACTGTCTATTTGCTAAGAAAAAAATCTTCTTGCTAGTCTGCTCAAGTTTGCAGCATGTTCTTTACTTTCTGTTAATCACAAACACTATCCCTCATAAGTTACAAAGTGAAAAAAAAAAAGCTGAAGAATAGGAGAGAAAATGAGTCAGAGTCTTTTGATTTAATGTAACTATAATCTAAAGAGCCTAAACTTGGGAAAGGTAAATCTGAATGTGAAAAAAAAAAACCCTATTTTAATGAAAAATGTTAAAAATGGACAGACTACATGAAAATGGGGATTTGAAGGGGACTTATGAGAAACAGGGAGAGCAACTTTTTAAAAGAGGCAGAGAGGGACAGGACGAGGGGGGGCGGTTTTAAACTAAAAGAGAGGAGATTTAGATTAGAGATTAGGAAGAAATTCTTGGCTGTGAGGATGGTGAGGCTCTGGCACAGGTTGCCCACAGAAGTCTGGCTGCCCCATCCCTGGAAGTGTTGAAGGCCAGGCTGGATAGGACTTGGAGCAGTCTGGTCTAGTGCAAGGTGTCCTGCCCATGGTTGGAGAGTGGATCAACATGCCTTTAAGGTCCTTCCCAATCCAAACCTTTCTATGATTCTGTCTCAAATGCTGGAATAAACTGCCTGCTAACAAGAAAAAGGATTTAAGACAAAATCTGCTTAGGGCCTTTTGCATCCACAAAAGCTAACCTGAAAAACTGAGCTACTTTTCTGGAAGCCAGTAAAACTCCAAGACTAAAAAGCTGGAAACAGAGAGAAGTACTCCTAAAAGGAAACAGAAAAGATTTGGGGGACAAAAGTAAACACAGCAGAATATTGGTACCAGGAGAGGTATGAAGATGGAAGCAGAGCTTGCAGATCTGCAAGCTTGCTGCAATAAATCACATAAATTGGGATGTGAAAACATTTATTAATCATTTAAATGTAATGCCTGAGAAACCAAGACAACACAAATCTCACCAGGCTCAGGGAACCAGCCACTAAGCCTTGATGGACAAACACTGGACTCTGCACACCTTCCAAAGGGCCAAAGGCTAGCCCAGAGCTCAAGGCAAAACAGAAGATTGTGGGAGACACTTTACAGCCAAATTTGCTCTAATGGATGTATGAAATAAGTGAGCTCTTCTACAAAAGCCATGGAGTATTTTTTGGGTTTACTTTTAATCTAAAATGGTAATGATCATGGTGGTGACAGAACTTAAATTCAGAAAAACCCAGCTACTGTGCTCAGAAAGGAAACTGGAGATCAGCAAGAGAACCAAACAAATCAGGCAGTGCAAGTGAGTATGTGGATAAGAAAACCTCTTGTCTCCCTGCTCTTATCCTGCAAACAAAGAATAGCCTGGAAATATTTTACTGACAACACCTTGTCAGAGAGTATCAGATGACTCACAGTAACCTGAAAACAAAAAGTTCCTTTCAATATTCATTTTAACAGCTAGTGGCTTGTCTGCTTGTTTCAATGTTCGTAGTCAGGTATTATCCACAGGACAGTGGACATCTGTATTCTGCCCAATTATGAAAGTCTAGCCAGTTTTCCCCTCAAGACAGACTCCCTGTAAAGCCTCATTTCCATTTATATAATTAGGAAGCATTAAGAAGCATTAAGAAGCATTGATTGGAATCATCACTTTAAAAAAGAAATAAGTTAAAAATTAACAACTTCTGGAAATGAGAAGGAAATGAGGCATAGACATCCATGGGGAGAAGGGAATGGAATACTCCAGAAGAATTATGCTTAATATTCCTACATGGAAATATTATCCAGCCAAAAAAAAAAAAGTGCTTTCTTTTGTTAATGATTGTGCATCACCTATAAAAAACAACAGGATTGTATGGTGTGGTGGCAAAAGCTCCGAAGCATAACTAAAGTTTCCAGATCAGTTCCTCAGAGACAGCACATGCCAGAAGGGAAGAACAGGTATCCCCACTGAAAATAATTCCCATTTCATATGTTCCAGTGTCAACCCACTTCTGCTTATTTAAGACTGTAGTAGACAGCCCTCCCACTCTACTGATGAGCAGAGAGAAGTGCTACAGATATCACAGTCTTACCCCTCATTTTCAAATTTTCTGAGGGGACCACACATCATCTGAGGATTTTTACACTGCTGTGATGGATACCACATGAAAACTCACTGTGATATTTTCCTAATGAAGAAGGCTTTTCTTGCTAGAGAAAAAACAAAAGCAGGGAGAATCTTTTCAGCTGTGTCTGAAATTACTTACAGAATAAAACTGCACAAGGGGCTGAGCTTCCTTTTCTCAGGACATATTTACTTCCTCTGTTGGCTGAGCTGAATTTCCATCAGGCAACACTTTTTACAGTATTGCTGAAAGACAAAATTTTTCCTACTCCTATATTTGCTTTCCCTTGCCAAGACTCCAAACAGCAACCTGGAGGTGAGGGTGTTCAGCCTGGTTGAAGAGAAGGCTCCAGATACCTTAAAGCTCCTGCCAGTGTCTGAAGAGCCTCCATGGGAGCTGGAGAGGAACTTTGGACAAGAGCCTAGAATGACAGGACAAGAGGGAATGGCCTTCTTCTGCCAGAGGGAAGGGTTAGATGGAATATTGGGGAAAAAATTTTCTCTGTGAGGGTGGTGAGGCCCTGGCACAGGTTGCCCAGAGAAGCTGTGGCTGCCCCATCCCTGGATATGTTCAAGGCCAGGTTGGATGGGGTTGGAGCAACTTGATCTACTGGGAGGTGTCCCTGCCCGTGGCAAGGTGTGGGAACTGGATGATCTTTAAGGTCCTTCCCGCCCAAACCATTCTGTGATTCCTGTATCCTGTTACAGTAGGATTCACACAAGTACTTTTCAACATCAAAATCAATTTTAAAAAGAGGAGAATGTAGGGAGAAGAAACTGCTTTGCTCATGAGAGTTAGGAAGGCAGGAAAACAAAACCATTTTATGATTCTACGATTAGATGAGAATGCAGGACAGAACAATTGCTTAAAGCAATAGACTGCATGAGTGCACACAATTCAAAGAGCATAAATTAAAACCATGTGAATACAAACTATCATTTGTTGAAATCCACTGGGTAGTAAACTGTTCTTCACATTTAGTGAAATTCACCTCAGTTTAAGGAGAACTGGTTAAGCCTCCTGCTTAAACAATTGCTGCAAGATAAACCAAAACCAACTTTAGCCTTAAAACACAGAAACCTGTCTGATTTGATTTTCTGCAGTCAGTAGAAGATGAGTCTTAATCCTCCAGAGTGAATCAGAACAGAAGTACACGGGATTTCTGTGGGAGATACTATTACCTTCAGTTATTTATTAATGTAGCTTCTCATTTACCAACAACAGTGAACATGGAACAGCTATTTTCATTAGCAGCAATTATACTGCAGAGAGGTTGTATTGTTTATCTTTTAGATTCCTGTGCAGCTCACTTGAATTACACAGTCAGGAACTGCCCAGGCTACGACTTGTTCTACTTGATCAGTTTGGTATAGAAGGTGCACCTGCTACCAAACATTAAATACAGTCTTATGACAACAATTAATTCACCTCCCTCTAGTGAAGAACATTGTTTTTTCAAATAGGATTCCCTTGCTACATCAACCTCTGAGAAGGGTTATGGGCCCATCATATGGAAAAACTTGTAAGAGCGTAAGAAAACAGTAGAAAGTTGTGGACAGTTACAGAGTCTGTATTTTGGGAAGGTCATAATCTCACCTAGAATTCTCAACTTGTGAAGAGGAGCTGTTTGTTTGAGACAAATCCTTACCTTCAATTTTTTTGTAGTACCCACCTCTTTCTTATAAATTACAAAAAATACTTACCACCTAACCATCAGTCCAAGCTCCATGAAGTTTTTCAGGTTAGGAAGAGTTTGCCTTAGATCTGGAGTACTCAGCCCATGCTGGTATCTAAGCTACAAAACCAGAAAAAAAAAATCCTAAAATTAGCACAGCTTTCCAAATGCCAAAGAATACATCATTGTGGTCAGTTAACTCACTAGGTTTTTAGAAAGTTTAGGATGATTATCCAGCAGTTCCAAGATATTTATTTCCCTTAAGAAAATGGTCTATTTACTACTTGTATTAGGAAACCCACCCAAGAACAGGGACAAAATAATCAGTCAACCTGACTCTTAAACCTCCTTACACTTTCTCCATTTACTATCTGCAACAGGAGAGCAGGTTTACAGCTTAATAAAAACACAGCCATTATGGGAAGACACCAAATTTCATCACAATGTTCTCTATTCATGAATTCCAAATATTAATTTGTGTGTACTTGTCAGTCTGAGTGTAATTTGTGTGTACCTGTCAGTCTGAGTGTATCAGTGTATACTGGAATCAGTTATGGAATTATTACAGTAACATCAATGAGTAAAAATACATATTGTCACACAGCTGATCAATATCTGTGATCCTTACACAGTTTACATCAGCATTTAAACACCTGTTATCAGTATCATAATTAAATCCAGCACCCAAATCACTTCACTAAGATGCTACTTAGCAAAGGGAAAGGCTTTAAACACTGATATACTTTAACCTGAATATTGGCTCCTACAAGTTGTTCTTAGGTTGTCCACATGACATAACTGTCACTGTGTTTAACAAATTAAAAATACCTCTGAAGAAAACAGAACATGGAAGGGAAAAAGTCTTGTCTTTCAAGTTCAAATCTCAAAATTTCAGGGAAATTTTGCAGAGAAATGTATCCCTTGTGTGGTTAAAATATGAAAAAAGAACCAACACCCTACATTCCAGTAACCCTAAGGCTGCTGGAATGATGCACTACCAATTTAATAAGCAGTTCTCAGCACACATTAACACACTTCAGAAATCTCTGCTGGACTCCAACACAGGCACACACAGTAACTGCATAAATTTAGTGCTGATACAGCCTACTTGTTGAAACATGAACAGTCTCACTCAAAGTTAAATTTCTTTTGTTTAGAATCACACACCTGTTTCCACAATTCCTGACAGCAAGATGCAGGAAAGTATCATAAGTTTCAAAAATTTTTGACTTCTCCCAAACGATCAGTTTTGCAGAGAAAAAGACTCCTGAAATTGGGAATCATTTTTGTGCGTGTCTGAGTTTCAGAAAGAATAATTACTTTGGAAGAAAATCACCCTCAGTACCGCATTGTACAACAGCTGGCCATTTATTACAGTTTATTATTTCCATATGGACAAAGCCAAATCATATGGTGGGCTTGGGCTCATATTTTCTGGTACAATGACAGAACCTGGATTAAGACAACCATACAATATAAATTACAAAACCATCACCACATTCTCCTGATGGGATTATAGTGGAATTCGTTAACTGGAGAATTAGCCTGGAGCAAAGAAATAAAAAAGAAAAAACCCACCAACTCAAAAACTTTACATTTGTTTCTCCTCCAACAATGAAAAGTTCATGGAATTGCCCTTTTTATAGTCATTCTTACATTTTAAGGTTTCAGAGCACAAAAATAAGGTGGATTAAGGGATCTCTTCAACAGCCAAGATTAGAAGAATTCATGGGAGACCCCAGTATCCAAATATGAGCAAAACCACTGCTTCTACTAAAATTTTCATATTTCCAACAGTAGAGATGCATAATAAGTAAAGTTAGGATGCAAGTTTCATGAAACCCCTAGAAAAAGTTATTATTTAACTTCATATACTGCGTACTATTTGGCTTTGTAATTGATTAAAAGCAAAGCAATACTGCCTTGTGTCTGCATCAATACAAGCTGCTGCTGCTGGATTTACAAACCCAGAAATCACTGAAAAGCTTATCTGCCTTCTAGGAACAGAAAGAAACATTCAATAATCAGCTGATGAATCGGGTTTTAGTCTGGATTCAAAATTATCACCACATGAATGCAGCAAAGGTTAAGTCCTGCTGGGCATAATTCTGTAGTGGTCTCACATATCTTAACAAAGAAATCTCTGCTTTGCTGCATGATGCAGGCCACTACAGGTACAACACCAAACAAATGTGAACAGGGAGGTGAAAGGAGTTTAAAAACAACTTTTTTTTTACTTAAAAGACCAGAATTCCTCTTTCTCCTCCCCTTAACCTCTGACAATGTAAAATAACAAATATTAGTAAGGACTGGTTTTTTTCCCCAATCCATAAAGCATTTCTCATACACGTTCCCTTAAGTTTAATTTTTTTAACATCCAACACCACACATGCAGGGCTGGCTAATCCACCTCATCCAATAAATAGTAAGGCACTGAACAACATTCATGGCCAGAGGAGGCCATGGAGATAAACCAAGGGTTGCCAAGCACCTCTGCTCTGAAGACAGGCTGGGAGAGCTGGGGGTGTCCAGCTCTTGGAGCTAAATGGGCTCCAAGAGCTGGAGGGGGACTTTGGACAAGGGCCTGAAATGACAGGACAAGGGGAAATGACTTCAAACTAAGAGAGGGCAGGGTTAGATGGAATACTGGGAAGAAATTCTTGGCTGTGAGGGTGGCAAGGCCCTGGCATAGGTTGCCCAGAGAAGCTGGGGCTGCCTCAGGTTTGGAAGGATGGGGCCTCAAGGCCAGGCTGGACAGGGCTTGGAGCAACCTGATCTAGAGGGGGTTTCCCTGCCCATGGCAGGAGAGTGGACTTGGATGATCTTTAAGGTCTGCTCTAGTCCAAACCATTCTATGAGTCCCTGTGACTTGTAGGATTCACACAAGTACTTCTTAACATCAAAATCAGTTTTAAAAAGAGAAAAATGTAGGGAGAAGCTGCTTTGCTCATAAGAATTAAGAGGACAGGAAAACAAGAGCAGACAGAGGTAACCATGTGCTGCCTTGATTCTCCTAAGAAACTGTTCAAATTTCAATTGTCACTATTAAAAGTCGCCCATCTCCACACTAAGCTACCAATGCAATAATTTTCAAAATAATTTTCAAAAGCAGCATTTTATTCAAGATTTTAGAGATCTGATTCAGGATATTACAGACCCAGCCATCCAAAAAAATGTGCCCATTCTAACTGGAGTGAAGAGGTGTCCCAGATTTGTGTTCACATAGAACACCATGTATTCTCCACAGAACTTTGAGTAAATCATTAATGATGTTCTAGTGATAAAATATTAATTCTGATTTCTACACCAATATTTAGCTCCTATGAACAGCTTTATTTTCCCAAGTGCTGCTCTCATGTTTGTTACTAACAACACTTACTCCACAGAAACAAGGTATAGGAGACAAGATCCATCGTATTTTATGAACAGTTCAAGGCAGAAGAACTTAAAGAATTCTCTGTACAGAGAAATCTCAAGAAATAGGATAATACATTTACTTTAAGGCCAACTTCTCTACAGAAAACCAGCTAATCATACCAGTGGGTATTTTCTATTATACCTATATGTTCCAACATCACAGAAAACCATAAATGTTAAAATAAACTGCATTTAAAACAGTGGTTCTCAGAGCAAAAGGTAGATTTATTCTTAAAAAACATGTATTATTCTTATTTCTAAGAAAGTGTTTAAAGACTAAATTTCCTTAAAAGACTAATACCAACAAAATCACAGCATTAGCTGTAGGTGAGGCATGACAAACTGTTTAACTGAAGTTAAATTGTAACAAAACAAGCATAATTATTTTACACTCTAAGATGAGAAAAAATAATATTCAGCTCCTCCAGTTTCTACCTGTATTTCCTTCTCTGCAATGGTCTGAACTTACACTGGAAGGTAAATGAGTGAACCAGGAGTGAACAGCTCCAATCTGAGCATCTCTACTCCACTGCCAACCAAACAGCTTCCAAGGATTCAATTCATCAACTGGACTGTTAGACTTAAAAATCATGACCTAAAATCATGTTAGACAACAGAAAAGCTTACTGCCTTCCTAAAAGTAACAATTCCACAGCAAAATGTTCATTCATCAAATCTACCAGTAGAGATACATAATTTGTTAACTAAATAAAATACAAATCTGTAAAAGCTCAGTTACTTTCCTATAAAGTCTAGAAGAAGTATTAGGACTACTGAAGTTTTTCAATCAAGTAGGCTTTAAAAGAAACCATTTAGTTATCTTTCTGTTACTGGGTAATTGCAGGTTACACCCAAGATTGAAATTAGGAGGTTTGCCACTCTATATGCCTGCTCTTAAAAAAAACAATGATATCCTGCATTTATGTGCAAAAAACAACTGTCCACTTCCTATCCTAATTCTTGCAGCAGTATTTCATGACTAATGGTATACAAGCACATACATTTACTTCCAGCCAGAAACCACAGAGTACCTGGGCTCAATTATCTTGTTTTGGGGGGGAGTGCAGAACTGACTCCAATTCTAACCTCATCTTGTTTCCCCAGCCATATTCATCTTGTTTTAAGCCATGTGGAAGCTGTCTAACAGCCAGAATATGTTATTAAAGCTCAAAATAGCAGCCCCTTTAGTACATATTGTGCATAATATTCAAGTCTATGCCAAAATCCGCTGTATTTTGGACTTCCCTTAGTCCCCATTGCAATCAACTGGTTCTTGATGTTGTAGCAATACCTGTACCTACACAACAGGTGGACTCAACCCACTATTACACTATGCAAAGATCTTGCAATATTAAGGCAGTCAAAATCAATTTTGAATTATTTTCAGCTATATGAGGAGTTCCTCTTGATAGCATCAAGAATTTCAAAAAAACATCTGCTCCACAAATGTGAAAGCCTACAGAGAAAAATAGAAGCAAAACTATTGTTTCAATCAAATTTGCAGAGCTGGTCACAAGCCAAGCATTTTCACAAGGTTTTCAGAGAATGTCAAACACTGAAATATTAAGAATGTCAAACAGAAATATTAAGTTTTAGAAGTTTTAATAAAATGACATAGTTAATTGTTTTACAAGATCCTGGGCGACTTTGTCAGAGTAGAACAGAACACTGGCAGAGATTCAGATTACTAAGCACTGCAATAAAGAAAACGGGAAGTGTTGTTACAATGCCTGTTGCTATATAAACAACTATGGGGGATCACTGAAATAAGGCCTGCTGCTATATAAACAGTTGTGTGTGTTTATATCTTTTGGGAGCAATTATAAAATTTTTTGCTTGCCTTTGTTTTATTGAATCTGGCTAGTTGTTCTAGCTCTGAATGCCTAGGTGGGTTTACTGAAAAACCCTTAAGCTACAACATTACTGAAACATCTTGTGGTAACCAACAGCTCTTTAAATAATGTACCTCCAAACTAAGCACCTAAAAATCATTTTCATTTTTGATACTTCAAAAGACTATCAGTAAGCATCAATTACAGTTTGGAAGTAAACATAACAAAAGGGTTTTTAAAACTTTTTTAAGATTCTTGGGGAAGTAGGAGCTGAAAAAAGAAAAATAACCACTGTGATTATAACAAGTCTTGAAGTTCTCAATCTTGCTTACTTACAGAAGGAGCAAATAGAGGACTGCTACAGTAGTGACAGCCCTCATCCAAGCAAGAAGTGCCCAAATATAACAGCTATTTCAATAGATATGACTTATCTTTATATGCCTGTGTCCATCTCCCAGAGTTACACCTGAAAAGTAGATGTTTACTTTGCTACTCATTCAAGAGAATTAAACTAACAAGCAAGCAAGTTACATCCATATCCTTGAGGACCCATGTCCTTCATTAATCCATTGAGCATACTCTTTCCAATTCCACAAGCCAATCCAGCGTGCCTAAAGCCTTCACTAAAACCATCTTAAAAGACTCCCACCACAATTTTGATATAGCAATAGCAAATAAGGCACACAAGCAGCAACCAAAGGAGTAAGAGGAGATAATTGCATTTTATGCTACACCATTGAAGGATAATTACAATCAGTAATTTTAAAAGCATGCTTAGTCTGAAGTAACCTGATTTGTCTCACATCTACAAGGGAGATGCTGATTTCAATAAGATAATTTCCAGGTATCACAAAATCCTAGAATGGTTTGGGTTGGAAAGGACTTTTAAGCTCATCCAGCCCTAACCTCACCACCATGGGCCTACATACCTTCCACCAGACCAGGCTGCTCCAAGACTTGTCCAGCCTGGCCTCAAACACTTCCAGGGGTGGGGCAGCCACAGCTTCTGAGGACAACCTCAGAAGCCTCACCACTCTCACAGCCAAGAATTTCTGCCCAATATCCCATCTAAACCTGCCCTCTGGCAGTGGGAAGACATCCTTCCATGTCCTGTAACTCCAGTCCTTCCCCTGGTCTCTTAGAGCCCCTTCAGGCACTGGAAGGGGCTTTGAGGTCCCCCTGGAGCCTTCTCTTCTCCAGGCTGAATCCCCAACTCTCCTGGCTGTCTCCAGAGCAAAGGGGCTCCAGCCCTTGGAGCATCTCTGTGGTCTCCACAGGACTTGCCCTAAGAGGTCCATGTCCTTGTGATGCTGAGGGCCACCCACTCTCTCACTCTGACCTGTAACAGTGGTAACTAACACTGGAGATGCTACACAGTCCCTGGACCAAGACAGTCACTAGCACAGTCCAGAAATGTTCATTTCTACATAAGAAAAAAATGTCCTCAGAGAGCTCTGGCTGATTCAGCTCTCACAAACTGCATCAAATTGAGACGGAAACTTTTTCTCACCACTGGTTCTTCCTGCCCCAAGAACAGCCTGTCTCTTTCCCTCTCCTCTCAGCCTGGAGAATTTTAATTCATTTCCATCTGAAAGGCAGGGGAAATTCATGCATGAAATCTACATACAGGAATGGTTCAGAAGTGATCAGGGAAACTATATTCTCATCTGATAACAGACCTAATGCCTTTTTACTTTCTTTGATTTGTCCTGGAATTACATTAAGCCGCTTCTTCCTCTTGCATTCACCAAAACACGAAGTTTGATATTTATTCAAAGACAGCAGCAGCCTCAATTCTAAATGCACAGCAACTTTTACTATTCTGCCAAACATTTATGAAGCAGTTTTCTTCTTATTCTTAAAATTTCAGCAATATTTCACACTGGATTTTGGTTTCACAGCAATAGTGTTTACTGGAGATAGACCTCAAGAAAATAAGGAAATAGGAGTATGTGTTTGAGTACATGTAGAATACACTGTAGAACTGAACATTTAGATAAGCCAAAAAGCTGCCTTTCCTCAAGGAGTCTCTCACTGCTGTGTATGAAACTCTTCTTGAGAGTGAACACAACACCCCTCCAGAGAGGTCTCAAACATTAACCTTCATGGTTTCAGCCTGGTGTCCAGTAAGGGGAACCATTGTCAAAGACAGGCTGGGAGCCACTCATATAAGTAAAGTATTCCTGTAAAACTTAGCAGTTATTGGGCTTGTTACAAAAACCAACATATATGGGCCCCCATGCCCATAAAGGTACACCTCATATGCCATGACTGTTTCATAAAAGAACATTTTAAAAGGCAATTTAGAAGATAGAGCAGTTACCGGCCTCCAAAAAGTTTCCCCCACTCCCCAGTGAAGCACTCAAATAACTAAAACCATGTTTACTGCAGTCTTGCTGTATTTAAAGCTTGATGAGATGAAACTATAGAGCACATAACCTTTACAGATTCAAGTCAGAGCTTCTCAAAAGGCTTCAGTATCACTAATTGATGTTCACTGGAAAGTGATGTTCACTGTTTATAGGAAATGGGTACACTTATTTCCTATTTCATGCTGAGCTTTTGTATTAAAAATCATTACATCAGGCACAGAACAAGAGGTTAGACATGCAAAAGTCAAAAGGGGAAAGATAAGTAACATTCTGTGCCTCCATCTTAAATTTTCTGTGTGTGTTTAGCTCCCCAAATGTAATTTGTATACCTGAAGTTTGCTTTTTACCTACATATGAACCTATGGACACCAGAAGGGCAATATTCTCAGGGAATACCCAGGTATGTACAGAGAACTCTACCACCCTGTCCTGGATGCAAACCAGAGAAAATGTATGGTTAGGGTTACAGAGCTACACACTCCTCCTCCACTTCTCTGTGACTTTCACATTGTAATAAATCCACTCCAAAACCAGGTAATTTTCACATATGACATCAGTCCAGCTCCACTCTCTACTTTAAGATGTTACAGGAAAGGAACCCACAGAATTATTTCAGTGGGCAAACAATGAGCTCCATTAGATGTTGTAAAATCTTTCAGCTATTTGTTCTTTCATGTTGTGTTGGGAAAGTCCTTGTTTAAAATAGGTGAAATTGAGTTTCTGGCCATTCATTCATCCAGGTTTGTGATCCCAGCTCTTTCAGGTAAAAAGGCTTTTGCTTCAAGAAAGCTTTACTCAAAGAGCAAGTGATTCAGCCCACGACACAGAGCTTAAATGGAAGAAGAATTTGGGGTTCTCTGCTCCCAGCCACATCTTGCATTTCAGTTGAACTGCTTTTCAGGTATCTATTACATTACTGTCAGTGAAAAAAAGAGACTGATTTCTAAAAAAAGATAGATTGTAAATCAAATGGAAAGCCCTCTCATTTGAGGAGTACAGAATGAACAGTTTAACCTATGAAAGCCTTGCTTCCTATCAGGGTAACACCAGCATTCAGTGAACTCCACTTGGCAGTAAGGTACACCAATACAGGAAATGGTTTCCCATATGATGGATGACATTTCAAACTTAAAAGCTGAGGTCAGAGAGGACAGTTCAGCACTGGTGTTCCTGAAAACATCAATCTATATGTGTTAAACTGAAGCAGAGCTTGGTTGTTCCTAATTACACAATATTAACTCCATGAATTACATACAAGACCAGCAAAGAGAAATGCAATAACCCCTTCAGTATTTCCAGTCTCTTGAAAAACAAAACACTTTAAAGTTCTGGATTTCCAAACATTATGGACCGACCAAAAAGTGAATGAGCCCATACATATCAGAGCCTTTTATTCCATTTGTTGGAGAACAACTTGCTCTGAACTTCAACCCCAGTTAATAAAAAACCTGAAAGGCATTTATGGATGATTAAGGAGCTGACATACCAAAAGTATTCAAAATAGGTTTTGTGCCCTGATGTGCCAAATCTTATGCACAGAAGTATGAGACCAACCCTGACCAAGGAGGACAAAACATACATATTAAACTATACAACAGAAGAACACAGGATGTGGGGGGAAATGTGAAAATAACAGAGGCTCAAGGACAAAAAAATCTGAACCCCACAAGTCACAGAATGTCACTTGCTTGCAAATAAGAGATAAGAAGAATTTTTATGCATTAAAACAAGTGAAGTTTTAAGAAATTAGGTGCATTTTACCATAATTTCTTTTTCCCATTAAGAAATGGGCCACATGGCAGAAAGAGAGAAGGCTCTGAAGGAAAAATCAGGCCTACCAAGCAGGACCTGGAAATCCACAGATGTGAACACTTTGTATTTGAATGTCCAGCTTTGCCTCCAGTGCACACACCAACTTGTTAAGAAAAACTATACACTGCAGCTTTTTCCTACACCGATACATTGTGCCAGGGCTTGATAACAGATTTCCCACCTCCCTGTCTCTTTCAATTTTGCAACATGGAACTTTTATACACTACAAAGCAGCTGAACCTGGCAGACAACATGTGTTTATGTCAGATTAACTATATCAGGAATCCATTTGCATTTTGTATACTTAACTTTGGTTCTATTTTAAAAACATACTCATTTTTTTTAGGAATTCTTTTAGTCTGAAGAGCTAATGCACAGAGATGATGACAGCTACACAGTACAAAAGCTATGTAATACAGAGAAAATGCCTGCAAGGCTGGTCCCACAAAATAATTTTGGAGAACTGACTCTAAGCACAGCTGGTGATGCCTCTCCTATTCATAGAAACCCATAACAGCTTGGGTTAGAAAGGACTTTTAAGCTCATCCAGTCCTACCCTCCCCCACTATGGACCTAGATACCTTCCACTAGACCAGACTGCTCCAAGACCTGTCCAGCCTGGCCTCAAACACTTCCAGGGGTGGGGCAGCCACAGCTTCTCTGGGCGACCTCTGCCAGGGCCTCAGCACTCTCACAGCCAAGAATTTCTGCCCAGTATCCCATCTAACCACGCCTCTGGCAGTGAGAAGCCATTCTCCCTTGTCCTGTAACTCCAGGCTCTTCTCCAAAGTCCCTCTTTAGCTCTTGGAGCCCCTTCAGGCACTGGAAGGGGCTCTGAGGTCTTCCTAAAGCCATCTCTTCTCCACTCTGAACAACCCAAGCTCTCCCAGCCTGTCACATATGAGAAGTGCTTCATCCCTCCAGTCACCCAACCATACTGGTCATCCCACCACGGCTGCAGGAGCCTCCAGCAGTGCCTGGGCTTAGGCTGCAGGTGCCAGGATCTGTACGGGTTGAACATCCAAGACCTGCTCCTTCATAGAGCAAGTTCATATTGGTATTTGCCTACAGACAAGGATAGGCAGGTTTTCAGCTGAATGAAAGCCAGGACTTCAGTTACAGCTAATCCAGCCTCATTTCAACCTATTTTTTCTTGGCATGGGTGATAGGAAAGGAAAAAAGAAAGCCTTTCCAAAAAGTTTGCAAAAAAAAATACATTTTTTTGAATTCCCCAATTCTAAATGATCTGGCTAAGTATCAGCTCACTGTTACTCTAGGAAAGTTTCAGGAATGAAACCTCTCCTAAGAGCTTTTGGCTCTACACAGCTGGAGAAGGTACTTTGTGATGTTTCAGGTGCAGTCTCTTCCTCTTAAATTGAAATGAAAGCCTGGCACTTGACAAGACAAGGACTAGGCTCTGGCTTAAGCCTTTGTTCTTTCAAGAACACTTTTCCGTATGTAGCTGAACTGGCCTTGGATTCAGACAGTGCATTCTTTCTGAACTGTGTGTTTTATGATCTTAGTTTAGGGGCCTCATAAAAGATGTAGAGTGCAAGTCACAGTATCCTGCACTCAAAGGCCATAACCACTGCATGTACACCACTACTCACAGGATTCTTTAAAGACACTTCTGCTCCTTAGTGTTTATTGCCAAAACAAATTCTAGGCCTAACATTTCTGCTGTTCAACTTCCCATGGAAAAGCTTTTAGTTTGTGTTATAGAGCTGATTTTCTCTCATGTCTGATAGTCTAACAGAACCAGAAACTGAACCTCTTGCCTCATTTCATGTTTAACAGCTGAGTTTCACTTCAGCCTCTTACATATGGTAATAATAATACTAATACATAAATATTAAACTTTAATTTCATGCAGGTATTAGGAAGATGGCACTTTACACCTACAATGTAACAAGAATTTTGGTTTTCTTCTATGGTTCTGTGAATGTTACTTTGTGCATTAGACAAGCAACTCACCCACAAAGCAGCATTCCCAGGAAAGCAGCACTGGCTGCTCAGCTTCTCGAGCAGATTACACAAAGCAGGTAAACGCCACCTGCCACCATGTGGACACGGTGGCCATGGACACACAAGAGGAGGGCCAGACATCAGTTACTTACCTGGATCTGTACTCTATTGGTGAGAAAAAAGAACCTTGGGGGAGCTGACAAGAGAGTATTCTGGTTTTTTTCATATCAAATTGCAAAGTTCATGTGTTGCTAATGACTGTCAGAACTATTCTTTGGCCAGGGCTGAGCAAGTGACGCCAAAGTGAAAAGGAGTATCAGTCTAACACAACACAGTATTGGTCTGACAAAACAAATGAGGATGAGGAAAGAAGCCTTCCTTGTGAAACAATCCTGACCACAGCATTCAGGCTGAACAGGAGAAAAAATAATCTTTTTTTTTTTCAGTGTAACAAGTTCCACAGGTTTCACTAAACTTGGAAGTGATGCCTGGAAGGTGATGCTTGTCTGACACCATATGCAGAGACTCTGCTAACAAACACAACTATGAACTTTTTACATGGGTAGACAGGGACAGAAAAAGGGGAAGATATTTAAACTAGAAGAGGGCAGATTTAGATTAGATGCTAGAAGGCCCTGGCACAGGTTGTCCCATCCCTGGAAGTGTTCAAGGCCAGCCTGGACAGGGCTTGGAGCAACCTGGTCTAGGGCTGGTGTAAGGAGGGTGTTGGTCTAGGGAAGGGTTTCCTGCCCAAGAGCAAGATGGTCTTCAAATTCCCTTCCAACTCAAACTGTTGTATGATTCTATGAACTGAGGTTAAATTAGACACATTCACTCCTTGGGTTGGCTGTAGGAAAACAAAGAGTTGTAAAATGATCCAAATTATTTGACACTTGGTTTTACAAGTCTACTTTTCAAGAGCCAAATTATTTAGACAAGGACAGAACACCACTGCTCCTGAGGCCATGTTCAATAAAGCCAGATGGAGATAGTGACCAAGGTAACAGCAAAAGAAGAAAAGAGGTCTCACAACATACACATAAGCCCCCTGCTTATGTGGTAAAGCTGAGATAAGACTTAGAATAAGAAATCCAGAAGATTAAGAGGCAAATTAATTTGATGTCCTTCAGTGGTTGACTGAAACAGAAAATCATTTGACACAGAGTGTAAATAACTTCACTGCCCCATGCAAGAAAATAGCTGCAATAAACTCCCTTCTCACTGGTACCTAAAGAAACCAGCTTGACAGCTCTACTGAAATTATGTCCTCTACAAGTAGTCTGGTAACTGGACAAGAAATAATGCCTGTCAAGTATCATGCAAAAGACAACCTCTTGAATACCTAAAGAAATTGGAACTTTGATGAACAAGATGGACATGCTCTCCTCAATGACTACACATCATAAATGCATGCATTAGACATAATGACCAATACAGGACAGAAATCACTTAATATAGAATTACAGAATTGTTGGGGTTCGAAGGGACCTTTAAGCTCATCTCATTCCAAGCCCCTGCCATGAGCAGGGACACCTTCCACTAGACCAGTCTGCTCCAAGCCCCATCCAACCTGGCCTCAACTTTCTGCATATACAATTTTGGGCAAGTTATTCTCTCACAGTAACAATGTGTGTGCTCACTAGGGACTCACCTCAGGGAGGATGGTCACTAAATTAAGATCAACTCATCATATGTAATGAAGAACCTACAGTGAAGTCAGGCTGAAGCAATTAAGGCTCTGGGAACAAAGGGGAGAGACAGCAAAGCAGCCAGTAAAGCAGCAATAAAGATGCTTTCTTTTTACAGCCCTGAGACTCAAAACTCAAAGCCACTACATTCTCAATAACCCCTACTTCAAAGTTTAAAAAAATTATTTAAACTATTGAGATGAAAAAACCTAGAGCAGCAAGACCACTGCCCAAGCACTTGTGAGAGCTCAGTTCCACAAGGTCTCTGCCCCAGCAGAATTGGGTGCCACCCACACTGTTCAGAACAAAGAGAACTCTGAGAGATGCTATTTGGACACTGTTCTGTGTTCACTTATCACCCACAAAAAACTTCACCAAACTTCAGGGATTTCCTAATATTCATCCACCATAACAAGAGGTTTTCATGGTATAATCTCAATTACTCCACTGTGAATAGCAGGATGAGAGTTCACTTCTTTCTCCTACTAAAGCCTCAGCTTCCTCAGATACTCCATACACATCCCTAACTCAGGAGCTACAGGGTTTATGGGGCTAGTACTTGCTGAATGCTCTCAGCTGTCTAATGCTTTGGAGAGCTGTGCAATTCACTCCCATTTTAGCAACTCTATTGTACTTCACCTTTGATAATTATAATGATTTTTTCTGTAGGTATTATTAGACGCAAGTGACTAATTTATCTTTGAAAAAAAACCCCTGCATTTCTATGCTAGTGAGAGTCAAACAGCTGAAATCTTAAATGGAAATTTACAGCCTTAGATAATGTTATCCAACTCAAAAGGCTCCTCTGTGAACTTTGTCAGGGATGCAATTTTACAAACAGAAAATATGGGTATTGAAACAATTCGTGCTCACATACAGATGGAAGTTATTATGAACTCTTAGAATTAACACACATTGTTTCAACTTTGGAATGTAACAGCAAAGCAAGTTTCTCCAAAAAAAACTCTACCAAGCCAGCACTAGGCTGCTTCTAATTCCAGCTGAATTCTCCTGAGTGCAAGATGTGGTTTCCAGTGTTATTATCCTGCTGTTTTACAAAACAGTACCCCTTTATCTCTAGAACAGTTTTTATGTCAGTAATTTTATATCAATCTCATCTCACTTCTGCCACACTCACATTTCTCCTTGCTGCCAGGATTCTAGGTAATTGTAAAAGGAAAAAAAAAATCTGTGAAATCAGGCGAGCTTATACAAATAATTTCAAAATATTTCTTTAAGTTGATTGAATTTTTCTGGGCTCTTGTTTGTAACAGTGTTCAAAACTTGCATGAATGATTCAAGTGAGGTAACAGAGACCCAGGCTCCTGTTTTCATGCTCCAGTGAAGTCACCACTATTCTTCCCAGAGCACAGAGGGAATCAAGCAACTGATTTACATTTGTTCCTGACAAAGAGGACTGGTTCTCTGAATCAAAGTAAACACCTTTGGGTGATGGTCTGGAGATAAGAGAGAGGCAGCTGCTCATTCTCTGTCCAAACCTAATTTTTCACACATTCACAAGAACTAAGCATATCTGAACACTTCTCTGAAAGCAGCCATAAGGTCTGCTAAAAGCTATGTCAATTCAACAGTTCCAGCATCCCAAGAAACATACAAGAACTCAGACAATCTTGGGTTTTTAGGTCAAGTCAGCCCCAGAGCACAGAGGTTTTATGATGCATTGCTGCACTTTACCTACCTGCTCTGCTTTCAGAGTGGAATTTCCCCTTGGCAGAACTATATAAAGCAGCAATATTTGACCAAGGACATGAAAACAAAGGTGACTACAACAGTTTATGTGGACATTATAACACTTCCATGATTAAATAAGTAGTAGAAGCACCCCCAGAAACTCCAATTTACTTTTATTATGTTTTTATATCCAACAGCATACAATCTCAAGCATTTACATGGGAATCACTAGTGTTCTACTAACCACTTTGAAGTTTGGCCACTGACTGGCTTGCACCAGCACCCATGACCTCAAGCAGAGCTGGAAACTCTTTTTATACCAATACATACTTAAAGCCTTCATTTACTTTTATAAGTTTGAACATATGCCATTGATTTCAGAAACCAACTGCAAGGAATTGGAAAGCAACATGGGTGAGTGATCATGTGTTCAACCACCCAGAGTCCTTCAGAAACAGGACAAGAAAATCAGAATGAAAGGTTTCAGTAGGTATAAGAGTGGTAACATTTTAAAGGTGACAAGTCAAGGAGATAAGGAGGAAAACAAGTGAAGTGATGACAGTTTCTATAAAAAAATACTACAGGCACAAGTGTCAAGTAACCCAAACTACACAAACAGGAAACACAACCACCCTGGCCTCAATGAAGAATTCATCATTTCAATGAAAAAAATGACAGAGCTTCTTGCTTGCAGCACATAACTGAACGGCAAACTCCAGAATAAGGTAAAGACAAAGAAGGGCTGAAAGGCAAAGCAAGCAGCATCACACTCACAAGTTACAGAATGAACTAGCAAGCAGAGATTAAGGAAAGCATTGTTTTGATAGTAATGAAGAGAGAGATCTATCAAAGCATCTGAGGGAAACACTAATCCCTTTTTCTCACTAATCTTCCCTCTGGAGGTCAAGTGTGAACAGCTGGCTGCCATTACCAATACCACCAACAAGGAGGTGTAGTCTAAGATACATTAACAGCCTGGCTAAGCCAATTTCCAAGATTAGTAGGACTCGATTAACTTTGTCTTAAGATATTTTAGCCTTTAAGTAATTTCAGAGGTTATTGTCCAAAATACACTAAGCATGGGGTATGGAAAATGGTAACTGCAATCCAAGCTTAAAAAACAAACAACACAAAGACTCAGAAGCTTTACTTCAATTTGGGATAAGGAATGGCAAAAAATGATGGAAGAGAAAACTGGAAAAACAAACAAGACTAATAGAAACTAAGCATAAAAAGGTCAGATTTTTCAGGAATAAAACTGTAAGACTAATGTAATTTCAAACAGATTAGAAACAGAAATGTCATATTTCTCTTGGAATTTAAATCTCTTGGCATTTTCTGCTATAATATGCTCACAAGCATGCTGGGGAAATGGTATATTGATGAAGTATAAGTGAATACAGAGAAAGTACTCTTTGGGTGTAATAAAGAATGGCTCATGACTACAACTGAGGTGCTGGCAAAATGGGACTCCACCTGGAATAACAGAACCCCAGTTCTATCCAATATTTTAATTAGGTAAACTGGATAGGGCATAGGCTCAGATACAGCCAGCATAAAGCTGAGACTGAGTTCTTAGCTTTTTTGCTTTTTTTTTTTTAATTTTTTTTTGCCACCAAAGCATAAACATGATTAAGAACAAGAAAGTTCTTCTTTAAGAATACATTCAAGGTACAGCATATAAAATGTGAATTAAACAAATCACCTGCTGTGACAGCTGCAGTTGGTCTGAAGCTGCACAGATAAATTTGGCCATAACAGACCCCAACTTGACCAGCCTAGTTCATTAAGGAGTAAAAGTAAACAAGTCCTCAGGAAAACAACATTGGATTTGCACTCAAACAGGGGAGCCCAGCCAATCCCATTCAATCCTGAATGCAGACATCAGCTGGCCAGTGAGCTGGGTGGTGTTGAGACCTCAGCCACTCAGGTGTTCAAGTATGGGAAATTTGAGCCCCCTATGAAAGGGGGTGTCCATCAATAAACATTGGGTGTTGTCACTGGAACTCGGTGTGTTCAGTCCTGTGCCTGTCTCCAGCACTGCAACAAACCTAACAACCTGCACAAATTCAGCATGGAGTGTTGTGTTGCTGTGCAGGAAATACCTGGGGTTGTTGGTTGCACAGAATCATAAGATTTACTCTGCTAGGCTTTTAAGAGTACAAATCTATTAGAACCCAATGAACTGGAAATAAAAGGACAAGACTTGGGAAGCATTTCTCTCATCCTACTCAATGTTTTGAAAGCAACAGCTGCTCACTGTATCCAGCGTTGGGCATTGCATTTCAAGAAAAATATGTATTCAGATGGAGAATCTGAGACAAGAGAAGTGTTGAAAACTGGTTTTTCAATGCATAAAAGTTTGCAAAATGGAAGAGACTTAAATGGATCAGATTATTATAATATATAAACAAAGGCAAGCCAGTTTTGGACCCAATGTCAGAAATTAGCTGTGTTTAGTGGCCAAGACAGTCAAGCACTGGAACTAAGCAGTACTTATATCACAGGTTTTTCTTCACAGAACATCACCAGAGGCAGCATAAAAGCAGCTGACTCTGTCCTAGGACTACATAACAATTGAAACAGCCAGGCCTCTTTAAGACCAGCTTTCTGAACATTCTCTGAATTCCAAACCAAATGTGTTAGCTGCAGGTATTGCTGCCATCTCAAATACAAGTATGCAAAGTCTCTTCCATTTTTCAGAGTAATAGATGTTGGGTTTTTTTAATACATTAAAAACAAGGAAGTAAGGTTGACTAGAGAACTTTTTAAATAAAAGTCACACATTTGCAATACTTCATATTTTACATGTATTGTGTTTTCTTATAAGGGTAGAATACCAGTTGAAGTAATAATACAGCAAAATTAAAGACACATGAGCAAGAATTACATGAATAGATCTTCAAGTATGACAGAATAAAAAAATCTGAGAATATTTACAGTTTTCAAAACAGTGTGAAGTCTATAGACTCATAGAATGTACCATTTGAAAAGGAAAAGATTCATTATTATCTGGCAAGTACTTCTCTAAGCACCACAGAAGAAAATCTCAAACACAAAGCTGAAGATAAGTGAAAATTATGTTTTCAAGGACATTTTTATTAGTTCATAGTTTTTTACCACAGAGAGCAGCATGACAGGACAGCACATGCACATTCACGTCATATTGACAACCAAGCAGAAAATACATATAAATTATAATAAAAAGCAATCTCAAGTGTACCAACCTGTGCTATATTTTTGTTGAGAAGATAAACTCCATATTCAAATTGAAGCTTCTCCCCTCCTTTTGCATATAAAGGAAATCTGATGGGAAAAAAAAGGGGGGGGGAAGTATTTAAGGTGAAATTATTCAGATGCTTGTGTAAATTTCAAGAAGCCACAGATTCCTTTTCTGAGAAGGTAAAAATTAAAAAAGCTTCCTTTGCTGACTTCTCCCAGGAACCTCTCCATAGGATGTATTTAGGAACCCCCTGCAACTCCAGTCAATCAGCATTTAACAACTGATGCCAAAACTCAGCTACAGAATTCCATTTTTAAAGTATTTGAGGTTTTTAAAAGACACTTTATGATTCTCCCAGGGCTGCAACATCCCTCTCACCAACCAAAGTGTAATTTCAGAAGCACACAGCACAATTCCAGATCCCATGTTATCCTTCTGCATTCACTCAGTCACACTTGGTTAGCTCATTTCCAAACAGAAAGAATATTTTAAAAAGTTGTTCTCTTTTGATCATTATCCTGTGATTGACAGAGCACAAAGCCCTTTACACAGAGAAGAAATTTGCAGGCTCACTTACCAGAACAACATACAGAACAGAAATGATTCCTTTCAACAAACTT
Source organism: Zonotrichia leucophrys gambelii (assembly GCF_028769735.1). NCBI lineage: Eukaryota > Metazoa > Chordata > Aves > Passeriformes > Passerellidae > Zonotrichia > Zonotrichia leucophrys. Next base: position 101,744,014 of record NC_088169.1, read on the forward strand.
CACACATGCACCAAAGGCTTGAGTAACAGCATCACAGATCCCTATAGCCCTTGCAAACATTTTATTACTGATCTTTATTTTTCCTATGTAATAAATATTGCTCACCATTTTAAATGCAAATTTGCTTTTATATTTATATACCCAAATGTATCAAACAGCTTGTAAGAACATAGCATAGCACTGCTGCATGAGACAGGAGAACTAAAACATTAGTCCCTTAAATATTGAAACTCTTTGACAGTTTCTGCATTAAAGAATATCGTTTTATATGTCAGCTTAAAGAATCTCTGCTTAAGTGAAGCAGTTCTCAAACAGCTGTAATTGCTGTACACTGCACTTCTAAGGATTGTCTTTTGACTCCTCCTCAGCACCAGAGGTTATGAGGTCACCATGGTCAATTCAGAAATCTTAGCACAAACTAAAATTTATTTTTATGGGAACTACAGCATGAATCAAGTTTTTGTCTTTTCATGAACTATCTCGTGCAGCTCCTTGTCAAGATGCTGAATGAAGTATCCACATAAGCCCCACCCTATAGCAGAAACTAAGGTTCTCAAGTATAAGATAACAAATACAGGAGATCAATATCTACTAGAAACAACACACATTCTGGAGAGGTGATTAGGCAAAGTGAATTTTATCATCCATCAGCCCCACAGTAGAGTACATTTGTAATTTTAAGAATGATACAGTGTCATTAAAGCTAAAGGTTAACAATCACAGCAGATCAAACTGTCAGCTTCAGGTTTTCTGCTACTTTCAAATTTGCTAGGTCTCTTTAAGCTGAGGAACATTAAAATCTCTGTGAATACCATATATCTAGCTAACCTCACTTAATAGATCTATAAATTGAACTAGTTCCCCATGCAAGAAAATGAAACTCCCAAATGCTACAAAAATTCTGCAACACATTATTCTACGTGCAAAATACAAAGCAAGAGAAATTCATTTCACTACCTCCAATTACACTACCCAAACAGAGCAAGAGTTAGATTTAAAGAATAACTTTACAATTAACAGTCTACAACTGACCCATTTTTTAATAAAAGCACCATTAGCAACACAAACCACGGTTCCCTAGAAAGCAGCATTTCATGATGTCACTGGTAACAGGAACCATGCATTCTATTATTAGACACAGAGCTCTTTGATCCATGCAGTATAGAAAGGGGGTAAAAACTGGTGTATGGTGCTCACTGACACCTCCCACACACAGATTCTTTTGAAAGGGAAAATCAGGCTTTTCTGCTTATCACATTGATCCTGCTTCTTTGCCAATATTCAGATTTCTATCCTCTAACTTCCACTAATTAATCTTGAAAGGCTTTAAACCACGTACATCCTCAGGTCAGCTTTCACAACATATTCACTTAAATTTAATTCTTGAAACTGCCAGTGGATGTCTCTGCATATACATATTAATGACTCAAGAGAAAAATATCACTAGGTTTTGTGCCTCTCTCTTTGTGTTTTATCTTGCTTGCCCAATATGCCTGATCACAAGCAATAAACTCAAGGAACCCAAACATTTTATACAGTGCTTCAGTGAATATAATTGAATCCAACTTGAACTGCTGCCTCCCTGTGTGAAATTCTTCTTGCCCACTCCACAGAAAATGGAGTAAGCTTAATCCCTCCCTTTGGCATGCTGCAAAAACCTGACTCTGTTGTGTAAGGATTTAGTTATACTAAATACTTTTGTAAAACACTATTTTAGTGTTTTTATAATCACAAAATGCATAGTGAAATTCAAAATGGCATCCGCCTACCTATTCTACTCCAAAGTGCACCTTCCTTCTTTCCATTCTTGCTGATGTATTTGGGGAAAAAGAATCACTAAGCTCCATTAAAGCAAAAACAGATACTTATTCTGAGATAAAAAATTTGAACAAGTGTGATATGTTTAGTGGAAAGAATCAAAAAACACAAGCTATAGGTACCCTTTCTACAATCAACAGAAAAGATTATCTGAGAGAAGTTATCAAGTGTTGGAAATTTGTTCTCAGTCCAGATCAGAGCTCAGAAGTTGAGCTCTGGTCCTCCTCAGAGTAGTACTTACACACTCTAGGAAACCATGCATCTGCCATGAGAACAGTCAGGAATTAGGAACAAAACAGCTTCTGCTCAGTGAGGGTCAACATGTGCCTTTGTAAAAATATGCTGTCATTTACATACAGCTAGGGAATATGACATTTCAATGGTATGTAGACTTATTAAAATACAGTGCTAACACACCCTGAGTTTACAGAAGATGGTCTGTTTCTGTATATAAAGAGACTGGCAATGTAGCAAGAGTAGTTTTAACAGTGATTTGTAAAGAAGCTCCTGGTTTAGAGAAGATTAACCTGATGCAAGAAAAAATCCACCATGTTTAGTAACTTGTAACAGGTTTACTCCATTTGGAGCTGTTTCTGTATCTGGTATTCCCACTGCTTTCAAGACATGTCAGCAAAGGAGGAGCCTGTACTGGGGAAAAGCAACAACAACTAGGAGTGACTAGGGAATAATCAGCCAGCAGGCATGCATATAGGTGGCTTTAGGATCTAAGAGAATTGTGCCAAAGATGCTGAAATTAAACAAGCCCCACTGTGAATTCAGAAGGTGGAGAACTCTGGATCAGAGTGATCCAAACTGCACACTGGACTGATTTGAACCAGATGGTCAATATGTACTTTGAAGGTTTAAGGTAACATAAAGAAGATTCTTAATCTTAAAAGCTTACATTTGTTTTGGAAGTCTCATGTTTTGCTTATTTGATCCTATAGGACTGTGACAAACACTAAGTTTTTACTAATGTTTTCTGAGTCATGATCTGTTTTATAGGGCTCACTGGGATACAAGTCAGCTGACCAGTGTTACCCAGATGCATCATAATGCACATCTACAATTAACCAGAAAACACTTGCAGGGCATTTTTAGGCACATAGCTCACAGCTCCTTCCATGGCATATCACTTGGACAAAACGTGTGTTTTTCTATGGTGATGCCACCATGACTGAACAGTCTCTCCCCTGGTGAAGCAACACTATTGTGTTCAAGACCCAAGCATTCCCAGTCCCACAGAAGACGTGGTTTTGATTGTCATTTCTCACAGATGACCAAAAAAACCTAAATAAACATAAAACAGCAGAAGCAGATAAAAGACACTTTTAATAATCTCTGAATAACTTTATTTTAGTGGAGCTTAAAACAGAGATGGCAATTCATATGCCCTAATCTTACCTCTCTCATCCCCACTCACTTGAGCTCTCTCCCATCTCTCCTGCTTGGAGGGTTCCCAAGAATAAGCCCCTCCTCTCTACCTGCAATCTTAATTTCAGCAAGTCATTATCCACTGCTTTATTTCAATCCATTCCCTGTTAATTCCTGCCACACTTCCTAAGCAGACATCAGCTACTGGATAAAGAACTCTTCAGCTTAAAACTTGTTTTTCTATCAAAATCACCTAACACTCAAATATTTAAACCTACAGAGGATCTGCTGATATGCAATGAGTAAGGAAAGTGTGAGCAGGTCAAGGCTCAATAGAATTGTGAAAAAGAAAAAGCAGGCAGAGGTTACATGCTTGGCTTAGAGTTACCCTGATGGTTCAACATCAAGTCAGACTTTTAAACAAAAAACAGGGCTGAAAGTCTACCTGTAATCCACACTTAAAATATAAAACCAGCATATTACCATCAACAACAGAATTAAGTTTTGAGCTCAAGGACCTCACAACACTCCACAAATGCTAAGTTTTTAAAGAGTTAGTTTGAATATTTGCATTTAAAAATATCATTCTGATAGGTATAAAGTTTAAATGTACCCAACTACACCATCAACAAGACTATTGGGGAGCTGTAACTCTGCTTAGTCTAATTAGACTTTATTCTACCATGATATTTAATCAAGTAGAACACTCTGTAGACAAAAGAAACACATGTAACTCTAAGAAACTTAAAAGCAAAGTATAATAATAATAATCTCACTACAGTAAATCACATTAAGGTTACAAAGACCAGACAGAATACTAAATCATCTACTCTGGTTTAAAAGTCTTTCTATTAAAAAACATAAACCCACTATATGTGTTTCCAGTCAATATGAAAAACCAATGGTGGCTGGTTGTCAGCATTTCCACTCCAGCTGACTCATGCACATGCTAACAGCTGAACAGAAATCTCAGTGTCAAACCAAGGCAAATTCCAATTTTCAGTTGAAGGAGGATTCCTGAGTATGTCTAAACACATTCATGGTCTGGTGGCAGTACAGGAGCAGCAGAGATGATTTCAGATGAACACTTTTGCCAGTTGGGCTTGTCTAGGGGCCTAAAGGCATTTCTGCTAGAAGTCAGCTCTGTAATTCTACAGGATCCCTTCAGGAATCTGATCCAGAGGCTGCAGCCGCCCATGAGGCCACAAGCCACTGCTCCGTGTTGCCGTTCATCCAGATACAAGGAGATCATCCTGCAATCACAAAGCTACAGGCACAAAGAAGCCTCATGTATCACCTCTAAGGCAAGCTCAAACCACCCTGTACACTCAGCTATCATAACAGTTTCCTCTAAAACATCATCCTTCCTAGAGGTAGGAAGGTTGTTAAGTCACCTTCCATTGTTAATTCAAGTCTTTTCCATGATTCAAGATGTCACAAAGACTGTGCTCATGCGCTGCTGAAAGTAAAACCAAGAAATTTCATACACAGACAGAGAAAAAGCCTCTTGGCAAGGATTTTTCATTTTCATATTTAGAGTTTGAGGTGTGATGCGTGCAGTTCATATCCATAACCTATTCTGGTGAGGTTTTTTTCCTCATTGACTTCTTAACAAAAGAAAGGGTTCCAACCCTTCTCTTACTGACTTTTAAAACCCCTGGCTTTGGTAAGAGCATAGGCAACAATTTGCCAATATAGTGTCTCCAATCAAAACTGCTCACTAATACTGATACATTTAAAAACCAGAAAACTGACTACAGAAAAAGAGAATTACTCTGGAAAATCAGAGGCCTGTTTCAAAGCTACAACAATGATTAGACTACTTGTGGTGTTTTAAGCATTAGACCATTCTTACAACTCAAATTGTGCTAAGTGTTCTACTCTAATCACTAAAAACTCTTCACTGTCCTTTTTCCAGCTGACCCTCAACAAGTTCTCATCAGCCATCAAGATCTCATTTAATTTCATATATTTATCTCATCTTTAGCTGTTTTAAATAGTCACTTTGGTGCTTGATGAATACTCAAGTAAATCTCTACAGGATTCCTGGCTCAGGCAGATGGTAAATGTTAGGAAAAGCTGAAAGAATCCTTATTCCATGCATTTATTTCAGACCTCAAGCATCTCTTATGAATTCAAGTCCAAATAAATTTACTGTTGTGTTCTGTGATTTATGAATTCTGCATCCAGAAATATCACGTATGTCCCAATATACTGATGGCCCACTTTTATTGTCTATAACCACCTGCCTTTAACACAAACTATTTTTAAAGCTTATGAAATTGCTTCATTTTTAACTGCTTTCACCTGCTTTTACTTTGGTAATACACCATATGTTTTAGATCTTCTATTCTCTCTTCAGTTCAGACCTCTGCCATATCCCAAATTATATTAAAGTCTCAAAGTTTAATCTGTACTTCAGAAAGCTCTTAAGGGAAGAAGTCAGTAAAATAATGGTTTTTACACATCACATCCAACTGTCTTGCACAGGACAAAGTCTGGCACAATTTAAATATCATATTACATCTCATTTGGCAAATCTAAGTAAAATTCCAAATCTAGTTTGGAATTATGTTACATAGCCTTAACTTTCCAAGTGATTCAAAACTTTAAGGACCAGTAATATTTGCAGCTTTATAAGCTACATTAGGACACTTATGTTTTAGGAACACTTAATTATCACAAAATGGTTTGTGTTGGAAGGGACCTGAAAACCCATCTTGTTCCAACCTCCTACCATGGGCAGGGACAGCTCCCACTGGACCAGGTTTCTCCACCCCTGTCCTTCCTGCCCCTGCACATTTCCAGGGATGGGGCAGCCACTGCTTCTCTGGGCAACCTGTGCCAGGGCCTCCCCACCCTCACAGGGAAAAATTATTCCCAAAATTCCATCTAACCCTGCCCTCTGGCAGTGGGAAGCCATCCTCCCTTGTCCCATATCTCCAGGCCCATGCCTAAAACACCTCTGTAGCTCTCTTGGAGCCCCTTTATGCACTGCAAAAAGCTCTCAGGTCTCCATGGAACCTTCTGTTCTTGAGGCTGCCTCCAGAGCAGAGGGGCTCCAGCCTGGAGCACCTTTGTGGCCTCCTGTGGATTCATTCCAGCAGCTCCACATCCTTCTGATGTTGGAGCCCAGAGCTGGAGGGAGCTGTGCAGGTGGGGACTCACCAGAGCAGGACAGAGGAGCAGAATTCCCCCTTCACTGCTGCCCATGCCATGGGATCAGCCCAGCACATGGGCACTTCCAGGTGCCAGCACACATGGCCAGGGTATGTCCAGCTTCCCCTCCAGCCATCTTCCCAAGCTGTCCTTCTCCTCAGAGCTGCTCTCAATCCATCCTCTACCCAGCCTGAACTTGTGCTTGGGATTGTTATGATCCCAGTGCAGCACCTTGCACTGGGCCTGGTTGAACTTCACAAGGCTGGCACAGGACCAGCTCTTCAGCCTGTCCAGGTCCCTCTGCCATCCCTTCCCTCTACACAACACACAGCTTGGTGCCATTGGCAAACTCCATCTCACTGGCCATGCCATTGGCTTATAAGTTAAACAGTGCTGGTCACAATTCCAAATTATGAGAACATCAATCATCACTGCTGTCCATTTTGACATCAAGACATTACCCAGTAGTTAAGTGCAGACTGGAATCTTAATCCAAAGATTAAACGAAGCTGACACCACTGCACTTTCACATGACTGTATTTACACTATCTTTGATACTTCCTGCCCAATTGTGTCCAATTTATCAGAGAACAAACTCAATCTGGCTTTTTCTTTCACTTCTCATTTTCAAGGACAGTAAGCAGAATGACTGCAGAGAGGTGGCTGCAGCACAGACTTGCAGAATGCAGCTGAAACTCAATTATTCATTACCATACAGATAAAGAACTGATGTCATTTCTGTGACTGTAAGTCACTCATGTCATAGCAGAGCATCTACCAAATCTGGGGGAACAATTTGTATCTCACAATTGTTACTAAATTGTGTGTCTCACAACGCTACTAAAAATGGGTCAGTTCAGAAAAAAAAAAGAGTTTTAAACTTTAGACCATGGATAGGACACTCTATACAAGGATAGGACTAAATAGCACAATCCAGGTAAGATAATGGCCTGAAAAAGCCACAAGTTCTTGTTTGATATGTCTGAAGTATGAGGAATGTAGAAGAAAAGGTTTAAATATTTACTCAAGTTTGAGTTATTTCAGCTTCACCCCCTTTTGGGGTCTGCAAGGGGGGCAGGCAGGGGAGGAAAGAACTCGTGTTTTCCCTCCAACCTAACCACACCTTGTTTGCTCACTGTAATGGAATGTCCTATTCAAAGGAGGAAGCTTGTGTGACTTAAAAGTCCTGAGGCTTCTCTGAACCAGAAGAAATTAAACCCTGAAAGCCTTTTAAGTCAGAAGGACCACCACTGTCCAGACAGCTCTCTTGAAATCACAATTTCTCAGGACACTTCAAATCAAATACTAGGACAAATAAACTGCTCAAGAGCCACAAGCACCAAAATATCCAGCATTCCTAACATCTTAGCACTCCACCTGAAGATCAAGGCACAAGAAGCTTTGGCTGCACACCTTTAAAACCAGTTTCCTTCTCAGATAAGCTGCACCACAACTCTATCAGCTTCACAGCAAAGACTGGACAGATCTGCAGAAGACCCAAAATTAAATAAAAAGACAGAAGAAAGGACTACAAGCATGCATTTTGCTTGTAATTACAGATTAAGACATAAATAAGTGTTACAAATCACAAGCAAATTCAGACTGGATTACTATATGGTTTTGAGTTCCTACTTAACAAAAAAAGCTACACTTGTAAAACAGATTTGATGACAAAAATACAGACTGCCATAAGGAAAAAGCATATCCTCATTCAAGCTTTATACAATAAATAAAGAATTAGTTTACTGGGGAAATAAAACATTAGTTTAACTTTATGAAATGTATTTTCAAAATGCATTTCTGAACTGTTCAGATGATGTTAATCAAAAGCAGAAGCATCTTTCTGTGCTAAGTGTAACTGCTGTGACCTTGCTCTTGGGGAATGCACAATAGCTTCAGTATGTACAGACTGTGGAAAGAAAATAAAAGCCAATGCCCAAGTTGTGAAAGTCAGGCAAATCCTGACAAGACAGTCACCACTTTGTACCAGAGGGTATCCTTCTATTGCTTCAGCAAATGATTTCAAATACCTCAAAATCACAGCAAAGGACCTATGGAGCCAGTGACACTGACGGCTTTTTGTAAATTGGGCATTTCCGTGACATATTTCAGCTTGGATTCAAGGCTTGCACCATACCAGCCATGATCAATGTCACAACACATGGACTATCTGTAAGGACAGAGCAGACAACCTTGCTACCAGAACTTTAAATCTCACTGCCACTGAAGAATCATTTTTAACTAGAAGACACTCTATACAGGTCAAGTCCCAGCTTATTTTAAAAAATGAAGTAATGTTTTGGAAAAAAAAATCTCAACAGGAGTATAGTGTTCCAATGGGAGTAGATTAAGACTAGTATGTCTTCACAGAAACATTTCTCAGCTGGTCTCACATGTCTGGGGTCAGTGGTCTCATATACTGCTGTAAACAAAACCTGCTTTCTCAGACTGGCCAGGAGCATGTTAAAACTTCTAGTTCCCAGAAACAGTGTTAACATTATCTAAATTCATTAAACAACACCTGATCTAATTAATTCTTTATCTATAGACAGCAATATGTGCTGACTCAATGAAGGCAAAAGTATTGTTTTGCTAATCAAGAATCAAATAAGCCAGGATTCTAGCTAAATATCCTCAAGAATTGTAGAATGTAAAAATACAGTTCAAGACAAGTTCATGGCAAAAAGCATTCTTTGAGCAATACAGTTGAACCCTTAACACACACTCAATCTGCCCCAAAGAATCAACTTTTCTTTGATAGCTATTAGATTTCTCAAGCAACCATCTCCCTCCATCTAAGTTTGCCAAGATTTCTTCCCAAAGCTGCCATTTTATGACCTCAGCCAAAGTACCAAATATGATTAAAGACGTGTCAATTGAGTTGGAAAATTTCAACGTCAGTGAAAAGTTATTCTTCACATGCTCGTGTTCTGATTTTTCAGACTGCTTTGTTTGCAAGTGACTTATCTGCTACCAGGCACAGAGCAATAACAACTTTAGTGGTGTTGTACTAAGTCTACTGTAGCTGAAATTCTTGTTTTCCCATTCTTCCAAACTGGAGTAAGGCCACAATAAGGAGGATCACTTACAGATTATGCTCATTCAACAAGTGGATTGCAAATGCTCAAAAATTATCCATAGGCCAGTTCAGCAACACTTATCTCCACTTACTTGCAAATCCAGCATGCCACACTTCAAAGAAATTAAAGATAATACATCGAGACAGATAATTTGGAAGCATTTTTTGGAGCAGAACTGGCAAGGAATCCCATATGTTTGCTTTATTCCTATTTTACCCTGAAAAGAAACTTTTTACTTCAGAACTTCCACTATCAGTAACTCACTTTCCACGACAACTGTGTGAACCACACACAACACACCAGTTTTTCTGAGCAAATGAGTAGGTCTAAAATACAACACCAATACACCAAAATAATTGCTTGAGTATGTGTAGATTCAGAATATGTCCTGCCTGATTTACTTAATCTTCTCTGAAATTTGGTTTCCTAAGCTAATGAAAAGCAGCCCAAACTGGACTAATCCAGTCTGCTGGGGTTTGAGTTCAAGGTTCAGTCAATAAACTGTGGAGATACATCAGCATTCCCCACATGCAAAGGCGCTGCAGACCTTGCACATCAACTAAGATAAACTTACTCAATGCTTTGCATCCTTAAGGAATCCAGAACCACTCAGAAGACCCAAGAAGGGCACCTCTTATTTATGCTTTATGCAACCTTCAGTTGCAACAAGTCTGCACCACCCCAGTGGAGGGTGACCTGGTTTTTTTATTTATACATTTGCCCTTCCCACAAGGGCTACAGCAATGACTTCAAACTGGCCTTCAAAGTATCAGCACCTAGAGAAATCAAACATCAAAACAAAAACTGACTAAGCACTGCAATCTTCTGGCTTGCTTGAGGTTTTCAATAATGATCAAGGTGAGCTGCATAAAAAGACAAATTTGAGCTGTAACTATATTATTATTTAGCTGTCTTTTGATCTTGTTTTCTATGAGGGCGCAGTATCACAATAGACAGATGTTTCCTACTTAAATGACAACAAAAGGAATTTAGACAGGACAAGTAACCCATGGTAGCATCTTTACTTTCACTCCCTCTTACACCATTTCATACATCTTTTGGTACCTGAGGTACATCAAAGTCAAAACAACTGCAAAGATGTCAGATGCCTCAAGGTACATGCCCAAGACTTGCATGGTAGCTGTCTGAATCCTTTGGCCTTTGCTGTGTTTGTCATGCACAATGGAAGGAAAAAAATCAACCTTTTTCTAAATTACAAAATACCAAGGAAACCTTTACAGCTGTTTACTGTTATCTCAGATCAACTAAAGCCAAATATTCCTGCAAAAATGCACCAGACTAGATCAGGTTTCTTCCATTACTGTCTGGGTCCTGTTTGCTTATCTTTAAATTTTATACATATTTTTGGCCTTTGTAACACTGAATACCAACAAGTTCAATATTTAAACATATAACCAAAACAAAAAAAGGCCATTCCTGGAGATCAGACAACTCTGCAATGTCTTTAAAGGCTCCAGCAGCTGTGCTTGCAAATGACAATGTTCTTGCTACCTTTAAAATGTAAAACCTTTTTAGGCATTGATGCCATTTTCTACCCCTTCATTTTTTCCCCAACCTGAAGTATGACTATGAGGTGGCAACTTTCTTCCTACTGCTCCTACTAGTCCTCCCTTAACACATTTTGTTGGGAAGAAGGTGTAGCATCCATCAGATTGTGTGTACTATTTGATTTCTCTGTACTATTATTACAGAGAAATAATGTTAGTAAAACTATTTCTTGAAATAGCTTCCAGTTCCAAGTTACCTAGCAGGGAAGTAAGAGCTCTTGAAAATCTTTAAGAGACATAGTAGGAGTGATAGCTCAAAAAGTCAACATAAATAATTCAGCTGAATGTGCATTTCACTTGTCCAGATACACAAAGCAAACCAGAAAGGTGATTAAACTTAAAAACCCCAATTTTTCCTCTTAGAGGAATATATATATATTTCCAAGCTGTTTAAAATACTATAAAATGAGCAGCAACACCAGCACAGGGAATGTCACTATGTATGTCTCACTCCAGACACAACAATCCTTATTTTGCCCTAAAGTGGGAGCCATTCTTTGTTAAAAATCTGTGAGCAGACTAACAGAAGCATTAAATACAGGGCTTGAGAAACACAGTCTAGAACATATCAGAAATAGTTTCATCTTAGCATCCTCACCCTGTTACTGAGGATGTGATGAAGCGTTAGGTTTCAGTTCCACCAGAACACTGCCAAAGAATTTGGGTGATTTATTCTGCAAGCAAACTTGTTCATCACTGCAGAGAGGGACATGCTGCTGTCTAAGTAGCTTTAATGTGGGAGTTACATACCCACAGAATCATTAAAGTTCTTAGATCTTTAAGAACATCCCAAATCCAACCACTCACCCAGCACTGCCAAGGCCACCACTAACCCATGTTTCAAGTGCCACATCCACATGGCTTTTAAACCCCTCCAGGGATGTTGACTCCACCACTGTACCAGACTGGACCAGGGCTGGACAACATTTTCAGGGAAGAAATGTTTCCTAATATCCAACCTAAAACTTCTCTGGCACAATTTGAGGCTGTTACCTCTCATCCTGTCACTTGTTACCTGGGAACAGAAACCCCCCCACGTGGCTCCACACTCCTGTGGAGTTGTAGAAAGTGAAAAGGTCCCCTCTGAGAAGGGTGGGAGCCTCCTCTTCTCCAGCCTGAGCTCTGCCAACTCTTTCAGTCTCTCCTGGTGCACCAGACCCTTCCTCAACTCCATCCCCATCTCTGGGCATGCTCCAGTTCCTCAATGTCTGTCCTGCTGTCTTGTTGAGATTGGAAGTGCCTGATCAGTGCCCAGCACAGGGGGACAGTCACTGCCCTGGGCCTGTGCCATATCATTACTGGGACAGGCCAGGTGCCATTGGCCTCCTGATCACCTGGGCACACACATGTTCAGCCACAGCTGATCAGCACCCCCAGGGCCCTTCCCAGCTTTCCAGCCACTCTGCCCCAAGCCTGCAGCATTCCATGGGGTTGTGGTGACCCAGGGGTAGGATACAACCCTTGGCCTTGTTGAACCCTATACAACTGGCCTTGTCCCATCAATGCTGCCTGCCCAGATCCTTCTGCAGAGTTTTCCTGCCCCCTCCAGCAGGTCAACATGCCTGCCAAACATGGCGTCTGTTGGGGAAGGTGGAACAGGAAAGCCTTATAAATATGATTGTCTGGCAAAAGATTTTGAGAATATAGAAACTATAAGTGAGACTGAAATGAAAGCAAGCTTTGAGATACCTTAGTTACTGAACAACTGGAAAACAATGGTGTGGCTGGCTGAAGGTGATCCCCTTTTGATGAAACAATTCCCTCTGCCTGCAGACAGGTCCAGGGGTCAGAGCAGACCCTACTAGCTTGGCAGAAGGGGTCCAACAAGTAGTTTTTAGGGTTTAAAATGTAACACAGTATGGTGATGTAATGATTCTTATAGGCTGTATGTAAATGCTATAGGATTTGTATATTGTACTAGATTAGTTAGTGAGAATTAGAATATTCAACACAAAAGAAGATTTATTGTATTGTAACAGGAACCTCGCTCTCTTACCCCTTTTACTCCCTTACTCTCTCACCCTCTCATCCTCTCTCCCCCTCTCTCCTCTCGGGCCTGCTCTGAGCTGTGGCTGCAGCTCCCAGCAGGGCCCTGCACCCAGGCCCTTTGCAATAAACCACAAGTTCCACGGCCTGGCTGCAGAGATCTCTCGTCTCTGTCCATCCCATCCCCCGACGCTCCAACAGGCGTCCTCTGCAAGCTGACTCAAAGTGCACTCATTGCTTTGAAATCTTTCAGACTCCAGAACTTCTGAGAATTCTTTCTTCCTACATATTGCATGCACTCTGGAGATGCTGAAAGGGACCACTGAAGAAATGAGTTAATGAGAAATTTTGTCAAAATCAGATTCTTGCCTTTACATGGTAATTCAAAAAGTCATAAAAGTAGACATCATTGGAGAAAACTTAGAGCTTTTTGGTAGTACCAAAATCAGCTTTTGGAATACACGAAAGAAACAGTTATTCAACAGATTACAAACACTAATATCTCTACAATTACAAGGCTGACCATATGCTACTGGTAGTCACTCTGTACTTCATTCTAAGTTCAGTACTATGGCCAGACAAGAGCTGAGTTCTCACCACTCAGTGAGTTCAACCTCCTACTTCAAAGTCCCAATGTAACAGTTATTGTAACAGAGAAAAACTGTAAATTCTCAAGGTCCTCATAGAAGTGACCTGGATCATGCAAGTAAACCAATCTGAAGCAGAAGAATTTCCCAGAAGTTACTGACATTCTGAAAGCTCTCAAAATATTTAAGCAGCTCAACAGGAGGGTTTAGAAAAGTCAGTAAAGAAACTTGGAAGTGTATTAACATCTTTATACAGTATGACTTTAAAAACAAACACCTGTACTTAATGAATTTGCTCTTGAGCGAAAACCTCAGCTATTTCCCCCAACAAAAAATTTCTAGAAATTCTAGAAAGATCCTAATAAGGATCTCAGAGAAACCCAGTGCCTTGGCTTAAAGGACAAGTGCCTGCCAAGGAAAGTGGGAACCTTACTGGGATGGAAAACATGAACCCCTTCCCTCCAAATTATGGTAACTTTGAAATTACACGGCTTTCAGGCAAAGATATGGGAAAAAGAATAACAGGGCTTTACAAATATATATATGTATAACGAGACAAACAAACAACAACAATGGCAGCAACAACAAAATAAAAACAGAAACAGAACCACAGCCTTCTCTTGGCCATTGAGCACCTTCCCCTTCGGTGCAGTTACTGCCACAGCCAGCAGCACAATCCTTCTCTTGAGAGAGAGAATGAGAGCTCAGCCCAGCCCCTAACTCCCAGCCAATTCTCTCAGTATCCCTGCATTTTCCAAGATAAAACCTCCCAGCTAAGAGACAGAAGCAAACTGTGCCTGTCCCCAGCCCTGGCCACATCTTTAGTCTCTTTCATGTATCTGTCCTTCCCATCCCTTGGACAACAAATGGGAGAAAAATTTCCTGAGAAAGGAAAAAAAAAAGGAAAAATCCTAACCTCCAACACCCTGCAATGAAAAAAAAAAAAAAGCCAAGTATGTAAGTATAAGCTAGTCAATAATAAGGATGCTATGTGTTACAGTAAAGATCAAATACAGGGATTACATCACTGCAATTACTCAACAATTTATGTTTGAGTTTGAAAAGCTGCTAAAGGACAGGTAACTGACATAAAAAAAATCTAATAATGTATGCTAACTGCTGTGGTCAACACAATTAGGAGCAAGGGAGAAACATGATCTATTAGTTTAGAAAGATAACTGTAATTTAAGACATTTGACATAAAACCTTGGAGTTGGTAGGATTGTTTCTCCAATAGCTGGGAAGAGAAGATCTCCAGCAGGAGCTAATTCGGAAAAAATCTTGCACAACACAGGTAGATAGCTCAACAGAGATAAATTTACTTAGATAAAATCTCTCCTTTTCAGAAATCTGTAGTGAAATCAAGTATTAAGTCACAAGATTTTGGAAGGCTGCAGCATGAAGGACTAAACCTTCTAATTTGTATGAGAGAACAGGAAACTGAATTAATCTTTACACACCCACACACAAGGAGCTCTACTACTCAGAAATTTGTTTTCAGGATACAAATGTTCTAGTTTGCAGCTCTCTCAAAGTGATGTACAGGAAGAAGTAGGATCATCTGCTTCAAGATCTACACTGAGGCAAAACAGGCCAATGCTCTATTAAGGTACCCAGAAGTGTGTTTGGACAAGTTATTAAAATGGTATCAAAAGTACTGTGCAAGATATAATTATATAGTTGTGTTTTATGGTGTCACAACAGGAAGACAAGTTTAAATCTTAAAGCAAATTACCTTGCCCATCCTGCCTAAAGTCACTAACCTTCAAAGAGAAATCAGACCCTTCCAAGCATCCAAATTCTGACAAGTAGGCACAATAAAACCCTTCCATCTTTATTTGGATTATGAGGAATTAGTGTTAAAACATTGTAATACTTTAACTGCATATTTCCAAAGAGAAGAATTTGTTTTTTCAAAGCTTCCTGTCAATAGAGTCAGGAAAAGTCAATACTTTTCCCAAGTTCATTTCCTTTGCTCCCTTTTCAAACTTTTGTGGAAAAATGAATTTAATGATGCTGCAAGTCTGACTGCAGCCATCCATACACACATACAGGGTCACATAATTCCTGAGCTGTAAGGGACTTCAAGCTCATCCCATTCCAACTAGACCAGGTTGCTCCAAGCCCCATCCAACCTGGTCTTGAAAACTTCCAGGGATGGGTAGTCCCTAAAGCCTCTGGGCAAACTTTGCCAATGCCCAGAATCTGAACAGAGCAGTTTGGCCTCCCACCAATGGTCAGTGCTGCATTCCTGGCAGTTCAGTGGTTTCAGGCTACAAAGGGAACCTTAACCAGTAATTGCCATTAATCTCATGTTAGAGCACACTGGGCCAAGATAGTGGGGAAATAAACAAAGCTCCAAAACACAGGACAAGACATTCAGAGTGTGAATTTAAAGACAGCAAGACAGTTTCCTAGAGGGAGAACAGTAACAGTGTAGCTACATGTTCAAAGACAATGATTACAGAACAAATGAAAAGCTCTACATTGAATATTCAGTTGATTTATAGTAGGTGGCAAGCTACTGTGCTTTTTCAATTGATTAAAAAACTCTGTGTTAAAATAGAGTTTTAAAAAGCAATTTGTTTTCTCCCATTTATCAACCACTATTAGGGCACTGGCAGCAGCTCCCCAGTGAAACTACACTTGCTATCTGCAGTTTATTCCCATAGCCAGTAGCAAAACACAAAAGACAAGTTTTCCAAATAGAAACCAAAACTCATGAAACACTAAGAAACACTATTTAAGTTTTTCTAGCATTACTGGATGCCAAATCAAAGCCATATATATGCCAACAGACCCAGAATATTAAAGCTGAGTTACTCTGTTGTATCCCAAAATTCCAACAAGAGATACCCAATGACTATTCCACAGCTACTGAAAGCAGTAACAAGTAACTTCAAATTCCTTATCACCTCAGACTGCCCAAAAGTGTTTAGGATGGGTTTTTTGGTGTTGATTTGTTGAAGACAGCAGATCAGTGTATTCACATTATACTCACTCTCGCTCTTTTTCCGTCAGCTTGTCATTTATATTGTCTTTGATTGTAGACCGGGAGCCCTTGTGAATGATGGGATACCTGAGTGGCACTTGTAAGAAGAAGGAGATCATGGAAATTAGGTGAGCAGTATAGCCCAGGGCAACAGCAATGCTTCCATCATCTTTTGCTGTCAATGACAAAAAGATGCTATTATTAATTGGATCCATTGAATCCTAATCTTCATCTTTATTGCTCAATACAATATTCATCAATATTGCTCAGAACAACAATTACTGTAGCTCTCAGAAGTCAGAACGCAAGGACAGAAGGAGACCTGGTGTCACTTTGGAGAGCTTTACAAATGTTTGCACTTCACTGTGCTGTGTTTGCCTCTTGCCATGAGGCACAGAAAACTGGTGATGGCTTGTTCTCCTGCAAATTTTACTTTCAAAGCTACACTGCCAGGATGGGGGAGGGTGAAGAAGAGATGGGAAAAGTGAAACAAAATTCACAAGTCAAAACTCAAGTATTAAGATTTCTGCGTTTCTCTAGATGGAGCTGACACGTGTGACTGGGATCAGGAGAAAGCTGCATTCCTCCTTATTTGCAAGTGAGATCAGTTGGAGAGACACTGACCCCAAGCTATGAACTCTGTTCTCTGCCAATAGCTGGAAAAACTTACATTAATCCATTGTTTTCAAGTTTCATTTTCAATTTGACAGTTAAAGTTTCAACCTTAAAGCTTCACCTGCTAGGAATACACATAGATCTTGCAATCGAAACTACATCTTTTAGCCATATAAAGGCTTTTCCTTTCTCTTTTCTCTATTTTAATTCTTTTTAAGGGATACAGACAGCACAACAGCCATCCCTTTTGATGCATCCATGAAACCAGCTGAACTAAGGACCTCCAACAAAGCTTATAATGATACTCAGCAACCATACTGAGCTCTATCAGAGCCTGTCATGATGTATGTATTTAAGTTACATACCTGCCAAAATGGATTGGATTTTGTAGAAAAGGTTCAATATTTGCAGCAGAAATGGTTTTCTGGATTTTTTTTGACACCTAATTTTTTATAAGATAGTATCTACTGAGTCTGAGATAAGATCCATGCCAGACAACTGGGTTTCAAATTTAATTGCCTGTTTCACTAAATTTAATGCTTAGTACTTCTTCTTCACAATACAATTCTTCTAAAGACTTGGATAAAGAATTAGTAATTATTTTGCAATGAATTAATACCAGGAAACCAAAAATGGGCCAGAAGATGGCACACCACTCATTCCTCAGAAGTCAGCAAACTGAGTTCATTACCACATTTAGTGCAATCAGGGAATCAAAACAGACTGATTTTTGTCCTACCGACAAATTAATTTGTTTTAAAGATTATTCCTCTAATATTCAAGCATCCAATATACATATTATTAGTACAAGTTAATTACTATGGGGTGGCTTTAAAGAGTCAGACAATTGATGGAGGTTTTACTCAAGAAACCAGAGTGAACAGGTACTAGGGGCAAGAAATCCTCAAGGAGATTTTAATGGATTTCCAGTTCACGTCAAACATTTGTAGATGAATGCATGCAGTTACCTGTACAACTGTTATACAGGCAGGCATATGATATATTTGTTTCTGGAATAGGATGAGGGTTGATAGTTCAAGTAGAAGGTCACTTGTAAAGTACTCCATACTGTCAGAGATGTTCAAAGTCTTTTTTTGCAAGGTATTTATTTGGCAAGTTACCAGCAACTACAGCAAACCAAATGGGGATTCATGCCTGTTGCCCCACTGAGATTTATGGACTAAAAGTAGCCCCAATGGAATTCTAGGTCAGACACCAATATTTTCCAGAATCACTGAGTTTGGAAGGCACTTCAGCCCTGGCTCAGAGCAGGCTGTTCCCAGGACTGTGTCCAGCTGGGTTCTGAGCATTCCCCAGAATGGAGACTTCACTGTCCCTCTGAGTAACCTGTTCCAGTGTTTCAATATGCAGTCTTAGAACAAAGAGGTACTTTACCAAGGGTCAAAAGGAACCTCCTTTGCTTTAGCTAGGAAGTACCAACAAATAATTAGTCAGTTTTTTTCTAGTCTGTATCTCTCTGGTCAAAAATCTGGACCCCAAGCTACTGCTACCAGTTTTCTTAATTTTACAAAGTTTAGAAGCAGTGTGAACTGTAACAACTACATTAAGAATATGCAGCTACCTTGGAAGTCTTCAGAATTAGGAAGCTTCACTCCACAAACAAAGTAATCCTTTTGGTTGTTCTGTAAATTTAACATCAAGAGTGGAAAGTGAGCATGAAACAATGACATCCTGAACAATAACCTGCATAAAACATGGCAACAAGGCTAACAAACAATAAAATAAAAAACCTAAATATTCAACTAAACTTAGAGTGACTGACACAGTATTTTAGTATCTCACACAGTTCAGAAAATAAATGCAACTTTTTAAAGAGTGAAGAACTTTATATTAATTAATTATATAGAAGATTTTTAATCCCAACATTTTAACATGTTTCTGTGCACCCAGCTAGCCTACTGTCAGGGTTACTTTATGCATTTGTACACAAAATGGAAAACACCCATTAAATTGCAGCTATTCTATTTTCATAGAGGACACTGTGTAAGAGGTGCTGGCCTAAGTTCCCTCCCTGTAAAGTTTGCAATCTAAAGACCAAATGTAAGAAAAAGCTGAAATAAACAGAATGAGCAAAGAGCAGATCCTGTCACAAGTAAAGCATAATATTTGTTTGCAGTGTAATAAATAAGAACTACATTTCACATTGAGCAGATTGTCAGGATGTTGAAAACATACCAAATCAATCGGGTAGATGTAGGACAGCTCCGACAGCAGCTGCTTGCATCGAATAGTCTGCTGGGCATTTATCTTCAAAAACTGTTCTCTTTGGGGAAAGAGATTCCAAAACTATTATTTTCTTCAAAAGCTCCAAATAAAGGTATCAAGTTGTCATACCCCTTCTGCAGCTTTCCAATTTTCATCTCCTATCCTCCAAAAAGTTATGTAAATCCACCCAAAAATAATACAGCACGCAAAGCTAATTTCTGTTTTCATACATACCATACACTATAGACATAATTTGACTACAAGAATCAGGTATTACAAAGCTGTGTTACACTAAAACACACCTGAAATTCCTATCAGAGTCTACACATACAACCAAGCATTAGTTCTCTTCTAGACTTGCCACTGGTAATCACTTTACCTATCTACAAATTATAGCAGGGATATCTTAACAGAAGTTTTAGGGCAACATGAGAAGAATTTGGTGCCAGAAGTCCCATTTTCAATGGCGTGCTCTCAAGCTTATCTTTTTTTTCTAGTTACAGAACAAACATAGATCCTTTTACCTCTTAGCAGTGCATTCCTTTCTTGATTCATATAGAGATTCATTATGCTCTTCAAGTTTCTGGTATTCAGTCCCAAATGCATTTTCTAACCAACAGGAGAAATCAGGAAAAAAAATAGTATAAATATTTTCTTAGTTATCCAAAGTTTTAAAAGTAGATTCTGACAAAATGTTGGCAATAATCCTCCACTTATTCTTACCCCTCCATTTTCCATATTATGCTCCCAAACTAGAGAATGTCAGACAGCACAGGAGGAATACCTGTCTTCATTTACCAGCCAAATATAATGCATCAGATTTCATCTTCTTTTAATACCTATTCCTCTCACAACCACACAGTGCAGTAATCCAATTATAGCATCTCAATACTTGCACAGCAAGAATTAAGTACATGGTAAAAACCATCCTTTTTAGTAGTAACTAATTACTTTAGACTCAACTAAGTATTGAAAACTAAAAACCCTGCAACAAAATGAAGTATGTGTATAGTTTGGTCTTGGTGAGCTCTGAAGAGGCAGTGATATAACATTTAACTATCAGAGACTTGCCTGGTAAAGGATGATGCCAAGATGACAGTTTTTCATCTGTCACTTACATATTAAAATATTAAGAAGGATTTTTGTCTTCTAATACTTTACACTGAATCCAAATCACAGGTACAGCAACTTCCCTTGTGACATGAAGTCCCTTTATGATGGCAATGTTTACTGTACTGTACTGCAGTTCTTCTGGTGTTCTCAAAAAATGTCAAACACAGATTTAAGATTGCTTTGGAGAAGTGTCATAGTAAGAAGTTATTTAGAGACAAGATACCAGAAACTGCTGTCTAAAACTCAGTGTAACATATAGTGAAGAAATTATACCTGGCTGCAAATTTCAGACAAAGAAAAAACACAAGCAGCACATTACAGCCAGACAATGAAAACAGAAAAGAAACCAGCACTTTCATTCTGGTCATAAACTAGGGAAAGGTTTCTACATTTACCTCTGTCAAGCAAAGTACTTTTTTGCTTATGCAACAAGGCTACTTCTTGACCAAGGGCCTTCTTCTGTCGCTCCAGTTCATTACGCAGCACCAGGATCTTCAACTGTAAACATTCACTCTCCTTTTTCTATGGGAAAAAGTACAGATTTAAAACAAAAAAAAATTCTCTGCACAGAAGCAGTTCCATAAAAATGTGGTAGGAGAGAATGAAAAAACAGGACAAGACTAGCATCTGCCTAAGAATGGAGTTCATAGATTACCACAGGCAACAGATTCCCAAAGACAAATAATTTTGCTGCTTTGGAAGGAAAGCAATGCAGCTGTGTGTCACAGTGCTTGATCCTCCTGTGGGATGCATCTCTCTTGAGCCCAGACCAAAAACTAAGAACAGTGCTTCACCAGGACATAAAAACTGACAGCACAGCACTAGCAGCAGCATGAGCATTCATTCCTGGCAAATGGCTCACCAGCAAGAGGGAAGATGAGCAGTAAGAAATCTATACAAAGTAAAGGCAGGAGCTGGAAAAAGGCTGAAGATATTCAAGCTGCACTATTAGATTAAATTCCCAGTCCAGGATGATGAGAATAAGAGGATACACAGAATAAGCTGAGAGAGTGTTCAGCCTGAAGAACAGAAAAGGCTCCAGGGAAACCTTAGAGCCCCAGTTCTCCAGTAGAGCTGTAGAGGGAGTTTGGACAAGGACCTGAAATTACAGGACATGGGGAAATGGCTTCCCACTGCCAGAGAGTAGTGTTAGATGGGATATTGGGAATGAAATTCTTGGCTGTGAGGGTGAGGAGGCCCTGACACAAGTTGCCCACAGAAGCTGTGGCTGCCCCATGCCTGGAAGTGTTCAAGGCCAGGTTGGACAGGGCTTGGAACAGCCTGGTCTAATGGAAGGTATGCCTGCCTATGGCAGGGGTTTGGAACTGGATGAGCTTTAAGGTTCCTTCCAACCAAAAACATACTAGTATTGTTTGATATAGTTTTGCTCTCAGATATTTAAAAATTAAAAGCCTTTGCAAGGAGGAACCAACATATCCATAACTGAAAAGGTAATGGTTAAACAGTCAAGATACCAGAAGGCAAAGAAACTCTGGGTTGGAATGATTCACAAGAGATTTTATATTGCCCTATATGGAAGGTGACTTCTTCACTTCCTCATCTACAACATAACCCCTGTAATTACAGAGGGTAAGCAATCTCCCATTTTTCCCATTTTGTCAAATCCTTGAACCAGTTTGACACTTTCGGAACTTAGCTGAGTACTCTCAACTCAGAATCTGCTTTAGAGCAATAAATTACCTTCACACTGCAAATGTGTCCTTTACAAGGCACCAAACACACACCACTGAGTACCAACATAATGAAGGCACCACAAACCACTCCTGTCAACTCATCTTTGAGCCAAGATCAGCTTTCCTGGGCAGAAAGCAGGAACTAATGTCAACAGACTTCTCTGGGGAGGGGAGGACAGCAGGCAAAACCAAATGTCAAAAGTCATTGTAAGATCTAGTACAGTTTCTGTTTAAAATGAGTATGTCACTTGAATGACAGCATTTGCATGAACTCTGTTCATCCAAAGGGAGTCAGGGTGCAAGATACAGCCAATAGACTCACCTCACTCTAAATCCACCACAGGTTCCTGTCAAGTTTCATATAAATCATTAGAAGTTTGTTTTTCCTCTAAGACCTCTTTTGTGCAATGTTTATGCTTTGATAGCATGATTGTACAAAATAAAGGTAAAAATAGGATAACTGATTTATCAATCCATCTGAGTACCTCACACAACTCAAACTGATGATATTACACAGTTCTCAAATGAACTCCCATTTAAAATGACAGGTGTAAAGAAAGATTCCAGGTACAAGTGTTAAAAAAAAAAAAGCTTACAGTCAAGACATCAGTCAGATGCTTCAGCAAGCCCATAAAATAAGGTTTTAATAAATCAAACATACCAGTTCATTCCTTGTAGATGTACATCTCAGCTTTTCTTCAATCTCCCTTCCTATTTTCTGAACAGTTACCTGAGTCTGTTTAATTGCACACTGAGCTCTGTGGAGCCTGCAAGGAAAAAGTTACAGCTGTGATAAAGGTTCCCCACATGTGCAAACACCTCAAAACCAGCAACAGGAATGCAAACTCAGACTGTCAGTTTCCATTTCAAAATACCACATGAGGAAGCACAAGGAAGGCAGGGTTAGGTGGGATATTGGGCAGAAATTGCTCCCTGTGAGGGTGGTGAGGCCCTGGCACAGGCTGCCCAGAGAAGCTGTGGCTGCCCCATCCTTGCAAGTGCTCAAGACCAGGTTGGACAGGGCTTGGAGCAACCTGGTCTAGGTGCAAGGTGCTCCTGCCCATGGCAGGGGGTTGGAACTGGATGAGCTTTAAGCTCTCACAACCCCAAACCATTCTGTGACAACCTGCATAGTTTATGAAGAAAACAGTCAAGTCCTTAAATTCAATCCAGTACCCAAATCTCTTCAATTTTTCACTTCAACAGATAGATCAGGCTGCAGGTGAGAGAGCAGGCAATTACAGGTACCTCACTTAAGCTAAATTACCATTAATGTGAAATATAGATACACACAAGCATTGTTAGCACAGGCCAGCTTTAGAAAAAGTGCCAGTATCCTTTAGCTAACACACAGCTACCCAGCCAAGAACATGAAACATTCTTCAGTATCTCCCACTATGCTATCGGTCCTTCTGTAGCAAAAACATAGATTTCTTAATTGTATCACGTTTGAAAACAATAAAAGATTATGATGATGTGTTACTGATTGTTAGCCCTGGCTTCAGGATGAAGAGAGAAAACCAATTATTTGCCATATTTATTAGGGAAAAAAAAAAACAGGCAGAGGAAAAAAGATGGCAAAAACAGGTCTAAGGAGACACATTAACATCTTTCTTAAAATTAACACAGAGTAGAAATGATTGTATTTATTAGAAAAAGAGGAGTTGTACATGGAAACAAACAGTGCTAGTAACATTAAGAAACAAGGTCTTGTTATTTAGAACTTTTACATGTTACAGCTCTAAATGAATACATTTATATCACCAGATGCTTTTAGTTCCTTCACACTGCTGCTTCTCCTAAACACCAGTAATAGCATAATTTAAAGCAAAAGTTTAAGTAATTTCTTTGGTTTCTCTTGAGTTTCCCAAACTGCCATAGCACCAGCAGCTGCAGAGCTGTTCAGGGGCCATCCATATGAGGAAACACTGCCCTGCTGGCTGCTGAGGGGGTGGGAGGGGGCTAAGACTGCTCAGACCAACAGTCCTGCATCACCCAAGGGCTTGGTCTAAACACA
Source organism: Zonotrichia leucophrys gambelii (assembly GCF_028769735.1). Classification (NCBI taxonomy): domain Eukaryota; kingdom Metazoa; phylum Chordata; class Aves; order Passeriformes; family Passerellidae; genus Zonotrichia; species Zonotrichia leucophrys. The sequence continues at coordinate 101,768,243 of NC_088169.1, forward strand.
CCTAATGTAGAACTGAGACCTCCTGGAAATCCTGATCCTACTGGGAACTAATCCTTACACCTCTCACCTCTGTGAATGCATCCCAAGGCTGCTGACTGTGGAACATGTGGTTACACAGGTCAAAGCCAAGGTTTGCTGACCATCCTAAGCATTGCTGAGAGCTCTGCTGCCATGTCTTCCACTTCCACACTTTCCAATTTGTCTCTTCCCAAAATTCTGGAGTGTTTTCCTTCTATATATAGGAAAGCCTTACCCAAGATAAAACTTTTTGGTAAAGAGTAATAATTGAATGACATTTCCCCTTCCTCTTTATGCAGTTTAACACTGGAAGAACATTCTTGATTTAGTCCATCAGGTGATCATGAGATAGTCTTACAAGTTTTCGCAGCACTCCATTTAGGCAGCAAAACCTCCTGGAATGTGTTCTACTCATTGAAAGAGTACTTACATAATGGAGAAATTATTAGAAAGGCCATTTGCTATGTGAGTTCTTCACAGTGATTTGATCAACACTCATTAACAACCTAGCAGTTGTGCAGTAACTAAGTTCTCCTATGCATGCTCAAAGGACAAGGAACAAACATCTACACAGACTGACTTCTCAAAACAATAGATTATAGTCAAATACTTGTTCAACTGGTGAATCAGTATCTAAATATAAATTTCTGACATATAAAAACTGCTATAGAAAATAATTCAGCAATAAAATCTGGTTTTAATAAAAAATGTATTTCTTTTTAAGCCAAGCATCATCCACTCATTCCTTGCAGAGTTAAACTTTGCTGCCTTGATGCCAAATAGGGCCATTTACACTGCAAGACAGAAAAATTACTGATATTGGTTGACTCAATCCCAGTACATCCACTGTTGTTCCAAGAACTTCAGAATGGTAACATGACCACATCCAAAGTTAAATCTTACAAGATTAACATTTTAGGGACTTCATGTCATAAAAGCAGCAACCATCAACAGATTTTTTTTCTCAGCCAAAAAAAGCCTCTATATGGAAATCTTTGGTCATCCAACAAGGGGAATACAAACTAAACTATTAAGAATAGCAACATGGAAATTTTGTGTATCACTTCAGCACAAGCAGACTTAGGTGGAAGCAATTATGATTGCACAATGGAGATCAGCAAGCTGAGGCCATAAATCTGGATTAAAACGTTTACAGAATAAACAGAGAGAAACTTCAACCCTGACTGACCACATCTTGTTTCCATTTCTAGGCTAAATGCAGGTCCAAGGCTACAGCTTAGTCAGCACAAGCTGTGCTTTGAGCACAATCCTGCTTGGTTTAATAACTGTCAACCATAAGCCAATTGATTACATCACCTACATGCCATCAGCCAACCTGGGATTCTTCCTACGTTGCCCAAGACTTAATTTTTTAAAGTACTTTATTAAAAATAGCACTTCCATAGCACTTTAAAAGCTAATTGAGGACTTGAAGAGGCCACTGGCCTGCTACCAAATTTCCTCCAGCAATTGGGAAAGCCAAGCTAGTTACAGCAGAAACTCCAGCCTTTTTAAAGGGATAGTTTAGCCAACAGTGTTGTCACTCAGTGTCTGCAGCAGCTCACAGCCATTGTCAGCCAGGAGCAGAGCAACTGGAAGGTGCTGACTGACAGATTTACTGCTGTTGCTTGGGGCCCTGAGAGCTGCTCTGCAATTGCCCAACATCAGGCCAGGTCCATGCTGCTGCCTGGGAAAGACCGGAAAGCAAAGCAGACATTTCAATTCTTGAGCATCCTGACTGATTGAAGGTGGAGATCCACAAGGCTGCTGTTCTACCTCCATTCCAACAGCACCAGCTTTCTGAGATGGGAGAGATAAGGAAGACACAAAACACTCTCCCTTCCTTGAACAGTTTAGAAAACATTTGGATACATTAAAAGTGCAATCCATGTATTGTAAGCTAACACTAACACAAGCTGCATCCCTACTTGGTGCCAGCCAGCTGTAAGATTTTTTTCATAACCTCTTAAACCATCATTTGCTACATCTGCTTTCCCACAAGAAAAAAATCCTAATTTATAATCATATACTCCCTTTCCAATTTCTTAAGATACCTATACCTACAATTTATCAAAAGCAGATGTAGGGCAAGAAAAGACAGTAGGGAGTAAGAAAACAATAAAATACAAGTCTGACTTAATAATTTGTGACATCAAACCCCTACAAGAGCCAATGCTGTAAGAAACTATGTGATAGATGAGTAATGTGATGGTTGACTCTCACCATTAAAAGGCAAATATCATGTCTATATGTTAAGAGAAGTTTTATAGATTTATAGTTATGTTTTACCTCCCCTTGTGTTATTATCAGGGGGTGGCCTGGGTTTGGGACATTTGGGATGGTCAGCTTGTCACTATGGCAGCACCTGACCTCCAATCCAGATTTGAGGAAGTGAATTCCAGCACTGGACAGCAAAGAAGAAGTCCATGGACAGAACTTTGGGAGGGGGTAAAGAGTTAAAAGGTGAAACCTCCATTGTGTGGGTGAGCTCATGGTGGGAGAGATCCTCTGCTCCTGGTGCCATTATATTTTCACAATTCAATCTTCTGTTGTATTTTTGATAAGGTTTTAATAAACCTTTTAAAGTTTTTTAAAGTGAGTATCATTTTTCACACTCACACAAGTGAGTGATGCAGCACAGATAACTTTCCATCATTCACTCAAACAGTTCTGAGTCCTACAAATATAAATCACTTACATGTATGCCTTATGTTTACACTGGAGAGTCTACGCTTAAGCCTTACACATTTAAGACTCAAATTAAGCTTTAAAATAATCAAGTCCATGTGGATTTGTGGTCTGCAACAGCAAATGCTTTGAGCTATTTGGAAACGAGGAGAGGAAGAGGAAGAGGAAGAGGAAGAGGAAGAGGAAGAGGAAGAGGAAGAGGAAGAGGAAGAGGAAGAGGAAGAGGAAGAGGAAGAGGAAGAGGAAGAGGAAGAGGAAGAGGAAGAGGAAGAGGAAGAGGAAGAGGAAGAGGAAGAGGAAGAGGAAGAGGAAGAGGAAGAGGAAGAGGAGACGTCTTTCAAATGGGCAGGTTCCAGCCTCCAGTTTGAGGAATACTTAAGGAAGCTAGCTAGGATACAGATCACCTTCAATACTCACAAGGCATGAATGGAAGAGGAGAGCCTTAAAGTGAAACTCAGTTTTTTTGAGAAATTAAGCAACAAATGTGAGATGTCTCTAGTTCCAACTCAAATTCACAGATTTAACGCCAGTTAAATAGATGGATTTATAGGTTAGTTTTTTTAATTCAAAAAACAAATGTAGCAAATTACAAAGGAAGCTTCTTTTTGCTCTTTCTCAGTTTGTGATTACAGAAACCTTGCTGCCTTGCTGGGATTCACCAAACAACTGAAAAGGACGCTGCACAAAATCAGACTGAAAGTGTTACAGGCTCCACCCAAAAAGAGACCAGGTGCTCTCCACTTGATTGTGTTCTTCACTCAAGGCCACACAACTGATAAAGTGCTTGTGACAGCAGAGCACAGGCTTATGGAATGGAGGAAGGAGGTGAAACATCAGCCAATATTCAGGTGACTCATCTTTCAAAGCTGCATACTGCTGCACTTTCCTCCTGGAAGCCACCTCCAAATTCAAATCTGAGTCTTCTTCCAAGGGAAGCAGAATTCTGCAGCTATAGTAGTGAAAATCCCCACCTAACAGGGATGGTCATAATGCTTTCCTGAGAGTTCTGCAGCTTCTTGGACATTTGTGCACTTCCTGCCTTGCCCTGCTTTAATGAGCAAATTTATTAGAGCATTTTACCCACAACAAGATCGTTAATTAGATTATCTTGTTGTGGGTAAAATGCTCTAATAAATTTGCTCATTTAAACAGGTTAAGACCTGTTTAATTTGTTCTCAATCAAAATTTTGCCTTGACTTTCTCTGGTGTGGTTGGATAGTTCTGAGGATTTTAGAGACATGACTGCATTCACCAAAATCTTTGCCCAGGCTGAGAGAGAAAGCAACTCACAGCACCATTCTCATGGCCATATCCAGGACAAAAGTGTAAAAAAAGAAACAGTCCTGATGTTCACAAAATCCTCCTTCTTAACAACTTTCAGGTATCCATCAGTAAATACTTAGATTCTCCTTTGGTGGAGATAGCACTAAATAGCACTTTGCTATTTAGATTAATGATAAGTAAGACATTTTCTACAATGAGGATGGTGAAACAACAGCACAGGTTGTTCAAGGTGGTAGTAGGTACCCCATCCCTGGAAGTGTTCAAGGCCAGGTTGGATGGGACTTGGAGCAACCTGGTCAGCCATGGCAGGCAGGCAGGATGATCTTTAAAGGTCCCTTTGAACCCAAACTATTGAACAATTCTACAACATGCTGGTTTTCATCCAGAGCCAGAAAAAGGACTGGGTTCTGACTTCTCAGTATTGCTTCATTAACACCATCTTTTACACACTGTCACAAATAAAGAGGCAGAATAAAGCTACTTTTTAAGCCCTGCACAGCTTTGTGTAATTCCTCTCAAAAGTGCTTTGAAACAAAATTTGACCAAGAGCTAGCAATATATCAAAGCTAAAAATGTGCCACTGCAGGGGTAGCTTATTGCATATGGCATATTAGGAAAATTGAAGATCAGAGCAGCAGCAGACTTAAACATGTGCTGCTCTTATGCTTCATGGACTGTTTCAACTTGCTATGACCCATGCTACTCTCTGGTACAGATTTTGGCAAAAGGCAGACTTGTAAATTTATTGTTCTAATGACTGAATAGCCTCAGTTCCCATACAGCTCAGCACCACAGAGGTAAAATGCATGGGAAGACACTTGTCCAGAAGTCTGATGCCACCAATAAAAATCCCTAAGGAACCTATCATGATAAAAAAAAAAATCAGATCCGAGTTTTTATCTCCATTGCTACTTCTCAGGAAGCCCCCACAGCACAATTCCAACCCACTAAGTTTTCAGGCCAAGAAGAATCCACACTTGTTAAACTGTTCATCCATTTCAGTACTGCTTAATTAAGCATACAGAGGCACTCTAGAGGTCTGATTCCAGCTCCTATTTATTCATCTTGGCCTTAGGCCTCCTGGATTTGCCTGTCCAAAGCCAAGGGGGGATGCCTGCCTGGTCTTGGCTGCCTATTAGGTACAAAGTGCCAAGTCTTCCAGGTGCAAATCTTTCCTGTTTAGAAACAAACCTGGCCATCACAAAATCCCCCCCAACATTTATCACGAGCAAAGGGATGTTTGAGCAGAGGAACTTGGTGATTTAAGAGCAAGTAAGAGGAATCCTACAACCTTTTTCACACTTAAGATGGTGTATCTCTGCATCAACTAGGAGAAGATGATGGCAGCAGCAGTAGCAACACTGAAGTCCAAAAGTCTGCAATGTGATTGCCAAGATACTCTCAGAAAAAGCCAGGGCAAGGCACTGCAAGAGTGTCAGGTTATTTATTAGTGATCACCTTTCCTGAGCCATTCACATGCTACAAAAAGATGGTGACTGTTCCACCATGTGAACATCAATAACACCAATGTTTAGAAGTTTTGGTCACAGCTGAGTTGGGACCCCTCTCGAGTAAAGGACAGCAAAGAGAAAAGCCAGAAACAGGAGGCTTAATTATCAGTGCATCTTCTAAAATTTAACTAGATGTTTTCTTATCTCTATGCAGCTACCAGCATGCCACAAAGAATAGGGTAGCAAAAAGCAACTCTTTTCCATGCAATCCCATCTACTTCCTAACTCCATTGAGTTCACTTCTTTCATGGAGATGAAGACAGAAGTAGAGGAACTTCAAGGAAGTTCAAAAGGCAGTACAGCTTTGTGTGGCTTACATCTGGATTTATCAGATGCTGTGCAACTCTTTCAACACCACAGCCAGTGATGAGATGTCTTCTTCCTGCCTTCCCTCCTTTTCACCCCAGTAAACAACTGGAAGCCTAAAGTTTGGAACTGCTACTTAAATCAAGCATACAATAGCAAAGTCTGGCTGAGCTCCTGGCACACAGGACACTGACTCTGTTCAAGATGGGCTGGTTTACACAAGTCAATATACCTGAGATACACCTCAGCACTGAGCAGCCTAAGCCCACAAAGCCCTTGTGCTGCTCTAACATTCCCTACTCAGAGCTTATGAAAAAGTTTCACTTTCAGCATTATTTCCATGTGTTAAAAATAGCTGCACAAAGGTATTACATATATATTTGGCATATGCAATTCCAGGGACCGCAGTCTCAGAGAAACTGAGGAGCTACTAATAAGTTTTTCAGCTCCACAGCAGCCTACACTGACCATATATTTTGTCTTAACTTTTAGTTTCAAAGATCAAGTTCTGTTTGTTCAATAAAACTGTTAATAAAGATGGAAGAATTTAAACAAAAGCAAAATAGCTGTTTAAAACCATCTTCCCTAAATTAAGCAGAGCTAAACAAAAGCTGATTTTATAACATGTCAACATGTTTTAGCCATGGTCACTAGAAGGTGATTTTATGAACATCTCAGTTTCAGATCACAGAGAAACACTACCAATATTTGTATTCTTAAATAATATCTCTTCAGTAATGAGACATGCACTCTTCTTTAAGTGAACAGTTATATTACAGATGGCAAACCCTGAGGCAAACTCTGTCACTTGAAGCATACCCCTGCCCCATGAGAGATAAATCCCCAGAAGTATCATTCAAATCAAATTCTGCCAGATTAGACACTAATAATATTAAGCAGCTGCCTGGAGCAAGTCCTTTTACCCAGCCCAGCACTCAAATGATGCCAATGTCAGATTCTGTTGTTGGTTTTCTTGTAAAAAAACACTGTTTTAAAGCAAAAACACAAGCAAAATGTCTTCAATCTGCACGAAGTGGCTGACTAACCACCACAAACACACCATGCCATCTGCTGAAGAACAGTTAAGCCATAGAGACAGCAGTTCTGAGTGGAGTAATAAAAACTGCTGGAAGCAAAACTTCAAAGGGGCAGATTTTCACTAGTTCTTAGAGTCCTCTTTGTCTTCAGGAAGAATATGGGAGGATTTCAGGCAGTCACATGCTTAGAGACACAAAACAATTGCTCTGTGTCACAACAAAACAAAAAAGCAGTTGCAGAATACACTATATTAATTTTTGTATTAGACATTGAAGTAAAATTTTATTACATAGCATTTTAAGCCCTTTCTTTAGTGATCTCATCTTCCCAACACTACTTAATACTACATGTCTATTTTTCAAAGCTTTAGGAAAAGAAAGGCTAGAAAACCAAGAGAATCCTAAATTTAAACCTATTCCCATTAGTGCTGCAAACGTGCTCAGAACTTGATTATTGAGACATGTCCAGAACATGACCTCAGATGAATTTGGCCCATCCTGAGTGCTGTGTGAAAGTTTTTACTGTATAACCCATTACTATCAGCAACATAATGTTTAGAAAGTCTTCAAATTACCTTTTTTCAAGAAACAAAAACCTCAAAATTTGAGCTTTCCAGTTGATGTGGTGAATTTTTGTTAGCCCTTTTAAAGCAAATGGCTGGAAGAGCATTTGTCACTTTCTTATGGCAAACAACTTCCAAGCAACACCATGTTTGCCTGAGGATATTGTCCCTGGTCCCTGAACAAGAAGGGTCATGAGCTGCAGAGGTGCTGAAATGTTCTTTGGGTAAAGAGGAGTTGGCTGAACATTTCACTTTTTCCTCCTGTTTAACTGACTTATAAATCCACGTAACTCAGCATCTGAACACAAGCACTACTTTAATCCAATGCACAAAAAAATTTCTATTGTTCACACACTGTCATTCCCAATTAATTTTATTAATCAATTTGAGCCAAGCATATACTTTTCATTAAGGTCAATTCACAAGCTTCATAAATTTGAACTATTCACTTCTGAGGAAAAAAACTACATCACATCTTCCCCCAAAAGCAGTTTTGAAACACAGATCAATCACAGAAGTTCTCACAGTGCAGCCAAGAGTTAGGGGATGAGCTAGAACCAGTTCTCTCCATTTTGGCTATCAGTGGCTTTGCCACATCTGGCAGCACAGTACCACCACAACTGGGACTCAAATGCCACTGTCACCAAGATTTGCTTCCTTTTGTAAAAGTTTAAATAAAGCCAGTACAAGCTGTTCTTAATATCCACATTTATTGTGAAAACATTAGGAAACCACATGTGCAGCCTGTGAATTTTTATTACAAACAAATATCTTATCATGAGAAACTCTTCAAAACATGGGATTTATGTGACCAGATGCAAATCTTTATGGTGTGGACACCTCAGTACTCTCTTTACAGCCAATGGACAGAAGAAGGAAGAGAGCAGCTCATTTCCTCCTGTCTTAGGTTGCAAATGCAAGATGTGGCTGGGGGTGTGTATTCTATTGCCATCTGTTAGATGTGGGGCAGTTTCTGCTGTTACTTGGGCCACCTGTTAAAAGCAGGTGGGACAGTGTTTCTTTATCTCTTCCACTACCAATCCTCCCTCTGGGAGAGATCTTCTGTTAATGGGGCATTGAGTATCACTGCAGGGCTGATAAAATTACAGCATCCCATTGTGAGATGCTCTGCCCAGGGGCTGGAGCCAAGCATTCCTACCTGGGTATAATCTGAGACTTGGAACGCCACAAGCAACCTTTTTCCACTGGATTCCCAAAGGAAGACCATGCCCATCTACACCACCACTGGACCTTCAGAGGAAGACTACACCCTTCTACAGGATCACTGCTCCAACAGAACCACATCTGACACCCCAGGAGCACTGCAGCCACCATTTAATTGGACTTCTACCAACACCCTGACCCACAGTGTGCCAGGTTGTATTCTGACTCTGTCAGTGTTGTTTTGTATTACTGCATTTTTTTTTTTTAATTTTTAATTTTTTTCCTAATAAATAACTGTTATTCTACTCCCATATCTTTGCCTAAGATCCCCTTAATTTCAAAATTCTAATAATTTGGAGGGAGGTGGTTTGAATTTTCTGTTTCAAGTGAGGCTCCAGCCTTCCTTAGCAGACACCTGTCTTTTCAAACCAAAACACCTCCCAGGAACTTAGACACAACCTATCTAATGAATCATAACTCAAATTATGCCCATCTCTCTCTTTTGTTCAAAGAGGAACACACTCATACAAACTATCTTTGGGAAGAGTTCATGGGCTGGCTATTTAAGCATGGACTGCTGGAGGAGGTGGCAAACCAAACTGCTTGGTAGGAGAAAAAGGACACCTAACAACAAGTGACTAGAGATTGTTTTAAACAAACACCATCACCAGGCTTTTCAGCTTGATATCAAAGCTAAGCAGCAGTATAGAAAATGCAAACAGAGTTAATGTGAGAGGGAATAGAAAGGATTCTAAACTACACAGATGACTCTGCTTAGTTCCTGATGAACTTTCCTAACTACAATGAAATCAGACAAAGAAGACACCTAGGCAGAGTCACAAATTACAGCTTCTAACTTCTGCTGGAACTAAACAAGGCAATGTAAACCCCTTGATATGGTATGCAGAGTCCACTAAAACACAATAAGCAGCTGGCCTGATTCTAAGACTTGGAAAACACCATTCCTTTTGGGACAAAATAGAAAAGGAGAATTTCTCAGCTCAGAGACAAAACTTAATAGAAATTAAACTCAACAGCATGCCTAGGCACTGTGAGAGACTTGAGCCTGGTCTCTCACATCCCCAAAACAGAGAGAAGCTCCAGTAGTCAGGGCTCAAAACAGCACTGGTCATTCAACAAGGTGACCTTTATCACAGCTGATATGTTAATTTCTTGTCAGCCTGAGGAAAAACAGTCAGGCATGTTCAGAAGAAGGATTACAGATCAATTACAGAGCTAGACAGGGGTCAAGTTCATGACCATAGTGAGTCTTTTTTCTGCATTTGTCTTCATATATAGAGGTGTACACAAAACGTGAAAAACACTCCTGAATGAAGTAATCAGGGTACACTGCACATGTTTTCCTTTTTCTGTCTAACAAAGAGTTAATGTTAGGTAGTACAAGTTCTCTTTTAGTGGACTGTGCCAGAATGTAATCAGAACTTCCTAATACGCCCCCTGGTTGATTCCCACTAAAAGCACAGAAAACAAACATTTAGAAAGCAGCCTTCAGTTTAAATATGCTTTACAGAATCAAGAAAGAACAGTGAAATTTTAAGAGAGCTTAAATAAGGACATCTGAATAGGCAACCTAAGCTGACTTTTCCTCTCTCTTCAGACAGGCAACACTGACACCTACTGTCAACACTGTCAAATGGATTTAACTTGCACAACTGATTTAAAAAGTCAAATGTTTACATAGACTTTTGAAAGCATATTAAACATTACCTATTCAAAGGTTTCCTTCATAGCACATCTACTGCCTTTACTGCAGAACCGAAGTTATTAGCCTGTCATGTAAAATACCATTTAAATAGAGATTCCTCAAAACCAACTTACTGATAGTGGTGGACCACAATTATACTTTTTCATAACTAATATTTTTGAACTACTATAATTAAAGCAGATCTGAAAAAGGACATCTTGTTTAACTTAATACTAGCACTTTATGTTTTTTATCACCACAGATCTACACAACAGAAGCCCAGTGACGACCACTGAACACACCACAGCCCAGCTCCTCACCACATGAGTATATTGGCACAACCTGGATATCTCCTTTGCGCATTCCAAACCACAATGTTGGGGTTTTTTAATATTTGGAAAGATTCCTCTCACACAGACGCTACAGAAGTTACAATAGCTACACAATATAACATCAAAAACCTCACCTAAGCAAAGAGAAGACATCGTAAGAGTTACGAACACAGTTCTGATCCACCTGGAGAAGACTGTTCTTCAGGGTACCTGAGTGATCCTTGAGGAAAAGAAGGAATATTACTTTAAAATAAATTTTAAAAAAACCATCTTGAGTAAGAGCATACACTTTTAGTAGAATAAAGATCTTGCATTAAATTTGAATTTAAATCTGTCTTTACACATGTTTTATCTAGGGTAGGTAGAAACAATTTAAGGTGGCAATAATACCACTTACCTATAAAGGAATAAAAATATCAGTTTATCTACGTTCTAGCACATAGTGTTGTTTTCTTGAACTTTATAAACCATAACTGTCTGAATTTTATGCATAGGAACACAGAAAAAATGCAACTGACAGCACTGCCATTCCTCAGCTTCACACCTGAGAGCCCCCTCAGTCATGTGCAAGAGAATTACATGAACATGAGATAAAGCTCCATCCTTTATCCGTGCTGTAACACATTAAAAGATCAAAGTAATCTCAGTTTTGAGTGAACAAGTTTCTGGAAGTCACAAAGTAAGAATGAGGTAAGGTTGTTCTTTTAAGAGACCAGAGTATCCATTCTGCTCAAAAGGTATCAAAACAGTAAGAGAAAAATAGCAAAACAGCAATTCCACATGCTGCAGATGTCAGACATTGAGCTTTTCCATATCAGGCAGTGTCATACAAATTCCTAGAAAAGCTGCAAACTTAGAAGAGTTGCTTTACATGATAAAGTAAATTTTAAGCAGGTCAAGCCACTGGCAGCACTGTAAGATTATGGATTGCAGGGAAAAAAGGCACTTTAGAGTAAAAGCAGCCCTATCTCATACCTGTGATCAGGCAGCTTTCCAACAGACAGAGGAGGATTCTGAGTACCACAATCCCTGCCTAAAGAGTCTTTCCTGCCCCAACAAGAGTCTGTCTCCATACAGAAGATGTTGAAATTCAGAAGCAAACATCAACATCTCCTGACACAATTGTGTTAACCATAGGCCACACAGCAGACATTCCTTTCCATCAAAAATAGGGTTCCATCTAAATAATCTAAATAATTCTGAGATCTACACATTGTGCAGCACCATCCTACTGCTGCAGAGGCACCATCCCAGCAGCTCTCTCAGCTCCTCATTTTCATACCCAAGACACTGGATGCTAAATGCTGAAATCCAGACATCTTTCCATTAAAAAAATACCAAATTAAAAACATCTTAATGTCTGTCTGAAAGAACTAGGATGGTGGAAAACTGAAAATGCACAAGTTACCATCATCACCATGTCCTTTCCTTGGAAGTGTTTAAGGCTATGTTGGATGGGGCTTGGAGCAACCTGATCTAGAGGGAGGTGTCCCTGCCCATGGCAGGGGGCTGGAATGAGATGGTCTTGAAGATCCCTTGCAACCCAAACAATTCTATGATATGATTCTATAACCAAAACCAAGAAGTACCTTTAAACCTTATGAGCTAGGGAACAAGTCCTGACAACAATCAGAAAAAGAAGACAATGTTCCCATCTTTGAATTCAGGCCCAGGCTGTCCGTACTGAAATCTTGAAAAACAACTGCATCCTGCTTCAGGAAAACTGAATGCAGAAACTGCAGCTGTGTGTCAAGGAGTCATTTCCTCTCCAACCACACAACCTATCTGGACCACAGTACTGCCACCAACAATTTGAGATTTAAAAAAACCCATCAGAGGCACTATTTACAACAGGTAAGTTTAAAATTCCTCATCATCAATGAGGTAATAATCAGAGACAATACTGGATGAAGAGGCACAATTACTACAGTAGATCCTTGAGGAAAAAACCCATGGGGTAAAACAGGTGCAGCATGAGCAAATAAATAGCATACCATTAAAGACCTACAAACTCTAGGCTTCAGACTGATAACCAAACTTTGTGGCTTTATACATGCCATGAAAATGAGTCTTAACAACCACATCACTTTCAGTATGTCCTATGTCTGAAAGACCTGTCTGCCTCAAAAAATACAGTCAAAGCTTATTTTCAGTAACTAGAGGGTTTTTGGACCCTAAATGCTACACTTAAGTCTTTTGAAAACATCACAGATATCCATGTAATCAAGGCAAGGTATTTGTTTGGATCTGTCATGTCAAAAAACTATTCCTCTCAAAACAAGCATTTTAATGTTATGAGTATCCAAATGTGAAAAATCAATCTCACAGGTTGAATTTCAGTTTGTCACTAGTACCAACAACTCAGAACAAGTACACCCTTACCTTCTGTTCAAATGAAGCTCCATAATAACCATCATTGAGACCAAAAATAATCTCATTTGGGTTTCTTGCATGGATCTGTGGGGAAGGAAGAAAACGAACCAGTTTACACCCAGCTTACTGCAAATTTTCACATCAAATGAGCACAAATTGCTCCAAGAGTCTAAGGCAGTTTTTCATCATTTGTAATTCTAAAAGTACACAAAAACTCACAGAAAACTGAATTTAACATGGAAAAATCACAGCTTTAGCAATAGTCACCATGCTCAGCCATTCTACTTTGAACTCAGAAACACCAGACAGAGTATCTTTGCTATTACTGCATTTCCAGGTGACAAAAATAAATTAAGATAGCTGGAAACTAAACAGAGGTAAGACTCAAGAGGTTGATGTGGAGAAGAGAAGGCTCCAGGGAGACCTTCTAGCCCCTGCCAGTGGCTCAGGGAGCTCCAGGAGAGCTGGAGAGGGACCTTGGACAAGGGGGAATGACTTGTCCCTGCCAGAGGGCAGGGTTAGATGTGATATTGGAAGAAATTCTTGGCTGTGAGGGTGGTGAGGCCCTGGCACAGGTTGCCCACAGGAGATGTGACTGCCCCATGCCTGGAAGGGGGCCATGATGGGCAGGGCTCAGAGCAACCTGGTCTAGTGGAAAGTGTCTCCACTCACAGCTGGGGGTGGAACTGGATGATATTTAAGGTCTCTTCCAACCCCAACCACTACATGATTTTACGATTTAAAGCTCTGATGTAAATTCACATGAATATCTGTAATCAAACTTTAAAATACAATCTTTAAACACATTCATTTCCTTTCTCAGCATTCTATTTATTAATTCATCCAGATGTTTTGTTTCCTGAAGAAAAAAGTTGAGAAAAAATATTTTCACATTACCTGCTGGCCCAAGTACTTTAATCCATCTAAATTGACCTTCCATTCAATCAAAAGCTGAAAGTGTTCCTTCTTGCCACCCCAGATCCTCACAACAAAACAGGAGACAGAGGTATCAAGATGATCAGGCATTATTCCAAAGTCCAGACTCCTCCATGTTGGATTCTAAGTATTCAAAGAAGGATAAATACAGTTAAAGCAAGCTGAAACTAGTCCATAAATTGACATTTCAGAAAGCACCAAAGCCTACCTCAAAGATTTTTAAAAATCTTAAGAATGAGGAACAACAGCCATTTCAAGCTCTGCTGCTTCCTTACACGGTTTGCTAGAGAGAATTCCTCAGTTAAAAGGTACATGCTGTAAAGTACTTCAGAAACTGTGAATGGGTTTTGCTTCCTTCCATTACAAGACCTCAAAGAATTTACTTCAGAAATTACTAATTCAGTTTAACCAAATAAGGAACTTTCAAAATGGAAGTAATGTTCCTTTCACAGTTACAATTCAGCTTCTGAAAACCAGAGTATAGCATGTATTCCCAAAGTTAAATGCTGATATATTCCCCAATAATTAAATTTGCAGAATTTGCTGATGTATTTGTTCACATTCTTCTCCTCTTGGCTGATGCTCAATCCTGAAATGCTGTCACTAAAAGCTCATCTTTACTCCACAAGATCACTTGCACCTGGAGCTTTTCAGAACCAGCACACATTAAGCTAAACTGCAAATTCCACCAGAACACAGACTTACAAAGATTCCAAGAATTTTTCGACTCATCTCTAACAACATCTAAAGAACTGACCCAAGCTGTAACAAAACCAAGTCAATCCAACATTACTAGTGCCAAGAGACAACAGAGTGTCCAAAAGCAGAAATGGAAAAGTGCTTTTATTTATATTTATTTCTCTCCCTCCTCTGCTGAACACAGAAACAGTAGCTCTTGCAAAACAAAAGGTAGGAACCCACCACCCCATGAAAGAACCTGCCTTCCCTTCTAGTGCTTAAGCAGCTTGGAAAAGGCCAAGCATCCCTGAACTGGAGTCAGTTTGAAACAGGATGCCTCTGAAAAGAAGGGAGAGGCAAAGTTACCCAGTAAGGATTACAGAAGAAATGCATTAATCAAGTCCTCCTAACAAGAAGGAATATTTCATAGCTATTCAGGCATAAGAATACCAGGTCATTCAAATACCTATAGGTTATATAGAGGATGTCCTCAAGACATCTTTTATTTAGATTTTTGTTATTCCATCTCTTATATCCTGTGGTTAGTTTCCCTTTTGTTTTTCCTTTTCCTGATTTAGAATAGACAGAACTAAAAATCCTAACAAGAAAAACTGGATAAGTTAGCAGCCTTGAGTAAGCAGACAGCTCTTCCTTCATTCAAGGAGGGTTTCAAAGCATTCACCCAGGGTGCTATAAATGGAGCAGTTCTACCTTGTTAATGCAGGCATTAAAAAGTCTTCAGCAGGTTTTCAAACTCCCTTAGCTAATATTTGCAACATCCTACTCCTATTCTATTATTATCCTTCCTCAGTAACTAAACAGTAATAAACTGTTTAGTTCTGGCCCCTTCATTCATCTAAACTGAAAAATTTAGAAAATCTAACATGTTTTTAAACTTCAGCTTCTAACAGCTATTAGCTCTTCAAAGAATACATGTATATTTCTGGCAGGTACATGTTCCTTGCTGTTTTCCTACACAACATGAAGATGTTAATAGAAATCAGCATTTCTACTTCTCAGCAGCTCCCTGTTCTAACCCTCATGAAAAGACCCTGAAAAGGAGGAGAAGAACACACTGCTCCTAACAGAACCAAACAGTGGAAAAACACATTAAACAGTTATGGTATTCAGCAGAGAAATCAATATACTGCACTAAATACACAACTTTTTAAACAAAGTTTTTCCACATCAAAGTAACTTACCAGAGAATTCTTGATCACCTCACTCTTATAAAATTCTGAAGAAAAATAAGTAAAAAAACACCTTTAGATTAGCTTAAACACTGAAACAAATCTTAGTATTTGAAACAGGAAAAAAAACAAAATAAGTAACAATCAAGGAGGACAAATGTTAATGGATCCAGTTTATTAGTAACCAATTTATAAGACAGACTTTGAAATGCAGTCATACTTTTGACTATAATTACTCCTTCACACTTACTCATTACAAGTCATTATTTAAGTTTAGTATTTCATCTTTATACCCATGAGAACCCTCAAGTTTTACAAGGCTTTGATTTCTGAGGAAAGAACATGGCACGGCAGTTAACAGATTTTGGATGACATTTGCAAAAATGACTGGTTTGCTCCTCCTGGAGCACAGCAGCTTGGATAAATTAATTACAGCACTTTCCTGCAGAGCGCTGGTGACCTGTTCCAGGTGCTCAGAGAGGAAACAGCCAAGTTACTGACAAAGGTGCCAACAACCCTGTGTTTAAATGGAAATAAGCAACTGCTGGCACATGAACCTTGGCTTTCCCAGTCAAAGCAAGAGCTTAAAAGACTTTAGACAGCTCTAGAGGCAGGAATACAGATTTTGTACAATATCCCAGCCCAGTGGAGACCAGGGATAAAGCTTTGAAAAAGTGCAAAAGAGTCCCTAACACCAAACACTGCAGAAAAAAGTAATCAGTGACAGGTTCAATCAACCACAACAAAGTCCAGGCAGCAAGCTCAAGGTGTGTATTCTTATCCTTCTAAAACACCAACCTTGGTAAAAAAAGCAAGGTAAGATGCCAGATGTGTCACTGTGCCAGATGAAAATAAAAATTAAGAGAAAATCAAAATTCATCTCCAATCACATCAAAAGGAGCATGAAAATGTATTTTTGATAACATCTCTCCACCATGAATTATATACTGTAGTGGGGAAAAAAGGCAAGGAGAGGAGAACTAATGTTCAAACACAGTTATCTAAACTAGAACAGGTGCCTGGATGCTTCATGTCATTGGCTGACAACTCTATTTTTTGAAAACTTTGACAACAGTATGTGCTGATGTATGCTCTGTAAAACAGCTGGTATGCACTGAGTGGGACACTCTTCCCCACAAAAGGCAACCAAAGCTCCAAAAGTTTTAACTATTATGTGCCCTTGGGAGTCCCCAGTTTCTTACATCATCACTCAGGGAAGAACAATGACAAAAATAGGGTGATTTAAAAGAGTACAAAAACCTGTCGTCTGTTTTGCCTCCTTGGCTGCTAACACTGAAAGCTTTCATGAAACTGAGGAAACTAAAGAGCTCTTTTCCAGTGTTAGCAAAGGTGATGCAACTAATGGCAGAAAGTTGTCAAGACCCACATAAAAGGAAGAAAGAGAATTGATATAATAAGAAATCAAAGATCGACTAGCAAAAAGGTTGATAGCAAGGCTGCTTTACCTTTGTAGATCTTGGTGTTACCACACAAGTGAAGAGTGAAGTACGTATCCAAGAGGCGGTGACCATTCTTATTAATAATGTTACGCGCAGCAATATTCCGAAGATGACGAAGACGGCGCTAAAAACAAGGCAAAAATTTCAAATCATTTTCTTGGATTGAGAATTAACCCTTTCTCTTTTTTCAAAGCATTTTAATGATTCCCAAAACAGTGTTGTAAAAAAAAAAAATCCCACCAAACACTCCATTTTCTCTGTCAGCAAGTGTGAACAGCCAGGATTCTGCAAAGCCACAGGACAAGCAATAAGCACCTACAAGCTTGGATTCAGCAACTCTGATATTCAAGAGAAGCTGTTCTTATTCACGTCCTGTATGTCATTTTTATCCCACACAACTATATCACCCTGACTCTGAGCAGCTCCAAGCAATGTGACACTACCAGCCTCAGACAAGCAGCATCACCCAGATGTTTTGCATCATCACACTGGAAACACTCCCCAGCCAAAGCTATTTTCAACAAGCATTAATGGACAAATAGCTCAAACAAACCACCAGCTAATCCAGAGCCACAAGGAACTGGCTGAACAAAGCCTCCTGATTTCATGGTAATCCTGGAAACTGCTTTAACAACCTTAAATAAAAGTAAAATACATCAGGAAGACATATCAAGATTTTCAGGGAAAATTAAGGGCACAGTGAAATTTGAGATTTTCACTGTCAGTTACCATCTGCTGTGATGAGAGAGTTCTTTTCCCTTGGAATGAATACAGGAGGATATATCACTAAAATACTTAGTTTAAGTGATTTTATCCAACTCCAACATTATTTTGCTTTACTACAATACTACACCTTGAATGAAAACCATCAGATGAAATCAATCTCTCTCCCACCTCACTGTGCCCAACAGCTTTAATAGCTGTGGCTAAGGTCTTAGCTTCAAGGCACATCACACCCTTAATCTTTGACAAATATTTTACATTATTAACTTCTTATAAAACTTAACTAGTTAACAAAGCAATTTTGCAGGACTGTCACACTTAAATCATTGCTTAGCTGTTGTTCCTATTGTAACTTCAAAGACCCCTGCTTCAATCAGCCTCCCAGGAATGCAGCACTCAGTGAAGTGCCAACTCAAATACATAAAGTTCTCACCAAATCCTTCAGTGCAATATTTTCCCAATCAATCTCTCAACTCACCAGTGTCTCACCCACTGCCATGGGGACATTGACAAATGGCTCCACATACTTTGTGGATCACCACAATACACCAACAAGCCTCAAACAACTGCTTAGTGCATACTTTTACCTCAGAGCTCATCTTACACCATTTTTTCTCAAAAGCGTCTTTATTTGTAAGGCTGAATCCACCTTTGAAGCTGATTGATCAAAAGCACATTTTAAAGCTTTTGAAACCAAAAGAATTTTCCTGTTTGTTGCTTGTCTTAAAAGGCTTTTAACAAGAACTGAAAGGCCATAATCAGTTTTAGAATCACAGTATGACACTTGATATCACTTAACACCACTCCAGTGATATATCAGTTTTCCTTTATGGAAAGGTATGAGGAATATTCAATTTTTGTTTGACAGCCTAAAAATCACTGATGGAGTCATTCAATTCAACCTCTGTTTATGACTTAGACTATAAACACAGCCTGAGATGGGATGCCCAGGTACCTCTACTACAAATATACAAAACCAAAAAATTAAAAACAAAACAACCTAATAAAGAAAAAACGTTCTGTGAGACTACATGGTCTTATTTTCTTAGAAAGTGGTATCAAAAATGTCAACAGAAATATTATGCCTCACTTAAAAAAAGCCATATAGACCTTTAATGTTTTTCCACATCTAACCTCAAAGCTGGGTAGCTTCCCTGGCTGTTTTGATGTGCAACTGAAACGCTCCTTAAGAAAAGGCTTTGCACATGAATTTTGCTACCTATAAAAATGATTCAAGAATTTTATGTGCTATCTCTCTTTTAATTAACATCAGTAGCAGAGAAATCAATCAACTACCATGCTCATTCCCTTCATTTTTGGTATCTTTTTTTTTCCTTCATCCCTTACAAAGAACCAAAGAACAGTCCACACTGTACTCTAAAACTAAGACAGCAATTTTCTCCAGGTCTCTCTAGGATTGCAAACTAATTTGTGTGCCTGCTTTAAGTAATATGTTTCATTGATTAACTCTCAAGCAAAGTTAAACAAGTTTCTTACCACTTGAAGTACACAATGAGGTCAACAAGGTTTGGAAAAAAAAAAAGTTCTCGAGTGTCCTAACCTACACCTGCACCTCTGAACAAGATGTGAGTCCTTATCTCCATGATTTGTGACTTCCTTGCACCCTTCAGCATCTGGGGGTTAAAGTCACACTTCCCCTAAACCTGTTGGAAGAAGATAATTAAATCTGGGAGAGATTTAGAGACCACAACATAGTTAAGAACTCAATGTGCAACAGGTAATGAATATTTGAATCTGCAGCTTAGCCAGCACCCTCCTCCTATCCTTTTTGTGAAGTCATGACGACAGAGAGACTTGAATCCTGATAATACATCTTCCCATTCGCCCACTATGTTCACCGATATTATATTGAATTATTCAAATTTCCTCAGAACTCTACACTGGCAACATTGAGTAAATTAACCTCTCCTGATCAAAGATAATTAGCTTAAACCAGGAGACTTTCAGCTGCAAAGACACACCCAAAGACAACTGAAATAGGTTCTAGAATTCCTCATCAAGGGCTTTGTTTCGTGACAAAGTAAATATTAATTTTGAGGGATGTTTTAAATATCTAGTGTTACCTCCTATGCATTTCATATCATTTTGTGCTGGAGACACTGGAATACACAAAACAAAAACTGTGTTGCAGCTCAGCTAGCCCCAGCATCAGCCCAACACCACCAACCCCCAGCACTGCACCACCCTTTCTTGTTCAGTTACGCTGAAATAAACAGGGCCAGGAGACTTCTCCTTTTTAATGCCTTTATTAAAAGTGATCAGCTCAGGATTGGGTGGCTCGGCAGGGCTGCAGTCCCCGTCGTGTCTCCCAGGGCGGCTCAGAGGAGGAGGATATGCACAGCTCTGTCCACTGGGGGCAGAGCCGGGGGATCCAGGCCTCGTGGGAGCCTCTAGGGCGTGATGTCCCCGTCAGGTGTTACTCTCAGCCTCGGCGGCCACCTGGTCCCGGCGTTGGGACGACTCCTGCTCAGGGCGAGAGGGGCTCCGCATCTCTGCAGGCTCAGCAATCGGCTCCTCATGTCCAGACACCATTTTAGTCTCTCAATTCTTATTTGGCTCGTTGTTTTTGGGGTTTTCTCGTTGCATTTTGGAGTCGAGGTCTCAAAGCACGCTGGTCTTGGAGTCACTTTGCATAACCCCCCCGCACCCTCTCAGGTGTCTTCTCTATGCTGGAAGGGCGCACTGCCTCGGGGAAGGGCCATCACCCCACCCAGCCAGGGCTTTTACTAATACAAAAGAGGAGATAAGCCTCAACGACCCGGTATTACAATAACAAAGCACTAAGAACCCTGGCAGAGACAGATCTGGCTGCGTCCCTGTAACTCTTTCTCACAAAAAAATATTAACCGAATTTTTGTTCATAACAACACCATAAACAAGCACTTGTGCAGCTGCTCACACAATCACGTCTGGGAACCAGAGTGGATGGAAACCAACCACATCTCCCTTTTCCTGGGTAAGTTTCACCAGCTCACTTCCCCCACATGGCTGGAGCAGCAGCTGAGCAGACCAAGGAGGGCACAAGCAGCAGCAAGAGGCTGAAGGCAGGGAATGGCTGGAGTGACACCATCAGCTTGAAATGTACGTGGAGCAACAGAGCTGGCACTGCCACGAGCCAAGGGGAGCAGCTCACAAGGAGGTACCAGAGCACTTCAAACTGCAAAAGCAACTCTTTTCAGAGAATAAACCAGTATGGTGAATGCAGCAGCTGTAGATAACACACAATTCTTTCATTTCCTCCTCCTTCTAGGTGAAGTGCTAAAAAGGGTCCCTTTTTTTTAGTGACAAGTTTCAGCTATTTTGCTCTTTCTGTAAAAGTGTCAAGAACTCTTCATCATGAGGGAGGTTCCCCCAGGATAAGATGCTCTGCACCAGAACAGTCATTCTAAAAAGTTCATCTTAAAATTCAAAATACAAGGGCTATAAAATAATCTAAGGGCCTTGACAGCCTCATGAGTCATTTAACTTCAAAAAGGCCAGTGTGAGTGCAAGATGATAATGCAGGACCTGTTTTCATTTTAAAAAAAAGAGCAAAATATGCAATGAGTATAGCTAATTTTCACTGCTATCTCTTCAAAGAGTTTACAGGTTACCAGCAATACAGGACTGAAGACCTCAGAGGGGCATCTAAAGCAAGTATCTTAGTGAGATATCCTACAGCAAAAAAAGTTATTTTTGCAGAATACATACCATGGAAAAGGTTGTTTAACCTTTCCAAGAGCTCTCATTTCAGCACATGCAGCCTTAACAGGGGCATATCTGGATCAGTGCTTAGCACAGTAGTACAGCAGGTCTAACAGGTCATTCTCAGGGGGTTGTGACACAAGTTATTTTGGTCACAATTGTCCTAGACCTTTGCAATTCCCAAGAAAACCAATGGAGCAGTGAAATTACATTACATGCCTGGTTATCCTTTGCTTTAATTGCCATTCTAAGTTGCATTTGATTAAAAGCAACAGCTATATAACAACTACATGCTGATTCACATGAAAGAAATGAGTGCTTCCTTCTATGTTGAAGATAAATGACTACAAACCAGGAGAAGAGATACACTTATTTTCCATTAGGAGAAATCCTGAGTGTATTTTAAAAACACTGCTGCACCTAAAGATAGCACAGGTGATAAGCAGACAGCAATCCCAAAGATACATAGAAAGTCTGATCAGGAAAGCTCTGGGAGAGATCTGAAGAGCAGAATCTACCCAGGTTTCATCCCTCGTGCCTGCAGGCAGGACAGCACCTTCCCAGAACACTGCAACAGCATCTTAACAGAGCTGCTGTGGAGCACAGCAATGCCATCCCTGCTCAGTGACTGCCAGCTGCACTCTACACAAATCAGCTCCACAACCAAGTATTTCATCATCAGCCTTGTTAAGATGGCTTTTTCATCAGGTGATTCTAGACAGTCTGCCACATCTTCTGAGGTCTAAAGGACTGAAACTGTCTGGTCCCTTCATGCTTTAGTTCCCTCAACACTAAGACACCGTAATCTTTCACTACCTCTGCCTAGAATGCCACCTTCAGCATGTTCCCATCCTGCACAAAGTGTTTTGTGCAGTCTTATGGCGAGGATCAAAAAATTAAACCAAGGAAAAGCTGCCAAAAGCAAAAGTTACTAAGGGTAACTAACTGGGTAAGTAAGGGTAACACCTGGCTAAATTCACCTCTCTACAGCTACACAGATGTGCCCACCACAGAGGACAGAGGCAGACTTCAACACTTAAGTTGCTCTGCAGTTTAAGTTTATCCAGATGCCACTCTTTGCTTTCCTCCAGGCCTGAGAAACAGAAGTGATAAGCTACTCACTGCTTTTTGTCTAATAATCTGGTATCATTAATAAAAATCACAGTAGAGATGACACAGCAGGGAGGTAAGAAAAGGAGTAAGTCAAATGAGAGAGAAGTGCACTGCTGTTAACACAAGGTCAGGACTGCTCATGGCAGGAGAACAGGACTACCTACAACAGCCTCAAGTATTCTTGGAATTTCAGAATTATTTGCTCAAGGTCATATAATGGGTAGCAAAAGCAAGCATAGAGAGTTCTGATTCCTCTTCCATCTTAACCACTTCATTATTCCCTTAAAAGAATCTGATGACCCTCAGATTAAAAAAAAAAAAAAAATTCAGTATATTCAGGCTGGATGAGAACACAGCCAAACACCATTTTCTATTTCTGGTACTCAGCCATCCCACTGACTCCAGCTCTGGCCCCAAGTATCAATTGTGAAGCTCAGGTCACTAAGTTGGGCAACAGCAAAGCCCATTCTAATCACATGGAGCCCATCACGCTGTCGCAGCTGGGATGATCTAATGGCTCACAGCTGGCAAAGGGGGAGCTCTGTCTTCTCCCTGTCCCACATCTGCCTTCTCCCAGTAGCACTGGCTCTTTTAGCAACACTGTTCATGAATTCTGCTCTCAGCAGACCCTTTGACGTGCTAAATAAATTTGCAAAGGTGTCAAGGGAGTATCTGAACTTAAGCAAGGCAGGTGTGGGATCTCAGCACCTCAGGACTGAGGTGCCGAGTCACCGAGACCACCCTTGGGGGGCTCGGGAGTCCTGGAATGTTGCCAGAAGTGTCTGGTGGCTGGACTTTGACCCTACACAGGAGACGACACCTGTATGAGGATAGGAGGATTTCACCAGGCTGAATGGTGAAGGGATTAGTTAGTTAGAGAGTGAAACACAGGGTTTAGGATTTCTGTACAGGGGGGTTTAGAGAAGTAAGATGGAGGAATTGGGGCGTGTCCTGTCCTCCTTCTTCTGCTTCTTCTCCTCCATCTTCTGTGGTGATGTTGGCACTTTGGGATTGGTCATTACTAAAAGTGCACTGGTTAATAAGGGTGAAAGGTATTGGGGAAAAATGATAAATATTGTATACGCAACTTTGGGTATAAAGATAGGTGACCGCCCCGGGGGGCTGGGAGTGTGCTCATGGCTGGCTGCTGAGCAGTCCTCTGTCGGGCCGAGAGAAAATCTTTTAGATAAACAATTAATAAACACCGAGACCGAGAAAAGATCTGAAGCCTCTTCTCGTCCTTTGAAGCGCGGGCTGCCCAAGGCCACCCCGGGCCTTTCCAGGCCCTCCAAACAGCCGAAAACCGGACAGGCAGGCAGTTTGGTTTCTTCCAGCAAGAACCATCCAAGATACCATCAGTCCCCTGGGTGAATGGAGGGTTTGGCTGACAACTTCCAGATGTTACCAAGTGACAGTGGGCTCACTGCACCCATGGCCACAAGCAAGTTTCAGAAATTCCATCAGGCAGATTTTTTAAGAATTTTATAAATAGAAATACATTTTCCAGAATCAAGCTTAAATTCAATTGCCCAGGCAGAAAGTTGTATACATCTATGACTGAATTTGAAAAAGGCTTCACCACCCATCCCATTCCTGACGACTTTCCATACGGCCCATGTAACCAGAAACTTGAAAAGTAAATACAATGGTAAAACCAGCATTAAGAAGGCTGGGAAATCATCCTGTACAAGCAAAGTAGAAGTTTTACATAAATTACTTAGCCCAAATTCACCAAAATTAATCATCACTCAGGGCTCTCTCAGAGGCCTGATGAGCTGAAAAGCAATTATTGTATTTCCAGAGCAAAGAACTTTCAACACTGGCTAAAATTTCAGCACCAGGTCTACTTCCTTAGCCTTTAATGGAGTACCCTAGACAGTCTTCATCTCTGGGCACCATCTCTGTTTTCAGACTGGTGCCTTCCTCACAATTCTGTCAAGGAAGTAAATTCCCTGAATTCTTTTCAGATCAGGATCAGCTCTGACCTCTGTATGACTTGGTACACACCCTGGTTTTACCTGGCTTTCACATGAATTTCATAGCTTGCTTCCTTGCTCTATGGCCCACAGAAGCTCTGGAAGAATTTAAACAAAATCCTTTCAACTATTTTACATTAAAGCAGGAGGCAAAGATTAGTTAGCAACACAAATGTTACTCCAGCAAATCCACTGGTTTTGAACTGAATGGACCTGAGCTTGCAATGTCAGCTATTTAGATTTAGTCTGCATTTTTGTCAGAATTAAGTCCCATTAAAACAGAGGGCTCTTGTGCTTTGTAGCTCAGAGCAGACAGGTTGAGCTGGGTCTTTTTCTTAAAAAGCATAAAACCTCCAGCCCTAAAACACAAAAAAGTCACCAAAATATGATCTATATTTAGTCAATGCGAGCATTATTTATTATCACAGCACTGCTCTACATCTCCATATTGCACCTATCAACTTCCTCAGATTTTCACTATTTGCTTTCACCTCTCCATGCCAGTTTGAATATTAAGAAGCAATCACATGATCCAATCTCTTGAAGTCAAATGGTAGACAAAAATTCATAATTAATTTTACATAAGTTTTCAAGCTGCCTCATTTTCCAATTTAATACCTTTTTTTTTTAGTGGAGCATATCTTGCAGAAGGTTGGGACACCTCTACTGCAAAACATAAAGCTTTTAACATCCAAGAAATGTACATGAGAAGTTTAGGCATTACTCAGATGGTTACTTAAAACCACAGGAAGGGCATGAAAATGCTTGTACTCTAATTTACACATTTGCTAGGAAGATTCATGAGGTTTACAATTTAACAGTTTTCCAAAGTTCAGAGTGAAGAGAATCAAATGGGCTTTCAGACCTACTTCTGAGGCAAAGCAGAAGCATTTGATATGCACTTTTTGGGGGACACAGCATTTAGAATTTTAAAGAATTCTATTTTAATGTCTTCCAGCACACACTTGAAGACAGCAAGGCCCTCAAAGCTACACAGCCATAATTAGTTCATATACAGCCATAATGAATCACTTGTAGTTCTTCTTATGACTGTGCCTCCTTCCTATCTCCATTTCCCCATGTCAAGTGACCACCAGCCATCCAGGAACTCCTTTCCCTTTCTAAGATTAAGCTACTTTCTTGCAAGTGCCTTTAAGAAAACAATTTCTACTAGGAATCAGAACTGAGGACAACACTGGTTTGAAGATGCACTGTAGGAACACAACTACACCTTTTTTTCCTGTGAAGGTGCAACACACTCACATACATCACATCCCTCACATTCCCAAAGATCTCATGCAAGGAACCAGGTACACTGAACCTGTGCAGAATGATTTACCCAGACTAAATGACCACAAGAAAAATCAAAGCTATTTCATCAACACAGGCTCAAAGCTTTCTAAGATGGACAATTGTGAATTTTAGTTTACAGATCTTTAAATTAAAGAGCCTCCTTTCCTTTACACTTCTGGGCATCTGAAAGGCTTTTGAAAGTTTCCCTTAAAAAGGGAAACAGCTATGCAGCTTTCATGTGAACATATCAAGGGTCAATACAGGTTTCTAATCATCCATACCCCCTGCCATGGCTGCTCCTGCTTCTGTCCTGCACTGAGAGCTTCAGCAGGAACAGTCAGCAAATGGGAGATGTTCAAAAGACATCAAGTCTGCCCTAATTCACACAAAGAGAAAGTGAAACAGGAAGAATAAGGAAAATCTCAATACTTGACATGGTCCATGCAGAAATATAATTATTTTCCAGCTATCTGAATGCAAAACAGCCCTTTGCAAGGTCAGTATGGAGTTAAAGAATGCAACATCTGAAGTCAGTGTTAAATCTAACAAAATATGCTAGTCTATGGCATTATCTGCTCCTTTAACTAAAGCAACAGTCAAACCAGAAAATAATTAAAACAGGTAACTATACTATAACTGAAAAAACTTAGCACTATGTATTACTCTTGAAAGACAGCTGTGTTCTCTGATCTCTCCTTCCCTGCACCCTTTGCTACCAGCTAAACCTCTAAACTACTTCCTCACTAAATAATTGCATTTACACTGAGGAGCAACTCAGAACTCAACTTCCACCCCCACGAAATGATGTAAACAGCTGGTAACTGTTCAGCTGGCACAACAAATCTTCTCTTTGTACCCCATAATCACATGCAGAAAATCTACACCACTCACTTTAGAGTCCAAAATGAATGAAAGAACTAAGACTAAAACTGATGGGAGCTCATGATGTTCACACAACTCACTGTGACAATCTTCTGTATCTTTTTTTTTTGTGCTCATTTCTGCACAAAGACTGTAAAAGCCTCTTATTTAAAACATATTGGAGGGGCAGGTACAGAATTCATGTTCAGTCTTGGGACACAAACAGATGTGGCAAAACAAGACTCAATGCACAGAATTAACTTTAAGACAATGTTAGCAGGAAGGACTCAAAAGCCAAATCCTGTGCCTATGCAGAGTCTTGGGCAAATAAAGTTGTTCCTGGGTATTGTTTCAACAGCTGTATTTGGTTATGGTCACTATAACATCAAGAGTGACTGATCCAGTGAGCTGGCAAACACCAGAGCTCCAAAGAGTAAGAACTGTCAGCACACCCTAAAAAATTGCTCTAAACTATGGCTAAGAAAATCTTAGTGGGCAAATACTGCCCAGTGACCAGATAAAGCTCTTCTTGCTGGGTGTTTACATAAGATGCAAATAATAGGAACTAGACAGTCTTTCCATCTTTAACCAAAACCTTTTAGAAGAAGTGGCTAGAAATAACATCTTTCCTTATTGATGCTTTTTCTCTGCGTTTGTCTAAACAAGTGTTTAGTCTCAAGATGAAACACTGAAACTGCAGCTGCTTCTTTGACACAGCATGGGAACTAACCCACCAGACAGAAAAGAACATCAAGGTGCAAGTCCCATCCATTAATAACACTGCAGCAGCTGAGGGAAGTCCCTTAAGCCTCTTAACGTGACCTTGGGGAAGGGAGCATTGGTCCACATTTGCTGTGGGAATAACCGGGGAATATCAAGATGATACTCAGAAGGAAGCACCCAAAAAGTAAACAGAGCCTTACAGAAACAGCAACAAAAACAAAACAGTGGCAGTTTTGACCTTAAAGAAGCATTAAAGGACACTCTGGGTTGTACAAGTAAACAGCATATGATGATTAATAACCTGAAGCATATTAATGCTGATCTTGCTGCTGGATGATAAATCAAGAGCAAAGAAGTCAGTTTCCCTTCATAAATGAGACTTCAGTCTTTAGCTAGAAAGTTGATCAATTAAGAGCATTCCATAACCCACCACAAGCATCCCATATAAAGCATGAAAACTGATTTAGTACAGCTTTTGGATATAACAGTTTAACTTATCAACAGATCATCTGGTCTGCAAAACACTCCTGCATCCCTTGTGGCATACAGAAGGTACACTGCAGATAGCAAAAGTCCAGCTCCAGCTTAACAGCCAGTCTTTGGGGCTAAAACTACAATTGTCCAGTAACTTTAACAACTACTCCTCCTAATTTACCTCTAACAAACACTAAACATTGATGCAGCTGAGTATGGATACAACTGAGTAAGATCAGCAGGTCACTCACACTGTGGCCTTTCACTGGAGCAGCACTTCCCTCCCACTCAGCATTTAAAGACAGTGTGTGTCAGAGAAGTGAAAGCAATATTCCAGTACAACACTTACCACACATTCTGATTGCTCCCCTCCTCTCATATTTTGTAGGAAAGGGGAAGTAAAATATTTAAGAATCAGGTTTTTTTTTTCCAGATAACTCAGGAGAATGTGTAACAAGAGTAACAGAAAACTAATGTTTAAAAAGATACTATTTTCTCATTGTTTAAAGTCTCATTCATGTGCAGCCCTGGGCCCATACAGTAACTTTCTTCACTTTTATTACACAAGACCCTTCAAACACATTTGTCAGCACATTTTGAACCCTCCCTTTCTGCCACGTTGCCCAAAATGCTGTGTATGAGTGATGCACATCTTGAAAGAACGAAATCCAAGTTGAATCTGGAAGTGAACCTGGCAGAGGACGCAAAACAAGGGCTTGTCCACGTACACTACCCAGAAAAAGAAAGCCAAAGGTGTTACCCCCTGGTAAATAATGCTGGAAAACTGGTAACAGCTGATGAGAAGGGTGAGGTACTCAACAACTCTTTTGCCTCCATCTCCAATGACAACCTCTCTTCCTGCACATCCTGAATGGATGGACAGCAGGATGGGGACTGGGGGAACAAAGCCTCTCACACTCTAAGATTGAGTTCATGACCACCTGAGGAACCTCAATGTGCACCAGTCTATTGGACCTGATGAGATATCACAGAGTCTTGAGGGAACTGGCAGATTTAGTTGCCAAGCCACTCTCCATGATAGTGGAAGTTGGGTGAAGTGCCAGGTGATTGGAAAATGGGAAGCATAGTAGCCATCTTGAAAAAGGCCAGAAAGGAGGACCCTGGGAGCCACCACCCTGTCAGCCTCACCCCTGTGCCTGGGAAGATCACAGAACAGATCCTCTGAGGAGCTGGGCTAAGGCACGTGGAAGACAGGGAGGTGATTCCACAGCCAGCACGGTCTCACCAAAGCAAGTCCTGCCTGAGCAACCTGATGGCCTTCTGCCATGGGGTGGCTGCACAAGGGGAGAAGGGAAGAGTTACAGATGTCATTCATCTGGACTTCTGTAAAGCCTTTGACTCACTCCCCCACAACATCCTTCTCTCCAAACTGGAGAGATTGATTTGATGAGTGGACTGTTAGATGGATAAGGAGGTGGTTGGACGGTCAAACCCTGAGGGTAGAGGTGCTGGTGTGGAAGCCACAGGAGCCATGTACAATGAGCACTGCTCTTGGACTCATACAAGTGCATGAAACTCCACCTGGAGCTTTAGGAACCCCAGCCTTAATGTTACTGGAGGCCACAGAGTGTCCTTGACAAGTTTCACTAACTGGTTGCTCTGTTTTGCTTTACCCTAAAATACACTTCTGACACCTGTAGCTGAAACCTCATTGCTGCTCCTCTCCACAGAAACTTTCACTATCTGTCAAGAGATGTTTGTGAACTGAAAGACACAGAAAATATTGGGTCACCTGATCTGACACTGCTCATGGCTGTGCACAATGGCACAATTTCCCCCTTCCCTCCTTACCAGCACATCCACACTCAGCAGAGAGACCCCCCCTCCCTCCCTCACATTCATGCCAGGCAGTGGCTCTGCAGTCCATGCCTGTGCTTCCCTGTCCCTACACAACCACACATGAGCTCTGTTTTGGCCAGCAATTAGCAGGGCAGCACTCAGCAGATCATTTGACTGTGGCATGACTGCCTCTGTACACTCAGGCTGCATCTTTCTGTCCAATCCCTTCCACTGAGGATGTAGAAGAGTCTGAAAGGTTTGGGTCCCCCAACCCCTCCATTGCTTTGAACTGCTTCCAATGACAGGACTGAACAGTTTGAGCATTCAGAAATCTTTAAGTTATTATGATACTCCCAGTTTTCTTGCATCTGCCAACTGCAAAGAGATATTACTAAAGAATCTCTGCTCCTGAAGTGTAGTTGTTTCACATTTTCAGTTCTGTTGCGCTCACTTGTACAGCAAGAGAACAACATCCTGACACAATTATTAAGGGATTCAAATGGGAATTTTATGCATTTCTTTACAGCCATATCCTCTATTTCTCTTTCTTAAAATACAGAATAAAACAGCAAAAAGCATTCTCTGCCCCAGTCATCCCACCACACAAACAAGTTACAGAAGAGGTCAGTCACTTTTGACACAAGTATCATCACAGCAGCAAAAGGTTTCAGACTTAACTTTTCACTCCTGCAAGAGTGTCAGTAGCAGGAACATTGTTTCTAATCAATGTGAATGTTACTGGAACAATTAAAGCTAGACTAAATCCAAATTGCACTGACAGTACCTCTGCCCCTAAAAAGTCACTTCAGTCATTAAAAGCACTCACTTTGAATTCACAGTTGAGAATTTGTCTTTGGAGAGATTTATAGCCATGACTCAGACCATCCTGCTCTCAATTCTTATAGTCACTATAACATCTTATAGTCAAACAAATGCAGCTTTGGGTGTCCTAGGAAAGCTGCCTACTGAAACAAATCACTGAGCTGATTTTGTGCTGGCACAGAGCAAACAATTACCTTGCATAGCATCACACAGCTTGGGTCAGCCAGACTGTGGCATTACAGAGGTGATACAATATGGAAGGAATGACTTATCTTTCTCATAATTCTGCAGTAAAATAGCTCCAGTGTGATCAGCCCACATCACACCACAACAGAGCCCCTTCTAGGTATCCTGCACTTCAGTAACAGACTTTTGAGCTCAGAGAATACAAAGAAAGAGGGTGATTTGCTATCAGTGTGTTCAGCTGAGCCTCTCACTTTGATTCCAAGTAAACACAGCACACAGATCCCTCAGCACATGGTCCTTGTGTTGGCAGAGCACACAGCAGGATGCCTCAGTCTCTGTCACAGCCTTACACTTGCTACAATTAACATACAAGCAGCATCCTCACTAAGTATTTACTCAACTGGAACAGCCTATAATTGGTGACTCAATTTCTGCTCCTAGGAACTCCTATAAAAGTGTCTGCTCCTAGAAGAAAAAGCCTGTGTTTTGGTCTCACTTTCACAAACGAAATCCAATGACTAATATCACAGGCTTCTCCCTGCAGCATTCACTTGGTCCTTGCACAAGCCTGAGAAAAAATAAAGCCAAAAATTCAGCAAGGAGAAAGCCATACTTGATCTCATGGACAATCCATTGTTTCCTGTTCGTACAGAGCAGCGTTCATGTTTATGTTTACTAACACAGAGCAGACCCACGTATCAGAGTAAGCACTTGCTCACAAATTAGGGTCAGGTGGGCAACAGCCACCTCTATTTCCCTCCTTTGCCCCCAAGTGGATGTCTTCTAAAAAACCTGTTTATCAAAAGAGCAGTTATAGATCCATTTCATTAACATCTATTGATTTTTTCTTTAGGTACTCTTTATATTCCCACCATAGCTCAAGTAAAACAGATTGTGTGGCTAACTCATAATAACATCCACTGCACTGAGGGTCAATGAGCCAAAACAACATTCACATCTTACACTATTTCTAAAGAAGAGCAAAATTTTGCAAATGACTCCTGCCTTCACCAGTCCTGCTCTGGCTTCTGTACAATCAAAGTGACCACTTGCAAGAGGGGAAAGGGCACAGAGTCGGTTTGATAGGGATTGCTCAATGCTCAGGCAGAACCTAGTCTTCCTCACTTAAAATTAATGCTCTCCAAAATGAAAACATGGGACAAGTGCCCAGTAAGCCAAAAGCCAACTATCAGCAAACAGGAAAAACAGAGCTGGGTGAAGGAAGGACACAACGGGGAGAGAACATTTCAGCAGTTTTCAGAATACCCCTCATGTTATATCCACACTTGCTCCTCACCCCACCAAGAGAAGGAGGAGGGGACACCCCAGCTGCTCCAGCCTCACGAGGTGCCCAAGTTTAACGCCGATTTTCACGGTGTTATTCCTACTGCAATTCTCACCTTTAGTCTGATCTTTTGCAGGCACAGAAGTAGTTTTCTGGGAGAGAGGCACAGACCCCTGGCCCCATGCTGCCTCTGGCCTTCCTACCAGCCTAGGAGAAAGGTGCTCAAATTGCCCCGGCCTCAGGGACTCCCACCAGCTTGGGGACTGGATCTCAGGTTCCCCCAGACCTCGGGGAAGCCCCACTGGCACCCCATGGAGCACCTGTCCCCCCCTTTACCGCAGGGAGCAGCCCCTGCACGCCTCGGGGAGCTGCTCTCCGTTCAGGAAACATCTCCCTGCACCCCAGAACAGCCCACACCTCAGTGAGCACGCCCCTGTGCACATCCCACGCCTAAAACAGCACATCCCCTTCACCTCAGAACACCCCACACTTCAGGGGACACCCCTGATTCACCTCAGGACACCCTCCTCCTCCTCAGCCCCCTCCGAGCTCCGCGCCGAGGCCCCGCCGTACCTGCTGCGAAGGCAGCTCCACATGCAGGGCGCGGGCGGCGGAGCCGGGCGGCAAGGCGGCGGGGCCGGCAGCCGAGGTCATCCTCACGCAGGGTCCCCGCTCCGCTCCCCCGAGGCCGCCGGGCGCGCAGGGGTTAATGGCGGCAGCAACGCCAAGCCGGCCGCCCGCTACGGAGCCATATTACCGCAGTGCCGGGGGGTGGGCGGGGCTCCGCCTCCCGCGCACCCATTGGCCCGCGCCCCGCAGGGGCGGGACCCCGCGCTCCTTCTCTACTTACGACTGGCTCAGCCCGACGCCAATCAACGCCCCGCTGCGCCGGCCCTGTCAAACCGCCGGAACGCGCGCCGGCGCCGATTAGAGCGCCCGCTTCCGGAAGGCGGGACGGCGCCCGACTGCGGGCAATGATTGGAGGAGACGGAGTTTGATTGACAGCACGCCCTCCGTCACGTGTGCGGGAGCTGTTGTCATCACGTGGGGGACGGAAAATAGTTCGGCGGAGGGGCCGAGGGGCGGTCGCCATGGCGACCCTGAGGGGCGGCCAGGCCGGGCCGGGCCCCGCGCTGAGCATCGGGAATGGTGTCGCCATCAGCACCCCCTCCACATCAGCCCGACCACTCAGCATCATATCCACCTGCCCCATTTGACACCTCCCCCAAACAGGCCCGCCTGCCCTGTGTCACATCCATCTGTGTCATGTCAATATAAAAGAGGCTTTAGGCTATTGCAGAGGGTCCAAATGTGAAAAATGGATGTATTTTATGATTGGCTTTTCGCAAATATTAAAATGAATATTATATGTGTTGTGTTAGAAAGTAATGCTGTATTAATTCTCTTAAGTAGTGTGTTAAATATAGTTATAGGTTATAAAAAATGTAAAAATAGAAACTAAGCTATGTAGGATACTTTTTTTTAAAGAAAGGACTCGCAGCAAGATAGCAGCCACACATCACCTAAATCTTTCAGAGAAAGAGAATTTATTGCCCCATTATCAGAAGAAACGAACTTCTTCCTGCCTCCTGAAGATCCCATCAGGATTCAGAGGAAGAAGTTGACACTGACCAGACAGAATCCTGTGTTTGAATGGAATTTATGCATCATGTATGAGGTGTATGAATATACAACAGGCTGTTGTTTTTAAGGGTTAATCCTCTGTTAACGTGTGTCCTTTTTCGGGCTTGTGCTGCCCAGAAAAAGGTACCCAGACATCCGTAACACTTTGTCTCTATTCTCTCACATTGTCCTAATTCAAATTGTCCAAATTATTATTAGTCTAATTGTATTACTAGTTTTATAACCATTTTTTAAGTACAAAACTTTTAAAATTTTAAAAACAAGTGATTGGCCTTTTTTTGACACAAAGGAGGACCATAAGGAGGGTGAAGGGTCTGGAGAGCCTTATAAAGGAGCGACTGAGGTCACTTCTTTTGTTCAGCCTGGAGAAGAGAGTGAACAAGAGCAAGCCTCATTGAGGTCTTCAGTGTCCTCAGGAGGAGAAGCAGAGGGGCACGAATCAGTGTCTTTACTCTCATGACCAGTGACAGGAGCTGAAGGAATGGCCTGAGGCTGAGTTGGGAAAGGTTTGAGTTGGAGATTAGAAAAAGGTTCTTCATCCAGAGGGTGGCTGAGCATTGGAATGGGCTCCCCAGGAAAGTGGTCACAGCATCAAATCTGACAGAGCTCCAGGAGCATTTGGACAATGCTCTCAGACACAGGGTAGGATGGTTGTGGTGTCCTACACAGGGCCAGGAACTGGACTTGATGATCCTGATGAGTCCCTTCCAACTCAGCTTATTCCACGATTCTGTGATTCTATGAACCTTCCCCACATCACATCCACTTGCCTCACATCACACCAGCCTTCTCCACAGCACATCCACCTGCCCCATGTCACCCCAACCTGCCTCATATCATCACCCCAACCTGCCCAACAACAGACCAGCCTGCCCCTCATTGTGCCAACCAGTCCATATCAGACAAACCCTTCCCACAGCACATGGACCCATCCCATTCCATGCCAAGCCATCCCCCATCAGGCCAACTCGCCTGACATCATACCAACCACGATGCCTATGCACACCAAAGATGAATGCAACCATCCCCTCAGCACCTACCTCCATCCCATGCCACCCAGGCAACATCCATCCTGAACAGAGAAGACCATGCCCACCTGGAACAGCACCATCCCCACGCAGGGTGCAGCTCTCAGAGCCTGTGCCCACCAGGGCCAGCCATCCCAGGAGCACTCTGCAGCACCTACCTTGCATAGGTGGTGGTACTCAAGATGCCCATCCCATTCCCATGGCACTGTCAGGCACCATCAGGACTGAGCCAAAACACCTGACTGAGAACAGCAGTCCTGCCATCCCTGCAGGAGCACTGGGAATGCCTGTCCCTAATGCATGCCACAGCACTGGAAATGCTTCCCTGGAAATGCTGCTCTGAAAGGGTTGAGTGTGCTGTGAGTGCTGGAAAACCCCATCCTCTGCTCCTCCTCTCCTCCAGTTCTCCTGTCCTCAGCACTAAGCACCTCCCACAGCATGGAGAGCATCCTGCTGGAAGCCCAGCAAGTCTTCATTCACCTGCAGTACTCCTCTGTTTGTCATGTTCCATGCTCCAGTGAGGTGTTGTAACAATATTGTCTTCAGCACTTATTTTGGTCAATTTGGCTCAAAAGTGAACTGGTTAAAAAGAGGGAGTAAAATAAAAACTGGAATGGAAAGTCACGTTTTCTGGGTTTGATGCCCATCCTTGTAGCATGAAGTCATCTTTCATTCCGCTCCGTCCTTTGCAGCTATTCACCATGGTCTGCTTTTCTCCAAAATGCTTCCTAGTTGAAATGGAGATACTAAACTTTTCTTCTGCATGATTCCCTGGTTTATCCCATAGTAACATATCTATAGGGACTTCTTTTCCCAAATTATTTGATTCTACGTGTAGGCATCAAATAGATCCGATACCTCAAGCTTAAGTTTTGGACATTTTTGAGCCTGGTGTGTGTGAGTAGAGAATGTTGCTGTCTCTGATTAGGGAAATTAATTAAAAACAGTGGCCTTTTATGGAAGATCTTCTGGGAAAAAGTGTGTCTCCATTTTTTTTCCTTCTGATGAAAAAAACCCTTCTATTTCAGTATTTTCTGTAGCCAGCGTTCTATTTTCAAGCACCCAGACTCCTGAGACATGCTGAGAACAGGAACTTCAAACACAGTGATTTTGGACCTGTTGTATTAGTTTGATTCACCTCCTGGTTCCTGGCTCAGTACCAGACACTCCTTCCTTTTAAGCATTCCATCTTCACCTTGGACTATTGAATCTTGATTTTTAGGATGAAATCTGAGGATTTTCTTTGCTCAAGGTGTGAAAAATGCATTCAGAATGACAAAATTATGTAAACATCAAGAAATTTTGAGAATGCTTTCTGCCTTGGAGACTCTTGATATGTTTCCTCAGAGAGCAAAACTAATTCTAGCTTAGACTTAGATATAAAATCAAAGATCACAGCTTTAAGAATAGTTTTTTCCTGAGATAAATCACTAAAAACAACTTATGGAAGCAGTGTGAAGATGCCACTGCTTGTTTGCCCAAAATATAAAAAACCCCAAACATCCTTTAAAAAAAAGTCCATCCTCAGATGAAACATGATATTTCTGATTTTCCCCTACTTCTTCACCTTCTCCTTCTATAAAAAGTATGTTATCAACATAAATTCTCATCCTAAATCCAAAACACAATCACATACCAGCTACTAGGGAGAAAATTAACTGTATCCCAGAGAACACCAGGACACTAATTTGCACAGTGAAATTTGCTGAATTTTAAGTCCATAAGTCATTACTATAGCAAGATTTTCCTACTTTTCTTCTTTTCCACAGGACCAGACTGTGTTGATAAAATAATGATGTTTAGAAAAGTCAAATTATTTATTTACCATAGCAGTTCACCTGCCCTGTATATGGAGATTGCATTTGCTGCTTGATGTAGACTGAGAGCTCTAACCCACAATTCAAGGAGTAAAAAGTAAAATATTGCTCAGAGAAAAATTCAAATATGACCCCAAAACCCATGTGGATATATTGCTGATTTTGTGGCAGTGGAACTCATACAGCTGCAAAGAAGTCCTGGCAGATTTCCAGCTCACGCTAGCTCAAGCTTTGGCCTTATTCTAAATTTCAGATTTATTGATAGGTTTTGTTATGTCAGCATGAAAAAGAACCATTTCCAAGGGCATTATAAAATGAGAAGTTTGTAGGGATAAGGTTTCAGATTTACAATTGATTTTCATGAGTTTTGAGAGGTTTAGTACCTGTCTTGTATCATTCACCACAATGACCATTCAACATGGTCATTAATAACCATTAATTCAGATTGTTCCTGAATTATAGGGCTTACAATAATTCATTCATTAATTAGGATTTTTGGATTATTTTAAGCAGAGCATTTGCAAACTTCAGCTGGAGAGTGGTTTCTTTTGCCCCTAATTATGAGCAGTCACTGGAGGCAGCAATGCTGGAGCAGTACTGCCCAACTCACCCACGTATATGGCATCACACAGGACCCTGTGTAATTTACTGATGCCCCAGGAAACTGTCATCTGAATTTTTTAACCAAATCAAAAAATCAAATCAAAAGATCACAGTATAACCTTTATTATGTCCCTATGGGTGTTCCTGCAGTGTGTTATCATAAAAGATGATGCTCCTGCAGCTGCAGCAAGTACAGTAGACACACCACTCCGGCTGGGCAGATGGAGATGCACACAGCGCTCCCACATCCATAACCTCCCTATCTGCCCAGCCTGAGTGGTGTGTCTGCTGTGCAGAGGGAAGGGATGGTGTCAAAAGGGATCTGGACAGGCTGGAGAAGTGGGTCTGTGTGAACCTTGTGAGGTTCAACCAGACTATGTCCAGGGTCCTGACAGCAATTGATGAAAGAGACGTGGACTCCATGGTTTGCACACATGAAGCCATTTATTGATTCACAAAGCTGAGCTTATATACCTCTTCAGCAATTAGTAAAAATAGCACTACTATAACATTTATGTAACTAGGTAACATTGCTTAATTCAGAGCCTCCTACTAACTCGTGCAGGTGTGTGTTATCTCATATGAGTTCTGCTTACCAAGCACACTGTTAACTTCTGCATTCCTTCTTTAAGGTTCTGCTTTCTGTTGCCAAGGCTTGCAGCCCACTAAGGCTAACATATCCACTTCTGTCCTGAGCTGGACAGTGCTCCCAGCTTGGCTTTCTAGCTGTATTCCTACAAAGTCCTGCACATGGGTCAGGGCAATCCAAGCACAAACACAGGCTGGGCGAAGAATGAGCAGGGGAGAAGAATTTTAGAGTATTGATGGGTGAGAAGTCCAGCAGGATTGACCATGTGTGCTGAGAGCCCAGAAGTCCCCATGTGCTGGGCTGATCCCACAGCCAGGGCAGTAGGGGAAGGGGTTCTGCCCCTCTGTCCTGCTCAGGTGAGGTCCCACCTGCAGAGCTGCCTCCAGCTCTGGGGTCCAACATCAGAAGGGCATGGAGATGCTGGAGCAAGTTCAGAGGAGGCCACGGAGATGTTCTAAGGACTAGAGCACCTCTGCTCTGGAGACAGGCTGGAAGAGCTGGGGGTGTTCAGCCTGGAGAAGAGAAGGCTCCAGAGAAACCTCAGACCTCCTGACAGTGCCTAAAGGAGCTGCAAGAGAGCTGGAGAGGGGCTTTGGACAAGGGCCTGGAATGACAGAATAATCCTAGTGGGTCCAGCTCAGAATATTCTGTGACTCTGTGGGTGTGTGACAAGGGGGAATGACCTCACATTGACAGAAAGCAGGGTTAAATTAGGTATTTCAAATAAATTTTTCCCTGTGAGTGGTGAGGCCCTGGCACAGGTTGCCCAGGGCACAGGTTGTCCAGAGAAGTTGTGGCTGCCCCATCCCTGGAAGTGTTCTAAGCCCTGGAAGGGGCTTAGAGCAACCTGGTATAGTAGAAAATGTCTTTGCACATGGCAGAGGGCTGGAACAAGATGAGCTTTAAGGTCCCCTTCAATCTAAGCCAGTCTGTGGTTCCGTGATTTTCAGTTTTCTTCAGATGAATTCAACAGTCAAAAACATCACCAGATTACTGACTCTGTCTTGTGTTTATGTGTTGTCTAAACTCACACTGGAAGCACCTCACTTTGACATTATGGAATACCAGAAGGCATTTCTTCTGGACATTTTTTTTTTTTGGAAAGCAAAGCAAGAAAATAATCAAAATTACTACTAACAAAATTCCCAAAAGCAATTTAAACAAAATCTGGTATAGACTCCTGCAGAATGGAGTGTATTTTTGAGAAGGCTCTGGAGAAAGCTGTATGAAGTGCCAGTGAGGAATTGTCAGAAATTACACTGGAATATTTAATTACCATTTCTGGAAGCACTACTTTATCAGTAGACTTTTTGCACTGAAATTTTGATACATGGACTCACGTCCTTCAAAATTACATATGGTAGAGAGATACTACCTGCAAGTTATTACAGGTATTATTTAATAGACATTATTGCAAATTTTGGCAGGGTAGCACCTTTGGGAAGGGAAGCATTGACCTTGTGGCTAATTCCTACTTCTGCCACAGATCAGGTCAGATATGCTTCTTATTGGGGTATGAGATCATTGCAAAATCCCTCCAGTGAGACAACATACTTCACTGATGGGTAGAAGCATTCCAAATGCAGAGCAAAATACTTGAGGTTTGTGAACCTTTTACATGGATGAAAGGACAAATTCTGCACTGAATGGGTATTAAATAATGTATTTTACAGCCATAGATGTGGGGTTAAAAGGGTTTGTTTAGCGTTCCTTTGAGAGGGACCAATCTCAAGCGATAGTGACTAAAACAAGAGACTGGTTTTGTGGGCATTGACCTTTGCACCTGTTTGTTTCCAAGGTATTTCTCAGGATCTGTATTTCTAGTTGCAGCTGAATATGTTTGCTCCCTTCACAGAGGTTATTTTGAATTTATGTGAGACACTTGCAGATCCCTAAGGTGTTCTGGTAATCCCTAGACAATGTATCAGAAGCTCACAGTGAAAAGCACAATAAAGGTCAGATCTTTTTAATGTAGAGGGCCTTGGTTTTAAATTAATAGTAATATAAGCCTTTAAGGCAATAAACTCCAAGGGGGACTGTATTACTTTGCAACTGGCCATTGTTTGCACTTTACCATCACCATCAGCTACATAAATATGGGGGTATTAAAATGGATTTATTTAATTTACCGTAAGTTTCCCAAGTGTCCCATTATAGATAAGCCCCACCTCAGACAGAGACACTTAATTGTGTTTTTGACACACCATCAAGCTGTTTAGGTTACATTATGTGCACAAAGGACATCCATTTTCAGTAGAAGACATTTTCAAGTCAGCTCATAACC
The DNA here is from genome assembly GCF_028769735.1 of Zonotrichia leucophrys gambelii. Taxonomy (NCBI): domain Eukaryota; kingdom Metazoa; phylum Chordata; class Aves; order Passeriformes; family Passerellidae; genus Zonotrichia; species Zonotrichia leucophrys. The sequence goes on from NC_088169.1 coordinate 101,808,414, forward strand.
ATTAGATAATTTCTACGCAGGACACAGAAGAGGACTCCTGATGCTTTGGAAGGCAAATGATGCTCAGAATATCTGTTACTCTCCTGATGCTTAAAAGGGTTATTATTTACATGGAAAAAACTTCCTTCTCAGACTCAAACATGTATTTTAAATATATATTGTGAATGAGATAGGGAAAGTAGTGAAAGGACTAGAGCACAAGTGTGACAAGGAGCATCTGAGGGAGTTGGAGGGCTCAGCCTGGAGAAAAGGAGGCTCAGGTGGGCCTTTCTCCCTCTCTACAACTCCCTGACAGGAGGGTGGAGCCGAGGGGAGTCAGGTTCTTCTCCCAGGGAACAAGGGACAGGACGAGAGGAAATGGCCTCAAGTTGTGTGAGGGGAGGTTTAAGTTAGATATTGGGGAAATTTTTTCACGAAAATGGTCATCCAGCCCTGGAACAGCTTGTCTAGGGCAGTGGTAGAGTCCACATTCTTGGCAGGACTTAACAGATGTGTGCATGTGGATGTGGCACTTGGAGACATGAATTAGTGGTGGGCTGGGAAGTGCTGGGGGAATAGTTGGGCTCAATGGTCTCAAAGGCTTCAGAACTGAAATGATTCTGTAATTCTACAAAACTAAATATATTTTAAATGAGAAGGCAATTAAAGGAAGGAGAACAGCACATGGGGTCCATCACACCCACTGACCTCAAAGTGGTTGCTACTACTGGGGACATTAAAAGCCCAGGTAAATCAACCAGAAGAGGCTTTCTGATTTCAGTGGGTAGATCAAGGCCAAACACTAGTGGTTTGCTACTGAACAAGTGTCACAGCTGGTCTGTGGCTCAGCAATTAATTCAGCTATTAATAAGGAACCCAATCCAATTCCATAAACCGGTCCCTCAGTGAGCAATGATAGGATATATTCAAACCCAAACAGGGACTGCAGACTGCACCCAATCATTCCATCCTAAGCCACAGACATCACACTGCTCAAAGAGCTGGGTGGTGTTAAACCCAGACCAGTCAGTTTAGACCAAGGTGTTTCAAACCCCCTATATAAAGAGGATCTATATGAACAATAAAATCCATTGTTGGTGCATGGATCCCTGAAAGTGTGTGTTGTCTCTGTCTCTGACTTCTGACCCCACATAACAAAGAAGCACTGGGACTGCAAGAGCTGTCTTCCAAACAAGAATTGCGAAATTCCTAAGCTCCCATGTAAGTACAGTCATGAAATATCTCCTGGTACATTACCATAAGTCCCTGAAGGAAACTTATTTCTGAATTCTGCTTGAAATAAAGTCCCTCCCTTTAGTGCACCTGCATTTTCATCTTGCAGAGGTGGTAATGTGATTTTATCACTTAATCTCATGTGTCATGGTTGTGCTTTCCACTCCAGAAGTGATTCCATTTAATCTATGGGAAAAGTAAATCCTTGTTTGGAATATTTATAGATACCTTTAAGGCCCTTTGAATGAAAAGTTTCTGCTGGATGAAAGCATTGGTGACAGCGAAATATACATAAGAAGATAAAAAAACAGTATAGGCATTGAACTAGAGCCTACTGGCTGTTAAGCCTCCCCAGGACAGCATTTGCACCAAAACTTTGTGCTTTCATTGCCTATAAGCATCTCCCAGACAATATAATGCCATTTTACCAAAGCACCAAAACTTTGACCTTTGATACTTATAAGGTATCATCTGTAGGTTGTAACATCCTGATTGACTCTTCACTGATTAAACCTTTACATCTATTTTAAAAGAATTTGGGATATCCAGACCTTTGTCTGATGTGACAAAGGAGGAAGAATGGATGGGTTCTATGGTTGCTGATACTGTACAGCCTATTTGCATAAAACTACAGAATCACAGAATCATTCAGGCTAGAAAAGACCTCTCAGATCATCAAGCTCAGCTGTTCCAAAGATCTCACACAACGGCAGTATGACATTTTGGCACAGAGGCTAAGATTGGCTCAGTCTGCTTCTGCCTGCATTGTGCTGCCTTGATCAAAGCACACCCCAAAGCCAAAAACTATTGGAGGAAAAAGCTCCCAATGTATGATTAGCTAGAAGTATGGATCAGATCTAAGAGGAATCAGGGACCCAGTAAATAATCAGACCATGGATGGAGTTCAGATTCCCACCGGGCTTACATTATGGCCTTTTACAACCTGTTAAAACATCTTCACTCCAAAAACGCCATCTGAGAGGAAAAAAGATAACCACAAAGCAAAACAAAGAAATCCCTACATTAGCATTTTTTTTCCTGCCCTTTTAGCTGCCTAATGTGTTCCCTTGAATCCCAGGCATTAGCAGGCAAGAATATGCCTATTTTTCTGATAGTATGGATTTTTCTTTAAATGGAAAAACTTCAGTTATCTAAGCTGTTGCCAAACAGAACCATTTTCAAGGGGATCATTTTACAGCATGAAGCTTTGAGAATGTGCACTGTAGAAAAATAATTTGCTATTCCTTGTGGTACTGCTGCTTGGGCTAAATTGACAAAAAGTTCATTTAGAGGGTAATGCATCTATTTCTGGTCTCTGCCTCCTCAAAGGAAGGCTGTTCTAGTCTGGGTGAACGATTTCTTAGCTTGGCGTTTCCCCAAAATGCTTGAGGCTTTGTTACATGATCATGGAGTTACTGACAGGCACCTTATGGGGGCAGCACGTCCTCTCTGTTTTTTCAATCTCCTTCATTAGACCCAGGTCTGCTTCCACATTGAATTTAAAAATAAAAAAAAAAAAAAAAGAAAAGAAAAAAATAAAAAAGCTGTGTACACACTAAAAACAGCACTGTTCTGCTTATGCTATGCTAATTAACGAGGGGCTCAAGGCAAGCTGGTGATATCCCACCTTTATGGCTGGTGCTGTAGGAAATAATGCTGCCCCTGCTTCACAGAGAGGGAAAAAACAGCTGAGCAAACCCACAGAATCAGGAAGATTGGGAAAGCCCCCAAGACCACTGAGTCCAACCATTCCATACCGAGCCCACTACTAACCCATGTCCCCAGATACCACACCTACACTTCTGTTAAGTCCCTCCAGGGATGGAGACTCTGCCACTGCCCTTGGCAGCCTGTTCTAATGCCTGACTGCCCTTTCAGTGAAGAATTTTTCCCTTATATACTGTGTAAAACCTTCCCTGGTGCAACTTAAGGCCATTTCCTATTGTCCTGTCCCTTGTCCCCTGGGAGCAGAGCCCGCCTTCAGCTGACCTCACTCTCCTGTCAGGGACCTGTAGAGTGACTAAGTCCCCCCAAGCTTCCTTTCCTCCACACTGAGCCCCACCAGCTCCCTCAGCCACTTCTGGCACTCCAGCCCCTTCTCCAGCTGCATTCCCTTCTGTGGACATACTTCTGTCCCCCAATGCCCTTCTTGTCACAAAGGGCTCAAAACTGAAGCCAGGATTCACGTAAATGCTCAGGATGCCCATGGCTGGCAGTCAAGGAAGGGATAAATCACTGCAGGTGGCCTGCATCCAGCTGCCATGCCTTTTCCATAAACTGAGTCATGTTCCCTTTTGCTCTGTTTGCCAGAGGGAGAGCTCTGATTTGAGGCAAAGAGGACAAAACAGGACAGTAACTATGGATAAACACATGAGGGAAAACGGGTGAAAGTGGAAAGGGACAGATTTATCAGGGTTCTTGCAGGAATAATGAGGAATGTTAGGAGAACAGGGAGATCTTAAAGAACCACAGAAGTGCAAATGTACTTCATATATCAAGCTAAACAAAAGCAGAGGAAGGGGAGGGGAAGTTGTTGAGCTAAAGGCAAGACAGGTCTACAGGAAAGCAAAGATGCTCATTTCCCAACAGAGATTGTAAGGACAGCTTTATCAGGGCTGGTCTATAGTGGAGAGCAGCCTATCTCAGCCAAGGGAAGTGACCTAGATAAGGCAGCAAGAGCACAGCAATTCCATCCTGACACAATCCCAGCAATACACAGCATAGTCACAGAACCAAAGAATCATAGAACTGTCACAGCTGGAAAAGCCCTCTCTAAGATCATTGAGTCCAACCATTAACCTGGGACTGCCAAGGCCACCACTAACCCACTGCCCACAAGTCACATCCATAGACTTTTAGAACACTCCTAGGGATCATGATTCCACCACTTCCCTGGGCAGACTGTTCTAATGTTTACCAGCACAAAGTCAGAGGTAATAATTTTAACTCCTATTAGTGCTTAAGCTCATAGAAGCACAGAATGGTTTGAATTGGAAATGACCTTAAAGATCATCCAGTTCCACACACCTGCCATGGGAAGAGACACCTTCCACTAGACCTGGTTGCTCCAAGACCCATCCAACTTTACCTTGATCACTTCCAGGCATGGGGCAGCCACAGCTTCTCTGGGCAACCTGTGCCACTGTTTCAGAGTGAAGAACTTCTTCCTAAATACCCTTCTAACCCTGCCCTCTGTCACTGTGAAGCCATTACCCCTTGCCCTATCCTTCCATATCTTTGTCCAAAGTCCTTCTACAACTCTGGGAGCCCCTTTATGCACTGGCAGGGCTCTAAGATCGCCCTGAAGCCTTTTCTTTTCCAGGCTGAACATCCTCAGCTTTCCCAGTCTGTCTGCAGAGACAGGCTCCAGCCCTCAGAGCCTCTGTGTGGTCTCCTCTGGATTTGCCAGGTCTGTGTCTTTGTGGGCACTCCAGAGCTGAAGGCAGGAGTGCAGGTGGGGCCCCAAAGGCAAAGGGACCAGGTCATCTCCCTTGAGCTGCTGCCACACTGCAAGATCAGCCCAAGATGCATTTGGCCTTGTGCACACTATTGTATGAGACAACATGGGCTAGTACCTTGGGCATGTACCTTTGTCTGATCTCAGACAAAATTCAGACCAAAATTCCTCTTTCATAGACTGCTAATAGCAAAAGAACATTCCGTGTCAATCTCTTGTTACACTCTTAGCACAGCCAGGAATTCAGCAGAGCTGGTCCAACCTTGCAGTATGGAAAATCACAGGATCTTCATTAGTATATCCCTTTTTGCAATGGAGCCTTGTTTGAAATAACTTTCCCCCTCCTCTGTGTTAGGGGGATTTTCAGTCTGCAGCTATGCTTTGATCTAGAACTTGATAATCAAAAACACTGCTTGGAAAAAGCTCTGCAAGAACTGACCCCCTCCAGTTCATGGAATCCTCAAAGGGGATTCCAGTGACATGTCACAAGTAGCTATAAAGAGCTTGTCTTGTTACTCATTTCCAGAGAAGTCACTGGAAACACAACCTTCATGTCAGCTAGCAGAACACACAGATACAAACCAATCCTACTAGGGGTGAGGAAAAGGGGAAGCAAGCAACACACCAGGTTTATCTTCCTCAGCAGGAGACTAAAATTCCATTGGCCACGCCTGAAAAGGGCAAAGAGTAAGTTTGGCTTTCACCTTGGAGAACAGCATTGTGAGGCTATGAAACTCAGCCAGCACTGATAGATCACCTCCGTGGTTCACAGGCCAGACCCAGCCCAAAAACAACAGGTTAAAACCTCCCTTGTTACTACAAGAGCCCACATGAACTTTTCAGCACTGTGAGCTATTCCTGCAGCACTTTGCAGTAGTAGAAGTCTGGGGGCTCTGACAAGAATAATCACAGAGTGGTTTGAGTTGGAAGTGACCTTAAAGCCCATCACATTCCAACTCCCCTGCCATGGGGCAGGGACCCCTTCCACTAAACCAGGGTGCTGGCCTGGAACACTTGCCAGGATGAGGCAGCAAGAGCTTCTTTGGGCAGCCTGTGCCACGGTCTCACCACCCTCACAAGGAGGAGTTTCTTCCTAATATCCAATCTAAATCTCTTCTTTATTAGGTTTATTGCCTATTTATAGAAGTTAATATTTGGCCCCTTTGTCACTCTTTTTTATGAAGCTCCCCTTTAAGTCCTGAAAGGGGCTGGGAGGATTTCTTCACCTGAGGACCAGGGATGCAATCCAGCATTTTCTGTTCTGGGCAGCAACAAAACCCAAAGAAATCTGCTGTAAGGGGCAATAGGGAATGGGCTTTCTGTATCTGCTCAGTGGAGGTCCACAGATGGAGGCTGCCTCAGCTCCTTGTACACTCCCAGGCAAAACCCCAACTTTAACCCACAAAGATTTGCTTAAACTATCCAGGGAGCATGCAGATGGTAGGACAGAATTACTAAGCTTGGAACAGACTTTTAAGATCAAGTTCAACCCTTAACCTAACTCTTCCAGGTCTACCACTACACACTTCCAGAGAGGGTGATTTTGGTGTGCGTCAGCTTCTGTAGAGACAAACCATTTTTCCCTGTAGGAGAAAAGGCACAACTGCAATCATACAAATTACTGCCACAAACTCTGCAACACTGAAGGGACCAAAGCAGCCCACTATTTTTGCCCAAGTTTATTTCTAGAAATTTGTACAAAAATTGATACTCTGTAATACAATAATCTATCAAATATGACAGATGAACATTTGTCTTTCGAGGCAAGATTCCAGGAATGTGAAGTACCATCCTCTTGCATGGAAGAAAGGCACATTTTAGAGCTCAAGATACACTCAACTGAACGGTTCAAAAGGCAGGTCAGACATGCAAGTAGTGCAGCATTTTGGGTTTATACACAAACAATTTGTACTCCCAAGAAATCTCACTACAAGCAGCATTAACATCCACATAAACGTTTTATAAGTACTTTTAAAAGTAGCTCACTTTAGATCCTATGTGTGCAAAAGCTACTCCTTTACATTCACTGGATGGAGTAATTGGAAGCCATCTTCAGGCCAGAAGTAACTCCTAGATTTCCCCAAATACTTCTGGGATCCAAAGCACTTGCATCAACTGCCCCACTGCATTTTCCCCCTAAGGGCTACCCTAAAAGTCTGCAACACCAGGGCTACACAACTGCACCATCCCACTGCTCCTAGAGCTTATCCTTGGAGTTCTGTGGCTATGAAGAAGCCTCATATTTCCAGCTACAAGCCTCTGTGCAAGCAGCACCTGGGACATACCTGCTTCTGAACTGACATCTTAAATACAGTGGTGAATTTGCAGCCACAAAATCATCCACTGCACTATGGATCAAGCTTCACCTGACTCTCTCTGCACCATCCAGCACAGATGCCACACCAGGGGGGATGGCAGCCCAACAGTACTTCCAGAAAGGGCTTTTCCAAAGCAGAAAAGTACCCTTGAACTACATGAGCATGTCTCAACAGGGCTCTTGTGCAACACACCTGCAGAACTGCCACGCTGCTCAAATCAACCTGCTGCTTTTTAGATTGAAAACCAAATGAATCCTACTCTCCCAAAACTGCTTGTGCTAGAGGGCACAGTAGCTGTAGGAATTTTTCTAATTCATTGCTGGTGATCCAACAGCATTATACAGCAGATTACAAAGGCAATGATTTATCCAAATCCTCACAGCAATGGGGAGTTGTGCCTTTTTTTTTTTGTATAAAAAGATGTTTTAATGGGATTTCTCTAAAGCAAAGCCTTTATTATTTTTAAGTGGTTTAGCAATACTTTAAACACTTGCTTTGAAGAATACATACACCCACACAGGCTTTCAAGTACACAGTGACAACTTGGACTCCTGGAAACGATGTGTTGGTTCTGAGAGGAGGAGGTGCTCCTGAGCCAGTGCCTTCAGTTGACTTCCAAGACCTCAGTCTCCAGCAGGCCAAATCTGCTTTTGTATTTCTCAAAGAGTTTGATCAGGGAGTCCACGTACATGCTATGGTAGAAGTCCACATCCTGCTGGGATGGATTATCAATTTTGGGGATGGTGATGGGCTCTCCAACTGATAAAAAAGGGACAAATCCATATTAGCTTAAATGCTCCTACAACCCAAGTTATTTGTCCCCTATGGACACAGCTATGGTTGTTCAGCACACCCATTCTGGCATAGCACAGTTTGCCATTATAGCAGAGGTTTGCCTGATTCCCCACAGCTTTACCAGGCTCTGAAGCACAACTGTCCCACAACAAGGACACACACCAAATCTGCAGCAATACCAGATCTGCTTTAGCTGCACAAATGCATCTACTGTTCAAAGTGGCTAGGAAGTCCCCCTTCTGTTTACAGCAGAGTGATAAATCCTTCCTCAATTAACATGAGCCAAGAGTCAGTTCTTAGGTATTCCCCTAAACACACCACAAAAGCAAAGCTGACCTTTTCCCCCTCCTCCCTTAAAGCCCGGCTGCTTTGGTTTAGAAGACTCAAATGCAAGATTTAGGCCTGGCTTTAAACACTCAGCTGTCAGACATGCATCCCACTGGAATATGGGGGGCCAGGTTACTTCTGACTTTAGCTATGCAAGGCCAAAGAAAGTAGAGCTACAGTCTTTTCCCCACAAAAACAGCTCTCTTGCAAAATTTCCTGGAAGCAGAACATTGACTGAAGGCTTGTAACCTCTGGAAACTCTTCTAAGCTCATTCTCAGTTTTGCTGGAAGGTTTTTATACAGAAGAGAAAGCCATTTTATAGTCAAGGTTCCAAAACCAAACTAGAGCAGATGTACAGCACAGACTCAAGTATTCTGCTACCTAGAGAGGCACACAGCATGTTTATACCAAAATCTTACCAACAGTAGTGATAGGCTTGGAGTAGGGTAACAAGCCCCAGGTGTTGGAGGAGAAGAGGCCACGGCCATGAAAAATGCAGGGAGCAAAGCCAATGTGCTTCTGGAACTTCTTCTGAACCCATCTTCCCCAGGAACCCTCTTCAAAGATCACTTGCTTGTACACTTCATTTTCCCCAAAGGAGTAGACAGGAACCAAGTCCGCTCTAGAAAGACAGAAAGAGTCAGGACCCCACTCCCTGCACTGCAGCTCACATGCCAGCCCCACACTTGCTGCTGTGTGTTCTGCCAGGCTGCACAGCTGCTGGTGCCACTGCCCAGAGCTGTCTTAGCAGCACAAGGTACTGACATAACAGATATACTTTGAAGGCACACCAGAGAATTGTACTGACAATGGGCCTGTGGAACATTGTGCAGTCAGGCATGGGACATGCTTTCATATATACTCAACTCCTATTTTGGATGGCCATCTCCTTTCAGACACATGGGGAACAGGGGGACTGCACAGGTCATCACCCCATACTGGCACTGCCTCTCCTTGCTGTGGAAGCCTCCTGCTGTCCCAGGGATCCCCCTAGCCCTGCACCTTGCTCAGGGGCAGAAGATAAAGGACACTCATGTCTGATGTTCTGGGCAAACACCCAGACAACGCAGCAAAACTGCAGAACAGAGAATCCCTCCAAGGTATCAGCTGCTTCAGGAAACAGAATCACAGAATGGTTTGAGCAGGAGTAGATCTTTAAAGGCCATCTAGTCCTGTACCCCTGCATTGAACAGGGACATCTTTACCTAGACCAAGTTGTTGAAATAAAAGCACCTTCCCCATGGCAGCAGTCCTGCTCCAGCCCTGAGGCTGCCCTTACCCATGCCGCAGAGCCAGCTTCACAAATCCCTTCCTGTTCTTCAGTGTCACAGAGTTCTTCCCTGGGGTGCAGTTCAGGGACTCTGCCGCCCCTCCGACCACGATGACGATGGCATTGCCACTGCCATTCTTGGACAGGATGTAGTCTATGCTGTCACGGTTCACAGGACAGATACCTGCAGTCAGGACACAGACACAAGGCAATGAGATTGAGAAGATCCTCAAGTCCCCAGCCATACTTACAGCACAAAGTTTGTGCCTCAATTGCAAGTGGACTGTCCCACCTCCCTCTGGTCAGAGCAGGCAGTCTATTCCTCAACTAGACAAGCAGTTCACAGACCTGGCAGCACTAGACTTGGTCAAACTCCACAAACATCATTTCTCAAAATTCTTCCTTTACCAAAAGACTTGAGCAAGGATTTTCTATATCTAGTGATAGCAAAGGCATTGGTGTCAGACATCCTCCCTCCATGTAAACTTTACAGTAGGATTTGGTTTACCTTTAGAAAGGAAGAAAGCAGTTGTGTTATTTTGATGGACGAGAGTCTGATATTCACCAATTCCTCAACAAAATTAGGTAGTGCAATACATTTAGCGGTATGAAAAGAATAAATGGACAAACCTTTAAGACAGATCTGAAATAATATGAAGCTCTTGCAATTTATAGGACAGAGTGTTTATGTAAATCCATGCTCTGAGGAAAGTGTCTGTGAAGGTCTTTCCCTCCATTCCACACTGGAAAGAGCAGGACCTCCCTTCACCTTTAGTAAGCAATCTCTGCCCTAAAGCACCAGTCCCCATGAGATGTGAAGACAAGTGACAATAGATAAAATTCTGCTCTTCAGCACATTCACACAGTATAGGTTTACTGGCCATGCCCTCATTCCTTGTAGGGTCCCTGCTGTACCTTAGCCTCTAGCAGGCTGTAAAATTAAGAATTGGTACTAGCTGTAAACCAACTGTGTGTATTGGTACAGTGTTATGATTTGTTATAATTTCACCTGGAAATGGTTTATCCACAGAAAAAAGGACTGAGGGAATTCTCAGCACTTTCCAAGTGATGTAAATAAAGCCTTTGTATCAGCACCCTTAAGTTCCAGTATAGGAAAGTAAAAACAAATTATGGCTTTCAGAAGGTTAACTTCATGTCACCTGTAGACTTGCTTAGATCCTAGGAACTGAAGAAGCACAGTTTTGCTCTGGTTTAAGCACAATGCTCAGGGATAGCCAAGCCAGCAATGATGTTGCTAATGCCTACTCCCACGTTCCTTCCAAAAAAGGAGAAAGCAGCTCTGGCTGGCCCCAAGACTTATCTGCCAATCTGAACAGGTTAAAGATGGTTTTTTAAACTATAAAAAGGCTGCATGGAAACTGGAGCAACACAACTAAATTTACAGACATGACAAACTGGAAAGCAGATCCCAACTTCTCATGCACTGCTGGCCTGGGAATTCCCAAATTATGGGCTTCACACCGCAACTAACATCAGTATAGGAAAACAGAAACCAGCCTGAGATATGCCCTTTCTAGATAGGGACAAACACCTCTGCACCAGATCCAGTTAGTTTTTCTCTCCCTCATTTAAGACAGTAATCTCAGAAATAATCCATTCTAACAAGTCAGAGTCAGGTACAGCTACTCCTACCATCTTCCCAGCCTTGGTACTTACTAAGATATCTGAGATCTTAATATCTCTAAGATATTTTAAAGTCATTTATTGATGAATCAGTTCCAGAAACAGCAAACTGGTTACTGGATTGCTCAATTCACAGTCTTTAAGTGTTACTCCCTCACCTCTATCTAACTGACAGGCGCCCTCACTCCAAAAAAGGAAGCTCAGGCCATGCAAGAACACTTTATTGGTATTTTTAACACAGTTTCCTCTGCCCAGTCATAACTTACAAGCCCTCTAGCATTAAAATCCTGGACTAAATTAAAACAGACCTATTAATGTAATTTGGCACACTTAGATCACTGCATAATCCATGGGATCCATCTACAGGAACACATCCAGGGAAGGAGGTCTGTGAACAGCTGGAATCCTGCAGTACTTCAGACTCTACCCCTGGAAGGCACCCAGCAGTGCAACTGGGTGGAGACAGCATCCACCACCACCACAAAACACAAATGTGTGACAAGTGATGTGGTGTGAGCCCAGGAGCTGAGCTGGCCATGGTTACTCAGTATTTTCAGTCAGTGCAACTTCTTCCTGTACCTTCACACATTAACTAGGACATAACTTGGTTCCATCTACAGTTGTCAGATATCTTTACTATGGTTTTGTGGATACAAGAGTATCCTAGAGTTAAGGATGAACACAAGGGAACAGCAGTCCCTACAGCCCAAGTCAGGCATATTCACAGAATCACAGAATGGTTTAGGTTGGAAGGGACCTTAAAGATCATCCAGTTCCAACTATATGCCAGGGACAGGGACACCTTCCACTAGACAGGATTTCTCACATTTACTCACAGCTTCCTCTCGACAACCATATTTGGGTTATGCTACCAGCAGGAAGTGGTTACATGAGCTTCCTACACACTTGACAGAGGTGAAGACAGCTCAGAGGCAAGAGCAAAAGCAGAAATGGCACAGTGTGGTTGTGCTTACCACCAGACATTAGGTAGTCCCTCAGGATGGGCATCCTGAAGTTCCCAGCCAGGGTAGCAAGGTATGGTCGGATCCCAGGGAATTTCTGGCCCACACCCGTGGCCTCTGTGCTGAAGTTGCAAAAGGCACCCAAGCCCATGATGCCATGTGGATGGTACCCAAAAATGTAATTCCTGGTGGTCAGCAGATTGTGGGTTTTAACCAGCTAGGAAAGAAAAAAGAGTTCAATTGAAGATGGATATTTTCAGATAGTAAATAAAAGTGGGAGAAGCAAAAAAAAAAAAAAAAAAAAAAAAAAAAAAACCACCTCATATCCCTCAGGTTTTAGGTTTTGTCTCTCTTCCTATCAGGAAGAACAGCCTAAGAGCTCAGGTATAGACTCTCCTGGATTTCAGAGGCTCTGGTAGGAACAGCCATTTAGACTTCAGTTTTCCAAACAGAGGGAGTAAGATAAACAGACTAATCTCAGACACAAAAAGCTGGCCAGCCAGGTAGGAACAGGGCATGGATTGCTGCAGCCTGGGCCTTTTGCTTCTCCACTCCTTCCTAAAGTATTCTGACACACCTCTTGCCCAAACCAATCAAGTTCTCCAGTCCTGTAGCCACAGCTGCCTCCTTCCAGGCCCCCTCTCAGCACATTAGTGGCTCACATCCCAGTATGAGGCAGAAAGAACATAAACATCACTGTCTTGCAGCAGAAGCAAGTTCAGCTAATGCCTGAAAAAAGAGCCAACCAGTTAATGGGCCTGTTGGCCACCTTCCAAGTGGGAAAATGTGCTCAAGGGTGGTAACACTGGAAATTATCCCTCCTTTTTAGAGGTTCTGCCCTGGTCTACATGCCAAAGGCTCAACAAGACACCTTAAATCATCTCTGATTCCTGCAGGGCACGCACTAGGAGTTCTGATCACATTGTTTTTCAGGCTGTGCAATATTCCTACCATTTGCTCCTCTTTTTGCAGAACACAGACTCTCCACAGCTGTCTTAGCTAGCACAGAGCAACCCATTCCCTGGTACCACTACTGCCAGAGGGGGCTTTTGTGATGCTATAGGTAGCAGCAGCATCCCGTGTGTCAGAGCATCTTCCCCAGACAGCACACATGCAGTCTGAGGAAGCACAGGACAAAACACAGCAGGGCTGCTGCATCATCCTACAAAAATAGAGATCTAATTTAATTTTTTCCATCTGTTAGAATGGTTGATGTTGAAAGAGATCATCCAGTTCCAAACCTCTGTCACAGGCAGGGACACCTTTCTCTAGACCAGGTTGCTCCAACCCCTGTCCATCCATCCTGGCCTTGAACACTTCACTTCCAGGGACGGGGCAGCCACAGCTTCTGTGGGCAACCTGTGCCAGGACCTCACTACCCTAAGAGTCTATAACCTCCTCCTAATGTCTAATCTAAGCAGCTCCTCTTTTCAGGCTGAAAGCAACAGTGCCACTTTTTGCCAACTGCAACACCCCAGTGTGACAGTGGTCACAGGGGTTCTTGGATGAGGGAAGAGATGAGAATGCTGACTATGTTCAGAAGGCCTGATTTATTATTTTATGATATATATATATTACATTATAACTATACTAAAAAGAATAGAAAGAAAGGTTTCCTCAGAAGGCTAGCTAAGAATAAAATAGAATGAATAACAAAAGTCTGTGGCTCAGACAGACAGTCCAAGCTATCTGGTCTGTGGTTGGCCATTAATTGTAAACATTCAAGATGGCCCAATCACAGACACACCTGATGCATTCCACAGCAGCAGATAACCATTGTTTACATTTTGTTTCTGAGGCCTCAGCTTCTCAGAAAGGAAAAAATCCTAAAAAGGATTTTTAGTGAAAAGATGTCTGCAACACCCCAGCAGCTCTCAGATCTACAAGCTGAGGCTTTGGCACCCCATCCCTCAAACTATATTTGCAAAGGCCACTCTGCATCAGTTTCCATAGGAAAAAAGAACTCCACAGATTTCCAAGATGTCACACCAGCATGTGCCACTGCCTTGGACAAGGAGTGTTTATGCAAGTTCTTTCTGTTGGATCACGCTACAGGGAGCTGAAGTACCATTGCAACACCCTAAAGCAGCGTGCCCAGAAACTTGATTCCCTTCTCCCTGTTCTCAGCCTTGTCCTCAGATGAAGCTACAGCTCCTGTGCTATTTAAAACAGTGGCTGTGATACAAGCATGATGCAGCAGCAGGTTCTGCAAGGTGACTGGCCCTCCTCACAATTTCCTCTGGCTCTGAGGTCATGTAGAACTCCAGGAAGAAGGCACAGAGCCTTGTGGTTGCTACAGCTCTGCAGAGCCCATTGCCTATTCTTTCCCAATTTGTAGATGACTTTGCTTTCACTTCCAGGATAGAAGGGCTGCCCCCTTGATCAGTTACAAGAAACAGGAATCACAGACTGAAGACCAAAAACCCATCTCCAGGAAAAAAGTCATGATATGGTAAGCAACCCTTCCATCTATCAATTCTTGCTCAGTTGTAGAGACTTCTATAACAGGCTATCCAGGGCATGGTGGACCCACATCCCTGGAGGGAGTTAAAAGCTTTGTGGATGTGGTACCTGGGCACATGGGTTTGTGGTGGCCTTGGCACTTCTAGCAGAATGGTTGGACTTGATGATCTTGGGGGACTTTTCCAACCTAGACAATATTCTGACTTTTTGACTACAGGTCTGGTAGATACAGACACAAGGCTTGGCTGCACAAGCAGCAGAAACCCCTTCCTTAAAGCTCCTGTCAGAGCAAGGTAGTGATTTCCAAGCCTCATCTCTCACCTGCACCAAGCACAGCTCCTTTAATAGGAAACACAGCTGAAAGGAGGTTTGTCCTCATCCTTCTGGAGCACGAGGCATCTGCATGCTGAGCTTGGCAGAGCCACACATGGAAGACATGCTGTTCTCCTGCTCCAGCCCCTCCACACATGCAAGGACAGCCAGATCCCAGTGGAGCCATTGCTTGGACACCTCACAGGAGCCCCAGCCAAGCTGCAGCCTTGTCACTGTGGCTGCTTTCCAGGAGCTCCCCTTATGGAGCCATAGGGTTGGCAATACCACGACAATCCATCACCCACAGCTCTGCAGGAGCTGGGCAAGGGGTGTGCAGGGATCCAACCAAACAAAGGCAAGGGAGAGAGCTGAGATTTCACCTCACATTCATACATGTGTGCTTTTCCCCTGTTTGTCCCACACAGGCTGCCACTGCCCTCTCCACCTGCCCCACAGCACAGAGGCTCCCAGAAGGTAAACATGGAGGGTGCAGGTGAGGTTCAGCCTGCTCTCCTAGGGAGAAGTGACAGGACAAGAGGACACAGCCTCAAGCAGCAACAAGGGAGGTTCAGAGCATGTATTAGGAAAAATTACCCAAAAGGCACTGGAATAGTTGGACTCAACCTTCAAGGTCTTTTCCAACCTTGGTGATTCTATGTGCGCTTCCACCCAAGTCAAGCCAGGGAACCAAAGACCAACAGACATCAGACAGGGTTGGGCACTTCTCTGCAAGCAGAGCTCTTGAATCTGCTAATGCACAAACTCAGCCCAGGGAGGGTATGACGTGCCAATACCTCCATCTCTCCCTAAATTTAATCTAGAAGCAGGAGTTTTTGAAGTAGTGTAAATCATGTATTCTAGACTCAAGCAAGATAGTGAAGTGCACAAGATGGGGCTTTGGAACTAGAATGCATTTAAATGTCCCTTCCAGCCCAAATCATTCTAGGATTCCATGCCTCTCTTCAGGAGGCTGATCACTCACTGCTGGTTCTTTGAACCCTTCCCCTTGTGATAACACAAGCAAACAGTGTTATCAGGCTGCCCCAAGGAATTGCTGTGGCTGTCATTGAACATCACCACTGTTCTGAACCTCCAGCTGGTTTTTCCTTTAGCTTCCAAGGTCTTGTCCATTTCCACACAGCTCTGTGAAGCCTCAGTGCTCCCAGGATGAGGCAGAGTCAGCACATCCCTGCTGCATCTCAGCTGGACAACCAGTACTGGGAGTGAAGATGAACCTTCACCCCACTGCACTAACACACCTGTTCCCAGCTGCTGTTAGAGACCAAACCTGTTTCTTTGGGAGCAAAGTCCATCCACCTTTCTAATAATGACAGATTTCTTTACACAGAACTAAGCCAGCCTACAGAAGCAGTAAGCCAGTGCAACAGTGTAAAGAAAATGTGTTAATATTTCAGCGCCAGATACAGCTGAGGAACCATATTGCCAATTTTATTTTTAGCAACAGTGGCACATTCAGTAGTGGAGAAAGAGGACTGCAGAACCACTGCTGCTCAGCACCAGGAGCCAGAAAGCAGGGAAAAAAATCAGTTGTCTGGGTGGGAGCTGAGCAGCACTGACTGAAAGCTTTCAGAGTACAGAAAACCAGAGCTCATCCTGCAGGATCCAAGCAGCAAGTCCCATGAGCATGTAAGCTTGCAAAACAACCCAAAACCTGCACTTAGCCACATCACACCCAGCAATGCAATGGAAGAAATTATCTTCCCTTCCCAGCAGTGCAAGCCAGGACCTGAAGACTCCTCACCAGGCTCCCAGTATTACATATGTCACAAATTCACAGAATGGCTTGGGTTGGAAGGGACATTAAAGCTCAGCTTGTTCTAATTCCCTGTCATGGGCCTTCCACTGCACTAGGTTAGGACAGAGCACTCAAACCCTTCTATTTCCATTCTGTAAATCATGTACAACAATTAAGGAGGAGCTTTGCCATGAAGCAAGCCAAGACACAGAATACAAGATGAATTGAAGAAAAAATAAAGACTTTTGGCAGCAATTCCTGCTCTGGCCAGATGCCAATTCTTCCACAGCAGTGAGCAGGTCTCCCTGCACACACCTGAAGTGCTCACAGTCTGACAAAGGTAAGCCAAAGATCTGAAGCCCTGACTACCTGAGGTCCTGCCGCATGTGGAGATGTTCACATGCCCAGGTGACAGCTTCTTTACCTAAACAAAATCTTTAGGTCATGGCACTGCCAGCACGACATCCTCAGATCAGCATGTGCTCAGGAGGCTGCTGGGATCAGCAGCATGAGATGGAGATGGTGTGTGCAGATGAGTGTGTGCATGAGACAGAGATGGTGTGTGCAGATGAGTGTGTGCACGTGATATCTGCTCAGTCCAGCCCCATGCACACACCTGCCAGGGCTTGGGCTTCACCTGCACTTCAGGTCCAGGACTCCGTTCACTGGAACATTCCTCAGCCACTTTACCTGCTGCTTAGCTTAAAGCACTATTTGCAAGGCCAGCCATTAACCAGCAGACAAACTTAAGTTTCTAGTGCCCTAAAATAGCTTATTATTGTCAGAGCAGCTGCATGAAGTTCCAGGGAATGTGGCCAACTCAGCTCATGCTGAGTAGCTGAGACAGATTCAGGCTGCTTTCCAAATCCACCTGGTATTACAAAACATGACCTCATATCTCCAGGTAGGGGTACAATAGTCCTGGTGTTTCAGGCTGGGAGGCATTGCTGACTCTAGTGAGACCAGCCTAATCAGCACAACACTGGAGCAGAACTTGGTGCTCATGCAGCTGCTCTAATACAGCAAGCCAAATAGGAAAGAATTCTTGTCTGTGAGGGTGGTGAGGCCCTGGCACAGGTTGCCTGAAGCTGTGGCTGCCCCATCCCTGGAAGTGTTCAAGGCCAGGCTATACAGCTTGGTTGAAGCAACCTGGTCTAATGGAAGATGTCCCTGACCATGGCAGAGGGGAGGAAACAAGCTTTAAGGTCCCATCCAACTGCACTGTGATTCTATGAATTAAATCTGAGCTGATAGCTGGTACCTGTGCAGGTATGGATGCAGCTACCACAGCTCTACATGCAGACTTTGCTGCAGGCAAGTTCACCATTACAAGTGCCACCAGTGTGACTGTCACTGGTGTGATCTGTCCTTGCAGTGCTCAGCAGACACATGGAACAGGACTGTGACAGTGTTCGCAGGGAAGAGATGAGAAGGTTGACTCCATGTTTCAGAAGGCTTGATTTATTATTTTATGGTACATATTATATTAAAACTATACTAAAAGAATAGAAGAAAGGATTTCATCAGAAGGTTAGCTAAGAATAGAAAAGGAATGAATAACAAAGGCTTGTGACTGACCGAGACAGTCTGGACAGCTGGAATGTGATTGGCCATTAATGAAAAACAACCACATGAGACCAATCACAGATCCACCTGTTGCATTCTACAGCAGCAGATAATCATTGTTTACATTTTGTTCCTGAGGCCTCTCAGCTTCTCAGGAGAAAAAATCCTAAGGAAAGAATATTTCATAAAATGTGTCTGTGACACGGGATGAGATGCAGCAGAGGACTGTCCTCACAAACCATAAGCCTGGGACACAAACCAAGTCCTCATGAGCCATTACACAGAGCAGAATCCAGTAAAAATTATTTTTGCAGAAAGAACATTTAAACAAGTGATCCTCTGTAGAACCATCTCCCTCTTGGGAAAGAACAGGTAACTAGTTTAACCCAGGAGTTCCCATGCTCTCAGCAAGCCCAAGGCATTCTGGTTCTTGGTACCATTCTTAATATCCAGAGACATTATTCATTGTTCAGGCATCAGTCCCATAACTGCAGAAAAACACTTCTAGCACCTCTCTAGCCTAAGATCCTGCAGCAGCTTTTCCCAGCCCTGCAGCCAGCTGGCTGTTCCCCCAAAACACGTGCAGGACTCATCTCCCAGCTGTCAGCACTCCTGTCCTGCCCTTTGCATGTGAAATACCAGTCGGCTCCATAAACCTTGCACAATTCCTCCCCCTCAGTAGCAACGGAATTACACCATAAGAAGTCCTCACGAATGGATACATGAACTAGCAAGTATTTAAATAAAAACTGCTGCAGAGTTTAGTTTATCTACCCCATCTCATCTCTAAACCTACCTAAACAACACAGCTCTTGGACAAACTTTTAATATCCACAGTGAATCCGACCTGCAGGGCTTGTGCAGAGCTTATTTCCATGAAGACAAGGATAAATGTGCATCAAAGGAATGATGGAACAGCAGAACCAGCACTACAGGTGACCCTTTGGAACCAAGTCTCCAGCATAAAAGAGCCCATTCCAGCAATATCCAAGGCAGCAGTGTTTAATGCAGCACTAAGAACTTGGTACTAGAACACAGCACATCTGAGACCCATCCTGAACAGCAGAGCTGCTCAGCTCTCTGTCAGCCATGAGACCCAGGCTGACTTCCAGCCTGAGCAGACATAGTGAATTTCTCTGTGTACACTTAGACTTGCCAAGAATTACCTATTAACAGCAAGTTTCATGGTGAACTTGGCAGTGCTGGGTCAATGGTCAGGCTTGCTCTTAAAGGTCTTTTCCAACCTAAATGGTTCTGTGCTTCTCAGAGGACAACAAAAGGCTTGTTCACCAGCAGCACGTTCAGGTACCCCGAGAGTTCAAGTGACTTTGCAAGGGAAGAATCCAGTCTAAGCTGCTTTGGCATCCTGCTGGAACTGGATTCCCTGTTCCTTCCTGAGGCTAGACTATCTTGGGGATAGGTAGCTCAAAAGCTCTATCAAGGTCCCTCCCTCATAGTCAAGCTGAGTAAAACTTGCCAACAACCTTACATAATAGTCCTTTCAGCTGCGTGCCCTTCCAAAGAGGATCGAGTTCCCTCCTAGCCGAATTTGACCCCTGCTCCCTTCCAAGTCATCCAGCTAATTCTGCTGTCCCAGAGCAGCCTGGCAGCCCTGTCCTCTTTCTGCAACATATCTGAACCAGTAGGAAAAATACAAGTATGTGGTGAGCAAGTTTCAAGCTGGAGAACTGAAGCTATTCCCACTGCTGGAAAACCCACTTCTCCAAAGCAAAAAGATTTCAGGACAAATTTCAGTGCTCCCAGTGAAGTGCTGACTTTGGGCGCACAGAGGTCCCAGATATTCTGGCCCAATACATCCCAGAGCAGAAGTGTTACTGGAAAACAGGCAGAAACTGAGCTAGATGTTATGATTTATGACAGGGGAACAGTGTTAGGGTCAGGCATTACACAGGGCCACTGCAGCACAGAAGAGACTCACAGGGTAACTTGCATTGGAAGGAATCTTAGAGATCATCCAATTCCAATTCCTTCCCATGGGCAGGGACACTTTCCACTAGACCAGGCTGCTCCAAGCCCCATCCAGCCTGGCTTTGAACACTTTGAGGGATGAAGCAGCTACCACTTGTTGGAACAACCTGTGCCACTGTCTCCAGAAGCTGGAGAGATGAACAAGGATTGCACACTGCCTCCAGCAATCTGGTAAAACCACAGCAGCTTCTGGCAATCACATTGCCACCATTGGTAATGCATTTCAGATTTTCTAACCACAGCTGCCACAGGCAGCAGTGTGGCAATAGCAACTGAGCCATGTCCTGCTTACAGTTCAGTGTCATAGACTAGTGCCAGAGGAAGACACTAAAGTAGTTAAACCTCAGGATACAAAGTTAAATTTTTACTTACTCTTATTGGAAAATAATCCCTGAAGTACCTCCATATAGCCCAGTTTCTCACCCACTGGGATCTTCTTCCCCCTGTTGAAAAAAAGGCATCATGACTTTAAAGCTCTTTCCACATGGCTGTCCATCAGAAAGCCTAAAGGATGCCAGGGTTTGCTTGTCTCACTAGAGGAATCAACACTCTCATTCCTCCAAGTGAGAGACCTGCACCATTCACTGAAATCAATGCACATTCTGGAATACAAGGCACTTCAAACAAATTAAGGCTTGACTGCAAATTCAGGATAGACAACTCTACAATTTAAACTAGAAACACTCCAACACAACCTTTAGGAAAGGACAAAGTCTCAGATGGTTTCAGTCATCTTGAAGCAATGGACAACTGAGCTCATCTGGCTATAAAAGCAGTTGCCAAAGCTTACCACTGCTGGTTCCCAGAGCTGGCTTCTACAGGTTTGGGATTTTTTTTCTGAAATAATCTGCTTAATCAGTAGGAACACTGACTCCACAGAGGAGCTACACCTTGATAATGACATCACAATCTGAACCTTGCAAGAGCTGGACAGAACAAAAAGGTCTTGAATCTTTAGATCTTTCTGAAGTACAGAAAGAATCTATGCCTTATAAATATGTTACTAAATGTAATGGAATGGAATAATAGCAGTGAATGTTAATTTTGTGTTTTCCTCAGCACCACTGAAACCTGCAGTCACTGTTCATGCTGAGGGCTGACATTTAAATGCTACACTGAATAATGCCTTTGGTCAGTGATTCAGCCAAGTCCCACTAAGAAGAGAAGTCATCCATTACAAGGAAGGGCTTCTTTGTCCAAATATGGAGACAGGGACACTTGAACAAGTATCTCTTCTGCAATATTTACCTTTCTTTGGTGTGTTCCAGTCAAATACCAGCCAGGCTAAATAGAGAGCAGCAATCGCCCAGCAGTCTGTGCACAGTATGTACATGAGGATTAAAGTGCAAGCAATACCTGGAGAGGTGCAAGAAAGAAGAAAACAAGGTTGCAGCAGGTTCTGGTCTCCATTTACACTCCCTGCCTTTTGACTCTTCTATATTGAAATCTTAGTCTCAGTCTGATGTCATTAATCCTCAAATAAATTGGATTTGGTCAAAAGCCCCTTATGTAGGGGGCTGAGGCAGCTTCCTCTAGAGCTGTGGAAAACCTCAACTTCCCCTTCATGGTGCCTCCAGGCATCTCCTGGATCTCCAGGTGGGGCAGCTGCTTCATCAGACTGGATGAGCATGAGGATTTCTCCGTGGCCCACACCACTGGGATTTTCCCCCACAGCTACACACATCTCCCACAGGTTACACCAGCTCTGTATCAGCCATCCCACCAGGGTGCCAAGGATCCCACCCAAAAATGACACATTTCAGCACAAACTGAACTGGGAAGGTAGAGTGAGAGAGATGCTGAGAGCAGCCATTCTCCAGTTTAATCATTAACAATGCAACAGAGCAGAGCAGCCTGAGGTTTCACATAATCCAAGTACCCAGGGATAAACAGGCTTTACTCTTTTACTGGTCTAACACAAACAACTCCTGCTCATCTCTGGTACCTCCTGGAAGCAGACCAAGCCAAGAGGAAGGCATTCCTGTTGCATGCACTTGCATCAGTTACCAGCTGCTGCTAAGAAATCTCTGTGGATATTCCCATGAGCCAGCCAACAAAGGCATTTCCAATTGTTTCAGCTTCATTTGCATGGTAGACACTGACACAAGCTAAACATCAGTCAGTATTTCCATAGCTCTTATGATTTTCTAGAGCCAGGAAAAGGCATTTATAGTTGAAAATATCACTGTAACTGATTTACAGTAACCACGTACCCCAGGAACTACACTACACATCTAGTAATTAACACTTATGAAACAAGTTAACATTTTGCATTAAAATTCTTGCAGAATTACAGCCAAAACTCTTTTGTTTTAGGCCAAAATGTGTTACCCATGATAAGGAAAGTGAGAACCCATTGCAGCACAGAGATGATTTGGAGTTGTTTCTCTACTTTGGATTTCAATAGCCAGAACAAATCCTGCAGAGCAGAAAGAATGTTCGATCCCGTGCCTAAAGAAAGAAAAATACAAGAAATAAAGTTACATTTGCACTCTGAGCAAAGGAAACAATATTTTTCCTTTGAAACAGAATCACAGAAGGGTCATCAAGTCCGGCTTATTTTAATAAGAGGTTTCAGATAAACGTGCAGTTTGCTTTTACAGCAAGCCTTGCTAAAAGCTAATATTTTTCCATGGAGTTTGGGCATCCTGGAAGAGGAAGGATTGCCATGTGCCAACATCCAGCTTTTTCCAGAATACTGGAGGGGATTAATGAGTAATCATCAGTACCCATCCGAACAAGCCTCTGTTAACCTGACCATAAAAGGGGAGAGGATGTTAACCCATGTTCCTAACACCCACTATCACCTCACACTGGCAGCTCCTCACAGAGATGTTTGCTAAAAGGGAACCCCATGAGCTCACAGTAAGATAAAGATCAGCTGCTCACACCTGGCTGTGCTGTGAGCTATTCTCCCTTCACAAGGCCTGTTGCACAACTCCCAGGGCTGTTCAAGGAAAGCTCTGTGCTCCAGCCTTCCTAGCACAGCCCAAATGCTGGCTCAACACCTCAACACACAGCCCTGAGGATCCACAGCTCCATGAGTAAGGAGCACTATCAGCATTCCCAAAGCACTAAATAAGAAGGAAGGAGCTGAAAGCCACTCTTGTAGAAGCCTAAGATATTCAAGCAGGGAAAAAAAACCAGAAGTGGGTAAAACACTAAAAACACTTGCTTTCTATATGAAGAACCACCCACTGCAGCTTTTGACAGCATACACAGCCCCCAGAAATAAGCACTTGCAAGTGGGTTTTCCTTCACTTTTCTTCATTACTTTATTTACAAGCACCATAATAAACTGACAGAAATACAAATCACTTTATGTGTAATTACATCTTTTCTTTTGTCTTGTTATTAGAACAATGAAAGAAGCTATTACACTGAGCAGGTCCAGTTCTTGCTGACAAGGTATTACCTGCTAGTGGGAATAGCACAAGTGTTCACACTCAGTCAAATGAAAGTGACTGAAAATAGCTTCTCTAGTATAAGTAGGCACTAGGATTTTTGGTAGTTTCTACAAAGATACTCTCACTAGTGCATCGTTTAAATACATAAATACGCAACTGCTTCATAGGAATGAGGGTCAATTTAGATTAATTAAGGAAGAAGTTTTTTACTGTGAGGGTGGTGAAACACTGGCACAGATTACCCAGAGATGTCTCATCACTGGCAACATTCAAGGGGGAGCCACACCACAGGCTGCAGTCTAAATTTAGAGCTAGCCACCCAGCTCAGACCTTGGTTCTGCTCAGTCCACGGTACATGAACAACCCCAGTAGTGCATTGGGCATTAATTACTCTAAGCAGACCAACTTTTGGGCTGAGATAGATCATACAACTACAACTGCAAGTGAACTGAAACCTACAGCACTAATCCAGGTAGAAACAACAGCTAGAGCTGGAGGCAGTTCTTTACAAGATAATATTTTATATATTATATACATATATATAATAAAAGATATAAAAATAATATATATATATATATTATCTTTACAAGATAATATAGTGCAGTATTAAGAATGAATCCAGCAAATAGTTTCAGAGGTGAGACAGGAGAATATGTTGAGTTAAATTGTCACTGTGCATTGGTTTTGCCACACTACAGTATCTAAGCAGTGAGATTCAGAAACGCCATGCTGTAAAATCTAGCAGCAAATCCCCAAATTTGGGGTGAGGGATAAACTTCACCCCATTTTTTACAAAGCCAGTTGCCTGTTCAAGGCTAAAATAAATCTTTGGGTTTAAAATTATTTGTATTCAAAGAAACCTTTATAGCTCACCTCAATCTAATGCCCTGCCATGGGCAGGGATACATTCCACAAGACCAGGTTGTTCAACTCTTGCTGAGGGGCCACAGCTCCAGGTATTTGCTATCCCAAAAACCTTACAAAACTGCATGTGGACAGACTTGATGTTGACTGAGGATTACCAGACAAGTTTAAAGAAAGCATTTAGCAATAGTAGTGTCATAGACATATGTCTATGTCCTCCAAAAGAAGCCAAAAGTCTTTATTTGTGACACAATAAAAGCCCAGCCCCATGTAATTTTTTAGTTCCAGCACACGCATTTACACTACCAAACCTCTCTGGCTTCATAAACCAAACACTCCAGCCTTGGATCAGCTAAATCCCTATCCTCTTACTAAAGAGAACAGCTGTTTATCCCTCTAGATGAGAATTTGTACTTCAGCATTTTCTAGATGCTCAAACAAATTGTAGGCATTGCCAGCCCAGTAAATAGACCAGTATTGAGTAGCACAAGTCAACCTGTCAGCTTGCTTTTCAAACCACATAAAACTCACATTCAGTTCCTGCAGACAGAGGGAAGGCAGTGGTTTGCCAGACAGCTCTAAGCCCCTGCCCCTGGACAAGTGTCCTGGGTCAGTTATTTGCTGAAAGCAAAGGCATCCTTCAAAGAGAACAATATTCTCCACACCGGGTGTCCTAGATTGCAGGGCAATGTGTGTATTCCATTTGCCATCTGTTAGAGGTGTGGCAGTTTCTTCTGTTATTTGGGCAGTTTTTCTTTATCTCTTCCACAAGCCAATCCTCCCTCCTGGGAGACATCTTCTGTTAATGGGACACGGAGCGTCACTGCATGGCTGATAAAAGTTGTGACATACTCTGCCCAGAGGGAGGAGCCAAGCAGTCTCAACTAGCTATAATCTGAGATTTTGGGATACCAGAACAGCCTTTCCACTGGATTCCCAGAGGAACAGCTGCCTCTTCCACGGGATCTTCAGAGGAAGACTACAGCCCTTCTACAGGATCACTGCTCCAACACTGACACTCCAGGAGCACTGCAGCCACAATTCCAATTGGACTGCTACCAACACCCTGACCAACAGGGTGTCAGGCCATATTCTGAGTCTGTCAGCGTTGTTTTGTATTACTGCATTGTTTTTTTAATTTTTTTTTAATTTTCTTCTCTAATAAAGAACTGTTATTCCTACTCCCACATCTTTGCCTGAGAGCCCTCCCTTAATTTCAAATTCATAACAATTTAGAGGGAGGGGGTTTACATCTCCCATTTCAGGAGCAGTTCCTGTCTTTTCAAACCAAGACACCAGGAAAGTCAGTAGCTACCATGGTCTGACATTAGCATTTAATTCCCAGTTAAGAAATTAAAGATGCCCAGTAGCAAAGGAAAGGACCATGGGAATGGTCAGTCAAACTGGCAAAGTCATCAGGTCTACCCTTGCACCAAACCTGCAGACTCCAGATTAACCTATTTCATCAACCAAGCATTTACATATTTTAGTGCCAAGACAATCCCTTCCAGACAGTCCAGAGCATCTCATTCATCATGTCTGACTGACACGCTGTATTCAACCCCCCAAGGAAAGCATTATCTCCTTCCAGATTCAGTAGCCAGGAGGCATTTTTGGAAAGACCCCTCCATGCTCTGGAGAACCAGACCAGTTACTAGTGCCACAGAGCAGTAGAGCTTTCACAAGTCAACAAAAATGGGAGGAAGGGGGGGTTGGCACTACTGACATTTGAGTTCAGTCCATTAGAGAAAATACTTCCTCCTAATGGCTCACCTGTGGGCACACACCAAGAACCTTTCACATATTAAAATCCCAGGGCATTTTCTGTAACTTTCAGGGAACAGATTATCCCTATAACCTACTTTAAAAGGGCCCAGTAGACATAACTATAATTTGTATATTCCTATCAGTCTTTCCCCAAGGAAATATCCTGGATCCTGAAGAAGCCCAAACCTCCATCTTCTGGCACTGAAGACAGTAGCTGATCCTGTGCTGGCCACACAGCACAGCCCCTGGAGCATTTTCCAGGGTACCTGTTCCAGAACTGGGAAGCCTTCACTAGATGATCATTAAGATCCTTTCTAACTCAAGCCCTGTTGGGATCAGCCTTGGCAAACCATATCTACACAAGGCATACTTTACCAACTTTACTTTACTGGTCTCTGATGAGCTGGTCTTCAGCTCCCACTGCAACCCATTCCCTGGAGTCCTGATGGGATACTCCCTGCACTAAGCCAGGCACAGCTCCCTAGAACATTCCCTGTCACAATGGAGAGAGTACAACTTCTCAAGGACATTCCCTGTCACAATGGACAGAGTACAGCTTCTCCCTTGCTGCTCACCTGCAGCCTTCCAAGGGAGCTCAGGGGCATTAGCCAGCCATCCTGCAACTGGTGATGGGCTCACCACACTTTTATCATGTAGCTCCATTTAACATCACAATGCAGGAGTTGCTACCAAGGAGATCCTGGAAGCAGCAAATGGTTCGACCAAGCATTTGATTCCTGCATTACGGACTCAGCATCTGGTGCTGTTCTAGCACAGTTTATTTCAGATAAATTACACAAACAACATTTATCTGGGCAGGGAAGTAGAATCAAAGATCCCAAGAGTGGAAGTAAACAGGATTTCACATGTGGGCACCCAACTGACATGACTTAATTAAATGTCAGCAAAGGAAATTAACCGAGAAGAAGTACAAGTGTTACATATAGCTAAAAATAGACTGAAACCTTGTTAAACCCAAGCTCCATTTGCCACCTTTTCCAGACAGTTAGCATGTTAATTCTTGGCTAATAATTAAACTGCTTCACATGGCTTATTTAGAAGAAAACCATATTAGATCCATCAAAGCATAAACTGCAAATGGACATTTTGAGCCATGTACTTTGCAGAGAAGCTGAAATTGGAACAAAGACAAGAAAAACAGACCAGTACTAGAAAATTCAGGAGGACTTAGCCACCCATGCAAGAGCAGGAGTACCTGTAAAACCCCTTGAGCAACACAAGTTCTTTTGGGTTTACTTGGGTGCCTCAAGCACAAGCATATTCAATATAAAGTAAACAACTGGTTGAGAAAATAATGAGTAAACAGCACAGAGTATAGTTACCCTGCCTTGTACACGGCTTTAGAACAGTTTGCTCCTGTCCCAGGAAGCTACTCAATTACACTATCTGCAGTATGGTGTGTTTATGACTGGAAATCAACAATATTTTGAACAGGGACACGCAAATAAAAATTTCTATCATCTCTTTTAGAAAGGAGCTGGGATTCTCCAGACCCAGGAAACAAATCTGTCATGGTTACTCATGTTAGTTCTGGATTTACTCACAGCACTAAACTCAGCCCTCAGCCTCCACACTCACAGCAGAATATGTGTTGAAGTGATGTAGCCACAAGACCCCACTGTCCCAGAGCAGCCAAGAAGTTTAGATTTAAGTTAGCAACACTGGACAGGTCTGGACAAGAGAAAAGGACCCATCCTACTACAGCTCATCAGTGTCTCCAGAGCACATGGGGGCTCTGAAAGAGGGGTTTCACACTACCAAGCCCAGACCTTCACTTCCCAAACAACTTTGTCAAGAGACAACACCTCAATGCAGCCAGCCTGATCCTATTCTCCCAAAACAGGAGCTCCCAGGCTCCCCAGAGCACAACTCCGGTCTGGTAACCTCATGCACAGTGTAAGACTAACTCCAAGGTAAAGCTGAGCAAAATCATCTTCATCCCAAACTTCTTGGTGATGAAGTAACATTAGAAAAGGCATTTCAGCACAGGACAGCCTTTCAAGGTTCCAGCCACACCAGCATCTTTCCTCAGGGGAGAGGGGTGAGAGAGACCTCCTTGCTGCCCTGCCCAACACAAGGAGACCTCCTGGGCCTCCTATGCCACAGTGGGGCAGGTCAGGATGAGGAGGCCACAACCCCTCCTCCCCAACCAGGTGTCTCAGAGCATCATCCAACCCCTAGGCATTAGTACAAAGTCTGCTCTGATTTTTGCAGTACTGGGTTGATATCAAGAAACATTCCTCTGCATAAATACAAGGGATGAATATAGAGGCAGATGCCTGCACCTCTTTTTTTTTTTTGTTTTGGTTTGTTTTTAAATAGGATCGGACTTAATTCAGCCAAATTTACAAGCAAAATTAGATGCTAGGAAAACAGTGAGACTAAACGACAGTATGAGCCATTCAGATGCTCACCCCAAAGTCAGCCCTCTGCACAAGCATGATACTTGGAAGAAAATATTCAGGGACATAGGGAAAAAAAAATCTAGTGGGCTTGTTCTGCACATCTTCTGTAGTGAGACAAGTTGTCCAACACGATCAAGCAGTACAAAAGGTCTCATGAATGAACCTCCACACGACATCACCTCTGCCAGTTTTGATCGGCAGGGTCCCACACCACTATCTCCATACCCAGTCCAAGACAGAGCTCCTCTGGGAGGCACCCGGATTTGGCTTTGAAGCCAGTTCTGTGCTTTCCTGCCCAAGCTACAGCACTGGCAAGGGGTTGGTAGATGTTGCAGTCACCAAGGCAACATCCCTTCTCTTCCCAGGCAGAAATAAGTTAAATTAAGCTAAAAAGCACAAATATCACTGCAAGATCCCCACGAGGTGCCTCAGAGGAAAACTGACCTGAGGAGAGTTAAGACAGCTTTCCATCACTAATCAGGATTATCTAGAGATGAGGCCAATCACTGTCCCTAAACCACAGTCCATTTTGAATTATGCATGTGTCCTAGATCCACATTAACATGGCCAGTGCCAAGAAGGTGGCTGCTGAGGTCTCAGGTCAACCCTACATATTTTATAGGTTTCCTGAATTATTTATTCTCTGCACCTAGTCCACAGTTAACTCTCAATATAATAGTTCAGAGGATGCTAATTCAAATAACCTCTCTCAACTGAAAAGATAACTTGTCCTCGGTTAGTCATGCAAACAAGCGAAGTTATTTTAAGAAACAGATCTGAACACAGGAAACACATGAAGGTCTTCTCCCCAGTGAGTTCACAACTGAGCCTTCAGATCAGTCTAATATCCTGGCTGAGATATGCACCAGCAGCTCTACACCCAGCACCAGAGAGGCCATTGCAAAATCAAGACTTCAGAGGTTAATTCACCAGGTTCATGTCCCTTCAGCTCTGCTAACGATTTGTTTAACCAATAAAACATTTCACAGGTCTCTTCATCCCAGGAGGTATTAGCAGTCTGCTTTTTGAGGGCAAAAAGCCTTTCTTTCACAACACAGAGCACTCAAGGACCCTCCACAAACCACAAGTTAAATCGCTGTCCAACTGCATTTTCACGCCAAGCTCCCCCGTCTGCAAATCCTGACCTTTCTCCAGACAAGCACCCTTGCAGAAGGCATACAAAACCCTAGCAAAACATTTAGACTTGCTGAATTAATTCCTAGAAGATCCTCTGAGATGCCTTTACAAGCAGGCAAGGTAGCTTATGGTTTGGGATTTCCTGTATTCTCTCCACGGCCTTTAACCAACATGTCCCTGCGTGCAGGGAAGCGTGGGGTGTCTGCAGCGGCTCTGTCCACGATGGGTGCCAGTGGCGACACCCGTTCCACTTCACTCAACAGGCCACTCACCAGCTAAAGCAAACCTGGCAGAACTGGCTACCACCAAACTCCTGCTCAGCACTGAACCTTCACCTCCTCATTAGAAGACAGCAAAAATAGCAACACGTTGCCATTTTCCCCTTGATGTAGGTGTGGGGAACACAGCATTATGAAACACTTGGACTCGCTGAGGAGGCCTTTCCCAAGCTAAATGCAATTCTGTGAATAGAGAGTCGAGAATGAACTTTATCCGATAAAGCGACTACACTTCTCTTCCTACACCGACAAAAGGAAGGGGTGGGTGAGGGGAAGAGTCGTTTACACGCCAAGTGCCCCACGCCCACATTTTGCAAAGGTGCAAACTCACTGTAATTTGCACCTTTGCAAAATGTACAAGACCCAACTAGAGCCGTTCCCAGCAGCCCCAGGAGCGCACCCCGAGCCGCTAAAACACAGAACCTGCGCAGAGACCTGTAATCCTCAACCAAGGAAAGCCACAGCTCCCTCCCCGCCATTGCACATCGCTCTTCCCCCTCCCTATTCCCCGTGAACAACGTTCATACGGCCAAAAAAAAGGAGGAACATCAAAAGCGGAGTGTTTCGGTTCTGCTCCCACCCCAGCCCCTGAAGGACCGGAAAGCTGCTCCGCACCGCAGCATCCCCTCCGGGCAGGAGGCTCATGTGCCGCCCTTCCTTCCCCCTGTGCCCCGGTACCTCGGAGCACGCCGGAGTAGGCGGCGATGATGGTCTTCATGGTGGGGGGCGCGCTCAGGGCTCGGGCAGGGCCATGGGACGGAGGAGCCCCCCACGCTCCGCAGCCCCGGCGCAGCCAGCGAGCAGCAGAGGCTCTGGCCGCGTATCCATATATAGCCGGGAGGAGGAGGAGGAGGAGACGCGGGGAGGGTGCAGGGGCGGGCCCGGCGCAGCTCCCGGGTCCCTCAGCACAGCCGCGGGCGTGAGGGGAAGCTCCTGGTGCCGACGGTGCAGATTTCTACATGGGATACACGGGATGGGGTTTAGGGAGTGGGGAGACCAAGCAGAGGCCCGGCTGCTATACGGGCTGTTTCATGCCCTGTTTCATAGAATCACAGAACGATTTGGATTAGCACGGATGTTAAGACTCATCCATTTCCACCACTCTGCCGTGGGCAGGGACGCCTTGCACTAGAGCAGGTTGCTCTGGGCTGCATTCAACCTGGTCTTGAGCACTCCCAGGCATGAGGCAGCCACTGCTACAGTGGGAAACCTGTGCCAGGGCCTCACCACCACCACAGACAAGAATTTCTTCCCAATATCCCATCTAACCCTGCCCTCTGTCAGTGGGAATCCATTCTCCCTTATCCTGTCCCTCCATGACTTGCTCAAAGTCTTTCTCCAGTTCTCTTGGAACCCCTTTAGGCACTGGCAGGGGTTCTAAGGTCTCCAGCAGCTCCACATCCTCCTGATGTTGGAGGCAGCTCTGCAGGTGGGGTCTCACCTGAGTGGGACAGAGGAGCAAAATCACCTGCTGCCCACACTGTGGGATCAGCCCAGGCCCAGGACATGGGGGTTTTCTTGCTGCATATGCTTTTCTCACTCCATATGCTGCAGTGGTACCCCGGCCTAGATGGACGCATTAATATTTAAATAAATAAACTAATAATAATAAAATCCTTTAGTGCTTCATGGATTATTACAACTGTCAGGAGTAAAGATGCAACCACCATAGACAGCCCCAGCTTCAGCACCTGCTTTATGACTTGAAGTTGTAAATCGTGTCACCAAGTTTCTTGTAAGGAAGGAAAATGTAAGCCCCAAACTGATGATAGAACAGCCTCTACCTTCACAAGGGCATGCAGTTGACACAATCAGGGGAATCCCTTTAAACTGAGAGAGGGCAGGGCTAGAATGAATTCTTCTCTGTGAGGGTGCTGAGGCCCTGGCACAGGTTGCCCAGAGGAGCAGTGGCTGCCCCATGTCTAAAAGTGTTTAAGGGCAGGTAGGATGGGGCTTGGATCAGCCTGCTCTAGTGGAAGGGGACCCTGCCCAGGGGGTTTAAACAAGATGGGCTTTAAGGAACCTTCCAACCCAAACCATTCTCAGATTGACTCCTACTACCTGAGCAGTGCAGTGCAGTATCTCACTTCTTTGAAGAGTACTTGTCCTGAAACTCTTTTTTTCCTCTCCCATCCCACTCACTGAAAATCAGCAAACAGTCCTAAATAATAGATTAGAAATATCTTGCCTGTGTTCACACAAGGATGTTTTTCCCAACAAGAAGCCATACACCAGGTGATGGTTTGACAATGATTTTGGAAATATACAGGACATGTTTTCCTGATGTTTTGGTTGATGCAGGAGATATACAACTTTGTCTGTTATTAACCTGTGTGTATGGCATGATTATTCTTGAACAATAACATGTTTTCAAATACCCTACTATTACTTCACATGAGTCTGAAAAACATGGGCTATGGATAAACACAGATAGGAGCCAGTCCTCCAGCTCTCTGCAGCTAAGAACAACTTACAATAGTTTTAGACTCCTTTTTTTAATACATATACTGAATTTTTAGGGCAATGCCTATTGAATAAAACTTTTGAGAACACACTTATTTTTCCCTTCCCACTTCTGTTCAGAGCCTGCAGGAATTGTTTGCAAGTTGTGGGGTGGATTTGCAATGCTTTGAGTCAGAACTTGGTTGCAGCTCTGTAGCTTTATTCCTGTGCAGCTACTTAAAGGCAGAAAATGCTCTGTTTTCAAAGAATCAGTGTTCAATGTCTTCACCCAGCAGCTTGGATGTATGTAGGATACTTCCTGTATTTGGCTTATCAGGACAAGCTTACTGGGGAACTAAGCTGAAGAAACAATGCAGATTTAGGTAGTTGTGGGAATTTCATGCTTGGTCCTTCACCCCATTCCTTAGTCTTGAATTCATGAGCTTCAAAGCTCCCATTGGTCTCTCCTGCTTCTGGCTGTGGCTTCTGGTAAGATCCTTCAAGTCCTGTTTATTCTTGTGGGTGGGTGGAAGTGTTCTGTCCCCCCAGGTTCACATCACTGCCTGTCCATGCTTCTGAGCTAGGTGTTATGATTTTAGGAGCCCAGACTGGTACTTTCCAACGCTCCATCACCAGAGAAGTGCCTGCCTATGGTGGTGTTTCCCAGGATGAGGGAAGAGATGAGAATCTTGACTCCATGTTTCAGAAGGCTGATTTATTATTTTAAGATATTACATTAAAAGAAAATGATATACTAAAACTATACTAAAGAAAGAGAGAGAGAAAGGAGACATCAGAAGGCTAGCAAGGAAAGGAATGATAATAAAATCTTGTGACTGACCGGAGTCCCAACACAGATGGACCTGTGATTGGTCATAGAGTACAAACAATCCACATGAGACCAATCAAAGATGCATCTGTTGGTAAGCAACCTCCAAACCACATTCTAAGCAATCAGATAATTCTTGTTTACATTTTGTTTCTGAGGTCTCTCAGCTTCTCAGGAGAAAAATCCTAGCAAAGGTATTTTTCAGAAAATATGTCAGTGACACCTGCCATATAAGCAGAAGCCAGCCACACTTCAGACATGCAAAATAAGTGTCCACCAGGGTATCTCTGAAGCCATTAACAAATTGTGCTTGGCCATTCTTTGTTGTACAAATGACAACCACTGGTCATAGAACTATAGGATCATAAAAGCACAGAATGGTTTGAGTTAGAAGAGACATTAAAGATATTCTAGTCCCAGCCCCCTTGCTATGAAGAGAGGCAATTTCCTAGGTTTTTCCAAGCCCCATCCAACCTGGCTTTAAACACCTCCAGGGATGAGGCAGCCACAGCCTCTTTGGACAGCATGTGCCAAGGCCTCATGGGAATTTCTTCTTAATCTCTACTCTAAACCTGTTCTTTTCCACTTTAAAGCCACCATACACTTTCTAACAGGAGCATAACAGGACAACGTGTTACAGATGCATGAAGTCATTCTGGGCCAGGTGATCAGCATGGTCCAGTGACACTGGCTTATGTTTTGCCAGGGTGCAAGACAGGGTCCACTACCATGTCCAGAGCCAGAAAGAGCTGAGTGAGCAGGGAGCAATGCCTCCCTCCCCAGGAGAGCTCAGCAGAGCCCATGCTGAGGTACCTGTGGACATCTGAGCACCACTGTGATCCCTGAACTGGCTGACCTTTGCATATGGAGCATCCATGTCATATGGCCAAAAAAATTGTCCAAGCCCCCAGCCCATGGCTTGAATTTTCAGCCAATTTGCACTTTACACCCTTCCTGTTCAAAGAGTTTGCTTGGAAGGGGATGTTTTCATGACAGAGCTTTGCAGACCCTGTTCTCTAGAGGGATTTCTGCAGCTATGGGCACTGACACATAAAATCACAGAATCACAGAATGGTTTAGGTTGGAAGTGACCTTAAAGATCATCCAATTTGAACCCTCTGCCATGGGCAGGGACACTTTCCACTAGACCAGGTTGTTTAAAACCCCTACCAAAACATCTCTGGGACTTTTGCATCCCCAGGGTTGTGTTGGTAGGGTTTGTTCAAAACCCCTACCAGCACATATCTGGGACATCCTCAGGAAAGAAACTAAGGAAGAGCAAGCATTTATTTAGCCCATGGGGCAAAGCCTGAATTTATCCAGATTGTGTTAAAAGCAAATTTGACGGACAAGCAGACCACTGAGGAAAGAAAGGTACAAGCAGAGGGCAAAACCCCAATGACCATGGAATCACAGAATCATTTGGGATGAAGAAGCCCTCTAAGATCATCATATCCAACTGTTAAACCAGCACTGCCAAGGCCACCACTAAACCCCATTCCCTGTGCCACATCCACATGCCTTTCAAACATTTCCAGAGATGGTGATTCCACCACTTCTCTGGGCAGCCTATTATAATGCCAGACAACTCTCTCAGGGAAGAAATTTTCTCTTATATCCAACCTAAACCACACCTGGGGCAAATTGAAGTTGCTTCCTATCATCCTGTCACTTGTTCCCTGGGAGCAGAGCCTGACCCCCACCTGGCTCCACCCTCCTGTCAGGGAGTTGGGGAGAGTGAAAAAGCCCCCCCAGCTCCCTCAGATGCTCCCGGTACTCCAGACCCTTTCCCAGCTCTGTTCCCTTCTCTGGGCACACTCCAGCCGCTCAATGTATTTGCTGGAGTGAGGGGCCCAGAACACCCCCAGCACTGGAGGTGCCTCAGCAGTGCCCAGCCCAGGAGGAAATGCCACATTTCTTCTGCCCTCCTGTTGGATACTGGTCCTGTATCCTTTCTGATGCCACACCACATATTAGGTGTTGTCTGGGGTAAGTATTGTCTGCAAACCTCCATGCTCAGTGTACACAGCCACTATTTTTGTAGTATTGGAGCAAAGAGCATTTCCTCAGCAGCTCACTGGTTAATGGTGCAACCACTTCAGAGCCCAAAGCTGGCATCAGCTGTTTTCATAGCACTTGCCTTTTTTGTTCAGGTAGTTAAGTTATTTAACATTTACAGAGGCTTTGAAATGGAGCCATTTCTTCCCCTCCCAAGCTGCACTAACACCTCCTCTTTTTCACAAGTGGAAGCAAACTTCAGGCCAAAACTGCAAGAGAGACACTTCACAGTGAGCTTTGTGTTAGAGGGCATTAATTAATTTTTTATTTTAAAGTCTTACCCTCATTTTTCCAGCAGACAGATAGGAAGATTTATGCAAGTCAGGGTGCAAAGATTTTGGCTGTTGGCAGCAAGTCATGGTAGAGCTGCCTAGCTGCAGTCTAAAATTAGAGCACCTAAAAATTAACTGTATGTCCAAAGAACTTTGGTCCCTGTGCTGAATGAGCACTACTTCAGCACAGGAGAGAGACCAGGTGGAGAATTACTAATAGACAGTTGACCAGCTCCAATTTTAATCCAATTGCAGGGTGTTCTGTAAAACAAGAATTGGCACACACAGACCGAAAAGGGTGATTTTAGTGTTTTTCTTAAATAGGTTTGCTTTTTTTGCTAAGAGAGGTGTGAAAGAATGAGACACTGGAAAGTGGTTAAATATAATAGGGAAAAAAATTATTGAAGGGTGGGAGACTTTCATGATCTTTTAGGAAGCATCTCGCTATACTTCTTTGAAAATGAGCGTTTTCAGCTCATTTGAAGATTGATGAAGATTGCATTTTCCTAAAGCCTTCCCCGAGAAATCCACAAACCTCTGTGGTTTTTTTCTGTGTCTGCAACCAGACAACCATGGGACAGCACCGGTGGGGAAACTGAGGCACAAATCTTGGCAAGGTGACCAGCCACACAGACCATGCATTTCTGTGAAGCCAAGGCAAGAGCTCCTCTGCACCTCCCTGCCTCCATCCCAGCTCTCAGCCAGACAAATTCCTAACAAAAGCATCATACACCCTCCATCCCCTGGGCACAGCAAGGGCCAATGAGCAAGGCCTTAAAGCTATTAGCCAAGGTTCTCCTTCCATCCCCTGACCTTTCAGCCAGCCAGGCCTCTCAAGGGCTCTCCACCACCCTGGGCAAAACAGGAGTGGCCCCAAATCCTGTGGAGGATCCATCAGTCCCAAGATCACAAAGAAAAAATGGATTTAAGAAAGTAGAAAATTACCCAACAGAGGACTTGCAGTTTGCAAGGACATATCCAAGAATTGCCTCATGGAATTAGCACATGCTGTGCCTTCCAGCTTCCAAGGGTTTTACCAATTGCAGCAAACCTCTCTGAGCACTTTGGGGCCCCTCGAGCACTAGCACCCTTTGCAGAGAAAAGCAGAGACTGGGAAATCCTCCCTTTGCCCCAAACTCCTGCAATCCTCCCTGCAGGTTTCAGCCATGCACAGAGCACAGGATGACTTGGGGCAGGGAAGAAGGAAAGATGTGTCCCAGCCTTGCAGAGCAGCCTGGTGTTATAGATGGATAATGAGATGATTGGCTCTCGCAATTAAAAGAGAATTATTGTGTGAACATTAAGAAAAGCTTTAGTGATGTACAGTTATGTTACTGCAGTTCAGATGCCCTCTGCTCTCCCCACAGTTCCCTTTCCCCCTGTGTTGCTGCCATCACACAGCCGGGGCTGTCCAGGACAGGCACAAAGAAGCTGCACAGGTGTCCCTGGCATGGGGCAGGGGGGAATGGAAAAGCTCAGGGGTTGCTCAGGGGGTGCAGCACGGCAACACCTGACCTCCAATCGAGTCACAAGAGAGCAATCTCCACTGATAAATGGCAAGGAAGAGCTGAGTGACAGACTGTGGGAGGGCTGGGCTGGCTGATGCAACCCCCAGGGGTACAAAAGACCGAGCATCCATCTTGAAGGTGAACTGGCCATGTGGTATCCATGAGGGGCAGTTCCCAGCACTGCAGCTTTTTCCTTATGTAGTCCTTTGTTGTATTTTTGTTAAGGTTTAATAAACCTGTTTAGATTTTCAAAGTGAGCAGTTGTTTCTCACACTGGAGAGAAGTGACCACCTTGCAACATGGCAGAGAGACAAGTTCCCACTGCTCACAGGCACTTGGCTCCTCAAGGCTGTAGCATAACATGTTTTGGGAACATCTGCTCCATGAGAAGCGTCTGTGGGCTGTTTCTTAGGAGACTGTCTCCCTTAAGCTGCAGTATTTCTGCTCCATGTTGTTGGCTGCTTGTCTCTTCCCTTCACTGAAGATAAAATGTAGGTCTTTAGAAAGGGAGGACAGATCCCTCCTATGGGAGCATACTTGTGGCCTTTTTAAGATGTTAGGAAGGGTTCCTTAGGACTGCAAATGGGCAGTGTAGTTTGGAGGCAACAGACTGATATAAAATTTCAATAGCCAAAGCAAATTTTATTTCTATATCTTTTATTGTGAAGAAAGCAAGCAAGCAGTGCTGGTGGCCAGGGAGTCACCACTCCACTCACAGCACACACCACTACAAGTTCACCAAAGTATATATATTGGTTTTAAGCCTACAGAGCATTTTCCAATGTGCTTGGTTAGTCCGAATCAGCAAATATCAATAAGCTGGAATCAGCAATTTCATAATCTTTCCAGGCAGTCGTTGGCTTCCTGTCCTTGTGGTCATCTGGAGGGAGGCCTTACACTGCTGTCTGCTACATGATTATGTCAAGTGCATCAAGCTTTTTATTATACGTAAGCACTTAGTCACTTTGTTGCAATATTTCTTAACTTTACCGCAACTTATTTTATTCTAAGCATCAGTCGTCTTGCTACCTCATCTCTTTTGCTCTACTACAATTCTTTTATTTGATGCTTTATTTGACTATTCAGTCAGAAAGTTTCGAAACCATTCTTTGCATCTATTTTCAACACAGCAGATACAAGCATTTGCTGGTTCCATTGCCAAGTGACATGAATCGCAAAAACATTTTTCACACAGACATTGGTTTGTTATTAAGTTCATGTTTACATTTAGGGTTTTCCTCAGTGGGAGTAGAGGAGGTGAAGACTGCTCATGGATGACCCCCGCTATGTGGATCTCAAAGGAGAAGAGGAAGGGCATGTGCATGAGAGTACCGGGACAGGGGAGATCTTCCAACACTAAAGGAGACCTACAAGAGAGGTGGAGAGGGGCTTTAGCCAAGGGCTTGGAGTGATAGGACAAGAGGGAATGGTTTCCCACTTGTGGGGGGTTGGGTTTTTTCTTATCTTTCCTTGTTACTTGTGGAATTTTTTCCCATTGAGTTGCAAAGAAGCGCTGATGGCTGGGTGCTTAAGGCTGCTGGGTGGGGGAACTCCTTTGGTTTTTGGGAGTTGCTCTGGGATGGGGGGCGGAAACAGAGATACTGCAAGAATAGAGAGAGGCAGATAAAAAGACGAGGGCTGGAGAGTTGGGAATGCTCTCGCTCAGCTGGGCTTCGGAGGAGGACGGTCAGACCTGCGGCTTGGAGAAAGGAGTTCGCTGCCACCAGCATAACCCAGCGGGAAACCTTTCTTCTGCTGCTGAGCCCCGCATGCACCCCCTGCCCTGCCAGGACATCCCGCAGGCTCCAGCTCTTTGCCGTGGAATTTCTGCTACATCTGATATGTCCACTGCCCCGGGATCTTCTGCTCATCCCTGCGGTTCCAGCCTGCTGCCTCCGAGAGCCCCGCTGGGGCACCAGGACCAGCTGCCCCAGGGTTTGGGGATCAAAGCCTCTCCTCCACGCTTTCCCGAGGGTGTGTGGATCAAAGCCTCTCCTCCACGCCTTCCGC
Source organism: Zonotrichia leucophrys gambelii (assembly GCF_028769735.1). Classification (NCBI taxonomy): domain Eukaryota; kingdom Metazoa; phylum Chordata; class Aves; order Passeriformes; family Passerellidae; genus Zonotrichia; species Zonotrichia leucophrys. Next base: position 101,847,484 of record NC_088169.1, read on the forward strand.
GGGGTTTGTGGATCAAAGCCTCTCGTCCACCCCTTCCCGAGGGTTTGTGGGTCAGAGCCTCTCCTCCTGCCCTTCCGCAGGGTTTGTGGATCAAAGCCTCTCCTCCGCCGCTCCCCGCGTGGGACGAGCCTCCATTGCGCCGCGCTGCCCGCGCCGCAGCGCCCCCTGCAGGCCCGGGGGGGATCCCCGCCCCTGCCCCGCCCACCGGGCGCCGCCAGCGCCCCTGCTGGCCGTGAGCGGAACTGCAGCCAAGGGGAAAGGGCCGCGGCCGGAACTGGGCTCGGGTTCTGTTTGCTGTGAGTGCCGCGGTTGTGGTTGTTGTTTGCTTTATTATACATTCTAGTAAAGAACTGCTATTCCTGTTCCATATCTTTGCCTGAGAGCCCTTTAATTTCAAAATTCAAATAATTCAGAGGGAGGGGGTTTACATTCTCCATTCCAAGGGAGCCTTTCTGCCTTCCCTAGCAGACGCCTGTCTGGCAAACCAGGACACTGCTGCCAGAGGACAGGGTTAGATGGGATATTGGAAGGAAATTCTTGGCGGTGAGGGTGGTGAGGCACAGGTTTCCCACAGAAGCTGTGGCTGCTCCATGCCTGGAAGTGTTCAAGGCCAGGTTGGGTGGGGTTTGGACCTGGTCTAGTGGAAAGTGTCCCTGCCCATATCAGGGGGATGGAATGAGATGAGATGTAAAGTCTCTTCCAACCCAAACTATTCTATGAGCCCATGATTCTTTGATCCCAAAAACTTCTTCCAGTCTGAGCTGCCCTGGCCCATCCTTGGTCTGCAGGACTAGAACTTCTGTGAGCTTTGTGCTGGGGAAAGGTGCAAGATAAAAACCACATGGCCATCTGCTGCACCATTTTCCCCACTGTGTGAGATGTGGCTCTGCCCACACGCTTGGGAACACACTGTCACCCACCTACCTGTGCTTTATGGATAGTGCAGAGGCCCACGTTAGTCTGTCCAAGCTGCCTTTGAGGTCTTGAACAAAATGGTTTCTGCTGAAGAGGGGCTGGAAGCAAAACAAGGGACTCAGAAGGGTCTCAGTCTCAGTGAGTCTCCTTCCCAAGAATGGTCTTCCTCCCCAGGCATGTTGGAAGGCTGATTTCACCATTTCCACCTGAGATTTAACCTTTTTTCCCCCCTGTATTTCCACAGATTTCTCCCCTTGCCTAAGTCTGGCTGCAACTTCCAGCTACAAGACAGGATTGTGATACCAAACCAAAACTTACTGTGATATTTCTTGGACCACACATAAGAAGCTCTTGTAACACAGATCAGTAATAATGATATGAAATTTAGCAGGACACTCAAAAGACACTCCAGATCTGCTGCAGATGCTCATTTGGAAGCCTTCACCTTTCAGAACAGCTGCAATGAAACCCCTGCTTGCTAATTATGCCTTGCAAAGATTATTTTGCCTCCTTTCACCCTGTCCCAGAGCTCTCTCCTCTGAATGCAGGACAGCATCACTGTCAGTGGTCTGGCAGACACAAATGCTCTTGCCCTGAATTACCTCTATTTATTCTCTATGCTACAGAAATGGATTGAGAAAGGTTTTAGGGCTTGTTGGCAACACTTTAGTTTGCTGTTTTAGAGCAAATGCGCTCACCAGCCACCACAGCAATTAAAACGGAGGGATATTTTAGCACAGAAAAAAAAGTTAAATGTTCAATTACAAAATTAGAAATGCAGATGCAAAGAGACAAAGCATAGGACTCTTAGAGCAAAGTGTCAGGACCTACCTGATTTTCTCCTGATGCTCCTTCTGCAGCCTGGTTTCTTCTTAGGCACTTACAGTCCTAGAGTCATAGAATCCTTCAGGTGGGAAAAGTTCTCTAAGATTATTGAGTCAAACCAATCCCCTGGCACTGCCAAGCGCAACACTAAACCATGTCCCCAAGTGCCTCATCCACACACCTTTCAGTTTCAGGAATGGTGATTCCACCACCTGTTCCAATGTCTGACTGCCCTTTTGGTGAAGACATTTTCCCGGAGATCCAACTTAAACTTCCACAACTTTAAACTGTTTCTCTTGTGCTGTCACTTGCACCCTGGGAGAAGAACCCAACCTCCACCTGGCTCCACCCTCCTGTAGAGAGTGAGATGGTCCCCCCTGAGCCTCCTTTTCTCCAGGCTGAGCCCCCCCCAGATCCTCCATACACTCCTCACAGGACTTGTGCTCCAGTTCCTCACCCAGCTCCATTGTCCTTCTCTGGACACCCTCCAGCACCCCTTGCTGCTAAAAGAACCCCAAAGACCCTGACTGGCAGGGCTTTGGTGCCAAAACACCTTTTTCTCTGAGTCTTTGACTCAGGCATGGCTTGATATTCTGCTCTGGCTCTTGAATTTCAAAGCACATCTCTAGAAGCCACGCATGGTTGAAAATACCTCCTCATTATAAATGAAAAAGGATCTTGCAATAGGAATTCCTTTCCTTCCCTCAGGAAGGCAGCTTACACACCATCCTCACTGCACTTTGCATGTTGCATGGCAGAAAGGGTTTGTGGATAACCTGAGGGAGGCTGAATCTTAATTCGTCCTGGATCAGCCAATCTGAGCAATAACCTGAGCCTTCCCACTGTGTTAGAATAGCTTGAAATGTGGAAAGCATATAATTTCTATAATATTTTTACAGCCCTGCTACTGCAGGATTTGATGTAGAGATTACATGTGATGGACTAGAGCTGCCTGAGTGCTAAATTTAGGAGGTTGCATCACAATCAAATATAAAACTATAAAAAACTAAGAATTAACAAAGTCTGCAGGAAGAGGCACCAGCTTTATTTCCCAACTCCTGCAAATCCCAATGGGGTTGTTCTACACATGCATGTGGGCTGTAGGCACCAGACAGACTCAGTCTTGCAATCCTTTATTCAGCAGGAAGCCACGCTGACTGCAGCCAGACTGTTTCTGCTCCCTGTGCACTCCACAGCTGCAGGAACAGGGCAGGAAGAGCAGAATAAGTGTGGTACTTGGTGTCATTAAGGGCTCAAGGACAAAAAACTAACCTGGTCACCTGAGGTTGTCTTTATTCTCTACAGAACCTTTCAACGACCCTTCATCTCATCCCGCGTTTCTGGAATGTTCTCAGAAAAGTTTATTGTAGAATCAGAGAATGGTTTGGGTTGGAAGGAACCTTGAAATATCATCTATTCCAACTCCCACTTCTTCCATGGGCAGGAACATTTTCAACTAGACCTTGTTGCAGGTCTTTTCAGTGATCTGACACATGAGAAATTTCTTGGCCAAATATGGACCAGTGTTTTGAGGACACCCAAAAACAGATCAACAGCTTTGGGGTATAAATGGGAAGAAGTGAAATCCTCCTTTCACAGGTCATTTTCTAGCAGCTCTTTTGTGCTGGAGTACTTTCAGACTCATAACCCTGTGTTGTCCAATTCCAGAAGTTGAGATGATCATCAAAATATCCAAGTCTGTGTACATGCAAGCAACCATTCTGACAGCTATTATTATGGAGATTTTAGTGGATCCAACTGATGAGTTTAGCCATGGTTTAGCCTGAAAAACTGGATTGAGAGGACATGACATGTGATGACATGAAGACAGACAGAGAAGGGAATAACCTTATCTTCATTCACATACTGGATGGGGGTAAAAAACCATGAGCCAAAGTACATCCTTGAGAATTTGAGTTACAATTTGCGTTAGGTATAAATTCTCTGGGAAGGTTGTGGCATCTTTATCATAGAGCATATTAACACCATGTCTGCCTGGTGACATATGACATGGATGGACTTGATCCTTCCTTGAGATAAAGGGCATGCCCCCACTGACCTCTTAATACCCCTTCCCAGCCCTGTTCCTCTGTGACTGCAGTCCTGGGAACTGTAACATCAGCTGCATTGTCACCTCCACTGCTCTAAGAGGATTTCCTGCAGGATGTGCCTCAGCTAATAGGCTTCGGAAGATCTTTCTTGAGGCCAGTTTTAGCATGACCTGCTAGGATGTGATGAATATTTCTTTGTTCTTAACAGACACCAGTGTCCAATGGCTATGCTTGTTACTGGGTTTCATTACTTCTAATGCTTCTAACACTCCTAATGCTCTGCACTGGTCAATACAAATGAAAGTGAAGTGGGAGATGGCCTCCTTACCCAAATAAAGCTTTCAACAAAGATTAACCTTTCCTGCTGCTCCAGCCACGGCCAGCCCTAAAGTTTGGCAAGGGAGAAGCAGCAGCACATCCTGTTATCATCAGTGCGGTGACCTCTGTGCTGCTGCACACATGCAAGATGTGAAATCCATTCCATCTCATCTTTGGCCAAAGGATGGGGACATCCCAGACACAAGGAGGTCTGATGCAACACGATTGCAAGAGTTTCTGCAAGGGAACTGAGGCCAAATAGAGTAGCAGGCTAAGAAAGAAGGAGAAGAGAAATAGAGACTAACAGAGATGGCCTCTGAAAGAGCAGGTGGGGCTGCAGGGACTCCTGAGACACAGGGCTAATGTGGAGAGGAGTTTTCCTGTGTCATTTGGACTCTCCAAGGAAGGGAATAATTTTTGTACCTAAATCCCTGTCAAATCTGGTCATCACTTCTTTATTTCTAATTTTTAAATAATAACTTCGCCATTCTTCTTTTCTTCCTTTAAAATAACTGTAATTTCAACTTGTTTGGCCTTTTTCTTCCTAGATTTATATCCTTTTTTCTTCCCCTCTATGCTTAACTATAAGTATTCAAAGAAAAGAGAATCGATTCAGATTAGATATAAAGAAGAAGTTTTTTACAATGAGGGTGGTGAGCTATTCTATGCTTCAGGAGGATCTGGGTCTCAGCTTTGCTATAGTCTTCCTCTGACCAGCCACAAATCACATGGAACAAGATGATCTAGGAATCTGGGCCACAGGTCATGTTTATTCTTGCTCTCTGGCCTTGTGACGTTCATGATCTTGGGTTGACAGTAGCCCAGCATCAACAGAGGGGTTAAAGTAGCTCCTGTTCTACCTCTCCAGGGATTATGGATCCTATTTACTTGTAAAGTGCTTGGCAGTTCCTGGAAGCAAGGCACACTGTGGGATTTGTTGGTAATGTCAAAAACACAGCATGGAAAAACCTGGCACCCAGCTCATTCCCTCCTCTGAGGGACACACTGATGCAATCAAGTGAGCATCTCCAGATTTTGGGGCTGCTGATGAGGAAAATGAGGTGCTTAGCCTTCCTAGGAGATCTTTCCAAATGGCATCTTAGAGGATCTCCCTCTCAGAAGGTACAAGCTAAGCACTTTGTAAATAATTCTGAAAATCCTGACCTCACAGCCTGTTTACATGTGCTTGTCAATGCAACACTGCTCTCTCCCAGCTCAGAGCACTCTGTGATGTGCAGGTGAGTTCCTCAGCATCCACATGCGCCCTTGTCCATGAAGCTTTTGTTTGCAATGAGCAGCCAAGTTCTGTCCTTGCTGGCAGTGGTGAAAAAATAAAAGCACTGCTTGTTCCCTTGTTCCCTGTCTATTCTAGGGGATCTGAAAACTTTGTTTACCAAGAAGAAAGCATGAACTTTTTTTCTTTACGTTATTTTTCTTCTGTGCATGCACAATTTTCTGTGAATACACGATATTCTTTGCATTCCTAGTTTTCATAAACCCAAGTGATTTCAAATGCTTTCTATAGTGCTTTCTGTATGTAATCTTCTGTGTGTCTTGAATTGCTCCTTAAAATGATGTTTGGGCTGTATTTTGTTGGCTTCTTATAATATAATGAAATATTAATCCCTTTATCTCACAAGAATTATTTTGTATCCTGACACCCAAGATGCTGGCTCACAACTACCTGATTTTATAGGTGCTTTCCCACCTGACAAGTGCATTCTCTGTTCTGAAGGTGACAAATTGCCTGAAACACACAAACTCTGTGTCCCAGAGAGGTGGTGGCTCAGTAGGCTGCCAGCCCAAATTTAATGGCTTAGCATCTCCAAGGGGGCTGGGATCAGGACATGGGTAGGAGTAAAACCAAGCACAAGCTTGAAAAATGGATAAATCATACCAAATAATTTCTTAAATACAGTATATACCCTCCTGCCTTGTTGATCATTGCAGATTGTTTCTTCACTGATGGGTTTTTATAATCTGAACAGGGTGGTTTGCCAAAATGCTGTACCAGGTGTTTCCTCCAAGAAAAATTGTCTCAAGAGATGAGCTCATGTGATGGGAGATGCAGAAGAGAGTTAATTGGTTACAAGTCAGACAGATCTAACAGATTATCCCAAAAAATAAGAGTCAATATTCATGAGGAGACCCACACTTTCAAATGTTTTAAATGTTATTTTTCCAAATGTTTAAATTGAAAAGGAAACAAAACAAAAAGTAATTTATTGATTTGGTTTTGTGTTTCTTTCTTTGGTTTTTTTTTTTGATTGTTTTTTTTTAGTGCAAAGTGATGGGTTTCAGATGCATTTGCAATTTAATTTTATTGAAAGGTATGCCATAAGGGAGGGATGTTTAGCATCCCACATTTTGGGACTTTATTGAACTAAAGGCAGCAAATCATTCCCTGAGCAGAAAACCACACATTTTTCTGCAACAGCAGAAAACCTTTTAATTTTGTTTGCAACAGCAGGCAATTTTTTAATCCTATTCTCTGGGCAGTAAAACACTTTTGCAGCACTAGAGCTGCAAAAGGGCAAAAAAGCATTTTTTGTTTGGCTTTCCTGCTCTTGGAGAATTAGTCCATATTTTGTATTCATCAGTCATCAGAGGTTTTCTTCTGAGCCTCATGATCTGAACCTGCTAAGTAAGGCAAATCCAGATTAGAGCCTCTCACCACAGAAATACAGGAGAGATCAGGAGGGAAGAGGTGGGAGGAAGAGACAGGCAGGAGGGGAATACCAAATCACCACACTTTATTTCTTACTGTATTTTTCAATTCAGAAGTCCCAAAAAGGGTAAAATTTTACATTTCTGCAAGAAAGGCAATTGGATGTTTCTTCTCCTTGGGCTTGTTTCTCAGATCAAAAACAGCTGAGTAAGTAGGGAGTGGACATGTTGGAAGGAAACATACGGTATTGTTTTAGCTTTAAGTGGTCCTTATTTGTGACAGCTTGAAGGTCCCTCAGTTAAGGGTGCCTTCGAGGTAACTCCAATTAAGCCAGTTTCAAACTGAAGAGTCAGATCTAAACATTATTTGGTTTGGTTGATCTGAGCACTTTTCCTTCCTTTAGGCTTCTCCTGCCTTGTGTAGCATCAGAGGAGTTTTAATCCTCCAGACAGCTCTGTGTGAAATATTCACCCCTTTTTGTGCTGAAATAGCAGAAAAGCTTCTTGGCTTACAGTGTTTTGCTCAGAGACATCTCCGGCTTCTTGAGATGGGACCTCTCATTGTGCTGAGCTCCCTGAATAGTCCTGGCTACAAGGATGCCTATGAATTATTGTTCTTATTGTTATACTTAACACAAGCTTATATTGGGTTATATAGGTCCCTGAGGCATCAAGGGTATTTTTCCAGTCTGTGAGATAAAACTGGCCTTGAAGGAAGCCTATTATGTACATCCAACACTCTCCTCTGACTCCTCCTCTCCAGTACTGTGGTCTTTCTCCACCTTTGGATCTCTCTGACCACCCCAACAACTTTCAGGCAGCTCCAGCATCCTCCTTCCCATGCCTCCCTGAGATTTTTTTCCTGGCCAGCCATTTTCTGCCTTTTCGGTCTTTCAGAATGGCATCACAAGCCAGGAAGGTGATGGGCCAGCCCAGCTCTCAGGTGGGTGTGTCTCTGGCACAAGGGACATCACTTCGACAGCCCCAAAAGTGTAAGAGCAACGCCTCTGTGGACAGTTGGGAACACACCTTCTGACATGGCTTCTCAGTGGGGCAGAAGTGTCTCCTACTGACCAAACCCCTCTTGTCAGTACCAATATCTGCCATCCTTGGTTGTGACCTTGCATCCTCCCCTCTCCATTTCCTACAGCCCCAAAATATCCCACATCTCCACAAATCCTCTCCCTCCCCTCACTGCTGATTTCCACCCCAACAGCAACACCTTCGCTCTTCTTCCCCTTGCCTTGAGATCTCAGCTCCTCATCCTCACCTCGGGAGACCTCCCCCATCCCCACAGCACACCATGCTGTGACTCTGGAGACATCTCCATCACTTCCCTCTGGCACTGATCTCCTCTGGGATGCTTCCATAAGGTCATGGCAACATTCCTGAGATCTCTGTGTGGATGGCCACGTAAAAGGAAAGGCAGAAGAAAGGATAGAGAACAAAACCTGGAGCTAGGGTAAAGCTTAGATGGTGATGAATTCCAAGAGAAAAGGGTGGGAGACATATTTCTTTTTGTTTCTGGTGCAGAAAATCTTCCTCCTGCTTGGGCACCTCAGTCCTTAACTAAGAACAAAAGAAAAAAAAAAATAGAAATCATAGCATGTGACCTGTTTTATTGGACTGGATTAAGTGTGGGATTACAGGAGTGTTTAGAATGTTGAGAAGGGTTCCATTAACTTCTTCCTTGATGCTGCTTGTTTTCTAGGAATGGAAGGGATTTGCTGAGGGTTATTCAGATTAAGAATCCAGTGGAATCCTTGCAGCCTTGGTCAGGACAGGAGGCAGAAAAAGGAAATAAACCCCAATGGTGACCTGGTATTGTCAGTTGATACACAGTTTTCAATTTTTTAACAAGTTTTTCTGTTAAATTCACTTCTTACAGTTTCAAGAACAAAAATGAAGTGTGTGTGATCTGCAGGATTTTTGGTGGCTGCTCTCAAGTGGGGAGTAGGATGTGAGGAAAAGAAAGAAATGAAAGGAGGGAGAAAGAAGAAGATTAAAGTATCAGGGCTCTGTAAGGGTGAACTGAGCAGATGGCTTCCTGCCACCTGAAACTTCCACTCTGCAAAATCCCATTAAGTGCAAAGTTTAAAGAAGTTCTGGATATCAAAAAGAAGCAGCTATTTAGAGCCTTGATCACCTGCCAAATGTGGCTCCCCCAAACCCCAATGGATATTTCCAGCCCAAATCACATTTCCTTTTCCCCGTGTCCTAGTCATGCTCCTCTTTCCTAAGAAGATGGTCTCATTTGTAAAAAAAATGCACAGTGACCCTGCTACCATAGCTGGTGACTGGTCATGTTCCCATGCAGAGATGTCTGGGACTAAACAAACCAAATTGGAAGCAGAACTCCTAGAGCCCAGGTATGGTGAACCCTTTGGATGAGTCCCTAGACATTACAAATTTATTTCTAATTTATATTTCTAAACTAATTATTAAAGAACATATTCAGAGCAGGCAGCAAGCAGCTGAGGGGCGCCTGCAGTGCCAGGTGTAGATGGAGCTCTGGTGGCAAGAGCTGGAGGCAAGAAGCCACTGCTGACCCTCTGCAAAACCAAAGGGCACAGGGACCTGTGGCACAGACAGGCACGTGGACACTCCAAGACACAGCAGGAGCCAAGGACTCAGCAAGAAGAGCCCAGACTTTCCCATGCACTCAGATAATAAGGGCACAGAAGCCAAGGGTTTATTTTCTTGGAGATTCCTTGTCACTTTTGGAGGCTCTCACCCCAAGCTGTTATTTCGTTCTTGTATGATTAAATTGTTTGAAGGATCCAGATGTCTGAGGCTGTGCTGTGGGAAACCAGGGGCTGAGCCAGTAGGGAAGCCCAATCTGACTGAGTGTGGAGTGTGGAGCTGCCAAGGCTCAATCCCAGCTCTGGTGGTGTGAGTGTGACTGCCAGACTGGCTCCTGGTTTCTTTATATTAATTAGAAATAATTTATAGTTCCAATACACATTTCTAATGAAATTTATTTAATTTCTTTTGCACAAGTGGGCTATGGCATCATGCTGCTGAGGGTGCCTGGCGTCATGCTGGACCTTTCTGATAAACTCTGCTTCAGGTGGTGAGAAAAGAGCCCAAAGCAATTAAAAACATAAGAGCACAAAAAAACCTGTGTTCACTTATTGATCTAGATGGATTATATTTTAAAAACCATATGCCTTCATCACAAATTATGGCTCATTGTCCCATTTCAAAATGAAAATATTGCAAAGGAAATAATTTCAATAATTAAGAACTGCCTGGAAATATCTGTATAAACTGGCATCCATGCCAGACTGAAGTGTTATTTTTGTGCTGAGGAGTTTCAGTTGTCCACAGATGAGATTTTTTTTCTTCTGTTTTATATCTTTTATGTCTTCTACATGGAGAAAAAATGAAAAAGCCTGGCTCTACAACCATACAATAACTGGGAAAATCAAGCTCTTTTCCCTACACTATATAGACTTTGTGTTAACTGTGACTATGTTGAGGTTGTGAAGTAGTTCCAGAGAAGGAGGAAACTTGGAGCTTGGTCTCCATGGTTTCACCTTGCTTAAGGCACCTTATATAAATTCCAGGTGGCTGTCTTCTGGGACATTGTATTTAGCTTTGTGCTTCTCAAAGAGCTCGGACAACTCTTTTAGGTATTTTTCATGGAGTTGATCAACTTCTTCATCAGAGGGTTTGTGCTTCTTCTGCACTGGAATTGGCTTCCCAACTGGAAAAGAAGTACAGGTGTTAGGAAGAGCCAGTGTCAGGCATCTCTGAACACTTTGCTCACCCTAGCCCAGAGCTGAGGTCAGCCCATCCAGGATGGACAGGTCAGCGTGCCCAGGTATTTCCTGGAGCCTGGGAGAGAGCACAGCCAAGGAGGGATGGTGGCTCACATCCTGACCAAGCTCTTGGTCTCCAGGATCACACTGGTCCTTGCCTCAGTTTACCCATCTGCAAATGTCTGGCTAATGTCAAAGACCCTCTGTGTAGCCTTTTGAAGTAAGAAGTGCTGTATCCGAATGCAGTCCCAAGAGCTGCTTCTCACATCTCAGATGTGCTGCAGATAAACACAATGTAAAGACAGGATAATATTTGGATTGGGTTTTCCAAGTTGTTTCCACATGGCCCTGGGAATCTGCATTGCAGATTGCAGATGGGGAAAGTGAGGAACAGGGGAGCCCCACACTATTTAAATACACTTGCAATGAAGGTGCTTCCACTTTGCTCAGATTAAAGATTCTGTGAATGATCTGATTTTTATTAGGAACCAAGTACCTACTCATCTTTTAAAAATCATATTTTATTCAACAGCAAATCTAGTTATTTTGATTCCTGTCTTTAGAAGAGCCTTTCCATCTCCCAGAGCTACGAGGAGCAGGGGACAGTGAAGATCCATGAGGTACTTTTGCTCTGGTCTCTTACTCAAATTGTTTTTGTCAAGTGACAGAGGGTTTCAACATGTTATCAGACTATTCTTCATCCAATTAGTGAAGAGCCCATGTGATACTACACAGCTCATAAAACCATTGAGACAATCCAAACAGGTTCTAATACAATTAGAAGTAATTGCTCATTGTCAAACTTAATCAGTGGTGTAAGCTCTAATTCACAGAGTATCAGCCACACCGGTGGACCAAGCATGGAGATGTTGGAAAACTTATTCAAAACCAAAGATTTTCCTGAAATCTGGTCTCCCACGGACATGGTCTCTGGCCAAAATGGTTCATCTTCCTCACATGCAAGTAGTTTTGGATTTGCAGATGTGTCTGCACAGAACAATGAGCAAAGCTGCAAACTGCTTGAGTGTTTGGAGAATCACAGAATGGTTTGGCTTGGAAGTGACATAAAGATTATCTCATTCCACCCCCCTACCTTGAATAGGGACACTCTCCACTAGACCAGGCTGCTCTAAGCCCTGTCCCAGCTGCCCTTGAACACTTCTAGAGAAGAGAGGCAGCCACAGTTTCTCTGGGCAACCTGTGCCAGGGCCTCACAGCCAAGAATTTCTTCCCAATATCCATTTAACCCTGACATCTAGTTACTCCATGCCCTTTTCCAAAATCCCCCTTCAAATTCCCTTCAAATTTGCCCTTTCTTGGAGGCCTTTAGCCACTGGCAGAGGCTGTAAGGTCTCCCCAGAGCCTTCTCTTCTCCAGGCTGAACATCCCCAGCTCTCCCAGCCTGTCTCGCAGATGCTCCAAACCTTTGGAGCTTCTCTATGGTTTCCAGCACCTCCATGTACTTCTGATGCTCTTGCCCTAGAACTGGAGGCAGCACTGCATGAGAGGGTCTCACCTGAGTGGGGAAGAGGAGCAGAATCCTCTCCCTTGACCTGCTGGTCTTACTTGTCTTCGTAAAACTGCCTTGGCAGATGTTTAATGCAACCCTACTGCAGTGTTCTTTGTAAACACATTGTGGTGTTGGGGCTGTCTGCATCTCACAGGAGCAATGAGCTTGGCCACATTTGCTCTGGGGCTTTTCACAGCACAGCCCAGATGGGCTGGGATCTGTCATGACATCAAACCAGATTGCCAAAACAGTGAGACACAAGAACAGTTTGGAACGCTGCTTTGCAGCACATTTCTAGCCTACCACTGCTTGTGCTCTCTGGCAGAGGCTTCAGCCTGGCAGGAGGATGACACAGCCCAGGGACTGTCCCTGTGTCCCCAGTGTGGCCAGCCAAACTGGGTTCTGTGGATGGACTCACCCACAGTGCAGATGGGCCGCCGGTAGGGTATCACCCCAAAGCTGTACTGGAAGATGCCTCGTGCATGGAAGAGGGGAAGGGAGATGCCCATGATCTGCTGGAGAAAATGCTGAATCCTCCGCAGCCAGGAGCCCTGGGGATTCTTCACCTGATCAAAGACATCATTCTCCCCAAAGGAAAAGGCAGGGATCAGGGGGGTGCTGCAGGGGATAAAAACCAATAGGGTATCATGATTAGCAAAGCCCATTCCAAAACCCTTCGTTCTTCTCCAAAACAGAAACACCCCATTAACCAGCCACAGAGCCGAGCATCCCTCCCTCATTATCCCTTGACTCCATCCCCTTCCTCACCCATTCTGGATGGCCAGGCGCACAAATCCCTTCCTGTTCTTCAGCAGCAAGGTGAAGGATCCTGGACGGGCATCCAGAGCCTCCTGGGCCCCACCAACAATGATGGCCAGCAAGTTCCCACCCCCTGGCTTCTGCAGCACGTAGGATGCACTCTCCTTGTCAGAAGGGATGAGGCCTGGAGAGCAGGGAGAAATTAAAAGTAAAGCCCACCTGTCTGTGGTTTGCTCTGCACCTTTTTCCCCCCATAATCTGTCTCTGAAGAGGTGCTAAAAATTTTATTTTCAGAGCTGAAAGCCTCAGGTCAACTCCCTTAAAAGGTGCTAGATGTGCACACAGCTCTGCTGGGTGAGAACACAATTATCTATCTGCTGTCTGGCTCAGAAGTGAGAAGTGAGGGAAAAATTTAGGAAAAAAAATAAGGATGGAAATAGCTGCACTTGAGTCCTAAAAAAAATCTGTTTCAATTTGTTGTCAAGTGAGACTGTGTCCAATTCTGAATAATTCTGATGTCAGAGAAACATTTGCTTTAGGTCAAAACACACACATGTTTCAGTGGATGGTGCTAATTGAAAGTGGAATTTGATGAAGGATTTGGTCCTCTGGTATTGTTTACTTGAATAAGATAGAAGTCTTTAATTCAGAAATGACAAAGCAACATTGTTTTACAATATTTTTTAATTAAAAAAAATCCTTGTTTCAGGGGCTGAAATAATTTGCACATTAAAACCTCATTGTGAAATGGATTCAATTGACCTGAAAATTAGTTATGCACCCAACTCTGACATTACAGTGACTAAACCTTCCTTCACCTGGGTCATAAGTGTCTCATATATCTCACTGTTTGGATTTTACACTCTCCATGTAAATACTCTGGCAGCAGGAGCCAGTTTATGAGGAAAACAGGGTAATGGATGCCCTGGGGTACATCAGATGGAACTGGATGCCTGTGTTTAGCCTACTGAATTCTGCCCACATTCAGCTGGAAAAGTGACCGTTGCCAAGCCCACTGCTGAGAGATGGAGGTCATCCTGCTGGTGTCCAAAAATCTCTCAAAACTCTCTCAGTTGAATTTTTACCTGTCCCTTTTCCTATTCTTTTCCACTACATCTTCCCCCCTGCCACATTCCATTGCAGCAGCATGAGCTACTATTTTTATCCTCTGTCCCTGGATGCTGCTTCCCTGGAAGCAGCAGATCCTTCAGAAAGAGCATCTTTTTCCTCGCAGTTTCAGGCCTGAATGTAATTTTTATGGAAAGAAATACAGGAACATCCTGGCCTGCAGCACTCAGCATTTCTGTTCACAATTTGCTCCACATTTTGCTGTTCCACAGCACCGCACAGTGATGCCCTGAGCACAGAGATCATTTATGGAGTTGAACAACAGGATAACAGCAAGGAGGGCAATTTTTAACTTCAGAGGTTTTGAGTTGCCATCTTGAATAGCTGTGTTCATGAATGGGATTCAGTTGGCCCCAGATGAGGGAAAACAGACCCTTGACTCCTCCTCCCCATGCATTTTCACTCTGTGTTCCTCAAAAAAGCACCCACACATATTATTGCTTGCCATTGGCCCATGCTCCTTACCTCCACTCATCACATAGTCCCTGAAGAACGGGAAGCGAAACCACAGGGAAAGCAACATCAGGTGGGGGGTGATGCCTGGGAAGAGTGTGGAAAAGCCGGATGCCTCTGTGCAGAAATTGATGAAGGCTCCAGTTGCCAGCACTCCGTGGGGATGAAATCCCACCAGGTAGTTCTGCCGGGGGTCCAGCTCTGCTGTCTTCACCAACTGGACACAGAGATGAAGCCAAAAAGTGGTCAGGGTCAGTGCTGTAACCTCAGCAGGGAGGAACACAGGCTATGCAGAACAGATATGGTGTTCCTGGAGGGGAGCATCATGCACCCACCATGCCTTTCTATTGGAAAAGGTTAACTGGAACAACTCCCCCATTTTTCACTGAAATGTATTTCATTGCCC